>NC_067399.1:1777739-2077739 GCF_016432865.1 Antechinus flavipes
GCCCTCAGAACTGGAGACCGGGCGGGCCGGAGCTGACCCAGGCGGGGGGCCGGAGGGGCCGGGGGGGACAAGCGTCCAGGTGGGACCGGCAGAGCCCGGGGAGGCTGGCCGGCGTGGCTGCCGCAGCTGACCCACTCTGTGCCCTTTCCCAGGGTGTGCCGACCTCCAGAGCCTGGACACCATGGCGCCCATGGAGAGGAAGAGGCAGGGCTACATTCACGAGCTGATCCGGACCGAGGAGAGGTACATGGATGACCTCCAGCTGGTCACGGAGGTGAGGCTCCCCAGGGAATCCTGCCCCGTCCCAGCCGGGCAGGGTCTGCCAGTGGTTTTGTGTCCGTGGCCGGAGTTAGGGCGCTCCAGACGCCGGCCCAAGCCTGCTCCGGCCCCCCCACTCCTCACTCTCGGGCCTTTAGGTGTTCCAGAAGCGCATGGCCGAGTCGGGCCGCCTGAGCGAGGGGGAGATGGCTCTGATCTTTGTGAACTGGAAGGAGATCATCATGGCCAACACCAAGCTTCTCAAGTGAGTGGGCCGGGGCCCCCTGCCCTCCGTGGAGCCCCCCATCCCCCCTGCCCTTCCAGGGCCTCCCGCCGCGCCCCTCCCTCACTGTCCTCTAAGCTTGTCCCCAGCCCCCCATATCCTAAGAAAGCTGGGAGAGATCAGATTTGGGGGTGCGCCCCATGACATGGGGGGGGTCTGCGCGTGGGGTACGGGCACAGCCAGGTAAGTGGGCGGGCTCTCCCACAGGGCCCTGCGCGTGCGGAAGAAGACGGGCGGCGAGAAGATGCCCGTGCAGATGGTCGGGGACATCGTGGCGGCCGAGCTGTCGCACATGCAGGCGTACATCCGCTTCTGCAGCTGCCAGCTCAACGGGGCGGCCCTGCTGCAGCAGAAGACCGACGAGGACGCCGAGTTCAAGGAGTTCCTGAAGGTACCCCCTCCCTCCCTCAGGTGGGCCCCTGCCCCGGGGCTCCGAAGGCCCTAGGCAAGGGGAGCAGGGCCGCCAGGCCCCCTCCTCTCCTGGGCCTCAGCACCCACCCAAACTGAAAAGGTCTGGGATTTTGGGGGGACGAGACCACCCGGGAGAGAGACCACAGGACGCCAGCAAGGAGAAACCCCGGCTCCCTTTAACTGGCATCATGATTGTCAGGCTAAAAACTAAGGGGGAGTGATTCTGGGTTTCAAGAGCATGAAGAGTGTGAGGCTTAGGGTGCTGGAAGAGGAAATGAGGAACAAGAGAGGGCATCCGTCCCGTGGGGCCGGAAAAGGCGGAGAGCGGTCCGTGGTCTGGGCCAGAACTGGCGGGCCGGGAGCCCCACAGTGCAGAGAAGGGGTAAAAGAGAGGCTCCAGGGAGGGGGGCCAAGAGACCCCGAATGCCTGGGGGGGCCACAGCCCACGTGGATGCTCTGGCTCTGCCAAAGCAGCTTCAGGAGGACCTGAAGAACCTGCCTCATGGAGCCCTCCCAAGGCAGGGACGGCTCAGGTGCTTCGGGCCCACTCACTGAGCAGGGAAGGAAGCGCCCGGAGCCAAGGCCAAGAAAGTTGTGATCCCTCAGCCAGGGGCTTTCCCAGGAGGGCCAGAGGACCAGGGGACCCGGAAGACTGACCGAGAGGACCCCAGCCAGGAGGGTCAGACCCAAATGGCAGCTGCTCAGACCCAAGGAGGCCGAAAGCCATCTTGTGCCTTTGGGGAGCTCGAAGTGCTCCCTGCAGGGTTCCACCACCCACAGGAGAGGGGCCGGGGTGGGCGGAAGAAGGAAGTGCTTAAGCGCTGGCATAGTTGGCTGCTCTTGGAGACCGCCACCTTCTGGATGGTCTGGGGCTGGACTTGCAGAAGCCGTGGCCTCAGGGTCACTCTCAGCTGTGGAAGGGGGACGGGAAGGCAGCGGAGGACTTCAGACCCTGAGGAGGAGTCGTTCA
Source organism: Antechinus flavipes (assembly GCF_016432865.1). Taxonomy (NCBI): domain Eukaryota; kingdom Metazoa; phylum Chordata; class Mammalia; order Dasyuromorphia; family Dasyuridae; genus Antechinus; species Antechinus flavipes. Next base: position 1,779,662 of record NC_067399.1, read on the forward strand.
TTCACCTCCAGGTATACGAGGAGTCTGGGCTGTGGGCACCGTCCCCTGCACAGGGGCCTGAGAGAACAAGCACCTTGAGATGAGGAACAGCTTCAGCCAGAGCCACAAGACCAACAGACGAAGGGTCACGTTTCTATAGTAACGGGCAGGAGCAGAAGGGAAATCCCATCCCAGACAACCACCCGCTTTCGGGGTAGCCTGACGACACCACGGGATCCACAGAAATACTGGTCCGATTCGTTGGTGACACGAAGATCCAAAATATCCAAGGAGCAATTTTGATTTTGTAGCTCCTGCCGATCTGGACCAGGCCTGGTGACAAGACGATTTTAATTCAGCAAAAGTAAACGCCAAAAGGGATTTGTGTTCTTCAGAGCATAGACGACACAACTCACTCCAGTCTTTTTTTTTTTAACCAACATGCTTTTGTTTTTCTTGCATCTTGTTACGGGAGAAACACAGAAACTTGGCCACGTTGGAACAGCAGCGATGGGTAGTTTTGTCTTTCATTCAATTCAGAAAATTCAATTTTACTTCCCTGCTTCCAAGCCAACAAAAATGACTCCATTTCCAAGGGAAGAAAAACAAAAACAAAAACAAGAGAAATAATGAAAGAAGCCGTGATGAAGGAGGGAGAGCACTTCCAAACCTCAAACCATATTAAAAAAGCCACAATCATCAAGACCATCTAGCATAAAGAAAGACTAATGGAACAGGTCAGAGTGAATTTGGTGCGATGCAACTCCACAACCCAATGTTCTATAAACCGGAAAACCTCTGTTACTCAGAAAGGAACGCCCTACTTGATGCAAACTGCTGGGCAAACTGGAAAGCAGTCTAGGAGAAATCAGGCTTAAAATGATGCCTTTCCCTGTGTCCCATAACAATTCTACACAGAATGTAACTTGAGTATTCATTATGCATAATAATTTTACTAGGAAATATAAAACACAAGAATATATAATACATATGAGCATATAATTATAATGTTACATTATTAATATTATAGATATAAGAATATAAGAAGAAATAGATTTTAATGTTAAACACTTCACAGCTGTGAGAGGAATATTTTCTTAAACAAACATGGCATAGAAGCACTTACAAAAAATAACATAGAAAACTTTAATTGCATGAAACTAAAAAACTGTAGACAAAATAATATACCTAGGCTAAAAATGGTAGTAGTTGAATAGGAAAAAAAAACTTTGTATCAGCTTCCTCCAGTAGCCAAGAGAGATAGACAATGAACAAATATGGGCCTGCAACCAAAAGCAGTGAGGTAGCTGCCCAGAACCCTGGTTCTGGGGCGAGGAGGACCCATGTTTCAATTCCAGCCTCAAACATTTCCTATCTGGGCGACCATGGGCAGCCTCAGTTTCCTCACCTGGAAAGTGGGAGTAGTCACAGCACCAGCCCTCCGCGTTGTGATGAGGGTCAAATGAGCTCATGTTTGTGAATTGTGCAGCCACTGCCTAGCGTCCCTTCTCTCCCCTCGGTCACACAGTTACCCAGGCGACAAGGCTTGAAGACCGGGGAGGGGAGGAACGAGGTGCAGGGTGGCGGGCACCCACAAAGGGTGTGCCTTCGGTGGGATCCCCACCGTGGTCTGCAAACAATTTGACGGCGGGCTGAGAAGATGCGAGGGTTACTTGTGCTTTTTCAGACTCAGAGGTTACTGCACAAACCCCAGAAAACTGTCGCAGGAAACGTGTATTTGTAACACAAGGGGACACTTAAAGCGCCGCCAAAGAAGGGGCTCCAACTGCCCTGGTAGAGGTAGACAGCTTCTAGACTAAGACACTGGCATAAATTATTTCTTAGAGAGGGGAGGTCTTTTTTTTTTTGTCCCATAAACATATGCAATTATTAGAGGCAAAGTAAGTCTCAGCAATTAATTTTTTTAATCTGTGCAACAAAAGAAAAGCCAGGGAACTGTGCAGTAAATATGACAGCATTGTCACCGGCCCCCGTTCCACAAAGGGCCGGACATTTGTTGGCTCACTTGATCCTCCCAGCGATCCTGCCGGGCAGATCAGCTTCTAAATAAGGAATGGGGGAAGAACCACAAGGACAGAAGGAGGAGGAGCCCAAGAGGAGAAGTGCTTCTCAGAAGACACGCAAATCCGAGTCAGCAGATGGGGGAGGAAAGGGGACAGAAAAGTCCTCCTGACATTAAAATCAATTCAGATGGGAAGCTACAAAGGAAGCGGGACTGATTGTGCCGAGGGTCAACACTTGGAACCACGATGTCACCAGGGCCTCTGGGACCGCGGGCGGCTCCTCAGGACCCCCCTTCTCCCCGGCCCCTCTCATGCTCTGGCCTGATGGAGCCCTCGTTCTGGGCCTGACGCACCCCGGGCCACTGACCTGATTCACATCAGTTTTTGCAAGGGGATATTTTCATAAAAACAAAGCAGGGAGAAAAGGGGGGGCTGCTCTCCATAGGGGACCATTGGCCGCTGCTGGCCAGACTCCCTTCGGGGTCCGTCCATTCCTGCCCTTTCAGGTCTCTCCAGCCTGTGGCCTCTGGTCTCCTTCAGATAAAAGAGCAGCCCCCAACCCAGGGGGAGCAGCAAGGCCCCGTTCCCGGCCGTGCTGGCCCCCACCGTCCCAAGAAAGCCCCTCCCTTAGCCCCCCAGCCCGGGCCGAGGGCTCCCAGGAGTCTCCGCCGCCTCCGCTTTGGGCATCCCGGAGAAGGTGGGGCCCGGGGCCAGCGGCCCAGGCCACAGGCTCCTCCCGGGCACACTGGGAGTCCCGACGGGCTCAGCTGGACCCCAGCCCTCGCCGGGACGTCAGAGGGTGGCGGTTGGGCCAGGCGGGAGCTCGGCCCGACCGCCGTTCGCCTCTCCTAGAGACTAGCCCGGGACCCTCGCTGCCAAGGCATGCCGCTGTCCAGCTTCCTGCTGAAGCCCATGCAGAGGATCACGCGCTACCCCCTGCTCATCAAGAACGTGAGTCCTCCCGGGGCGGGGTCAGGGGAGGGGGGAGGGCGGGAGGGGTGGGGTCAGGGGAGGGGGGAGGGCGGGCCTGGGCGGGGCAAAGGGAGCACAGAGCCGCTGGAGGTCAGCCAACCCTAACCCTAAATGCGCCCCCAGATCCTGGAAAACACCCCCGAAAGCCACGTGGACCACTCCTCTCTGAAGCTGGCCCTGGAGCGGGCCGAAGAGCTGTGCTCCCAGGTCAACGAAGGGGTCCGCGAGAAAGAGAACTCGGACCGGCTGGAGTGGATCCAGGCCCACGTGCAGTGTGAAGGCCTTGCCGAGGTAAGGGGGGCTTCCCCAGCCGGACATTCGGCTCTGGGGCCCGCGGCCGGTATCCGAGCAGGGGCCTCGCGGCACGTTTTGCCGTCTGGATGGACACGTGCTGCCGAGGGGGGGAGGGGGGAGGAGGGTCGGGCAAGCTGCAGAAAGAAGGGCCGGTGGGGGGCGGAGGGGGACAGGCGGAGCTGGAGGGCGGTGGGGGGGGCGGGGCTGTGCTGATCCTTCCCGGAGGCGGCGCTGGTGTGTCTGGGAAATAAGCGTCCTCACGAGTCCCAGGCCGGCACCGGGCCCTGTGGCCGTCGCGCCCCACCGAATGTGGGCCGGCTTGGAGGCGGGAGGAGCCGGCCCAGCAAGGCTGAAGCCCGGTGGCATTCGGAGGCCCGGCCGGAGAACTGCTGAGGCCGCTCTGGGGCCCAAGAACTCCGTCATTGGGGGAGGGAGGGAGCTGTGGACCGAGGGCAGGGTCCAGCCCCGCCCCTCCCCTCTCTCTCGGGGTCATCCCAGTGTATAGTCGGAGACCCTAAGGAGGAAGGAAGGGCAGGGGGCGGACAGGACAGTGGCTCTTCTCAGTCGCCAACGCCCTGGAGCCCCCGATCCCGGGCCGGCAGCTCTGCTTAGGCAGCCCCGGTGCGGGGCACAGCAGGCACCTCTCAGACTTGCCACTGGCGCCTCCCGGGTCCTGTGCTTCCCCTCACTGCCATCTGCCCTGGCAGCCCCCCCCCATCTCAGGCGCCCCGGCCTCCCCACCTACTCCGAGAGGAGCCCCCTTGTCCCCCTCCAGGAGAGCCCCCAAGTGACCACCCGTCTCCTTTGAAGCAACTCGTCTTTAACTCGCTGACCAACTGCCTGGGCCCCCGGAAGCTGCTGCACAGCGGGAAGCTCTACAAGGCCAAGAGCAACAAGGAGCTCTTCGGCTTCCTCTTCACGGACTTCCTGCTGATGACCCACGCTGCCAGGCCCTTCCCGGCCTCCGCCGGCCCCGAGAAGCTCTTCAGCGCCAAGTCCAGCGCCCAGTTCAAGATGTACAAGACGGTGAGGGGGGGCCCTGGGCGGCGGGGCCCGCGGGGTGGCCTGGCCGGCACGGCCCTCCATCACGCGCCCGCCTTCCCCCAGCCCGTCTTCCTGAACGAGGTCTTGGTGAAGCTGCCCACGGACCCCTCGAGCGACGAGCCCGTCTTCCACATCTCCCACATCGACCGCGTCTACACGCTCCGGGTGGACAACATCAACGAGAGGTCAGAGCCTCCTCGGCGCCCGCCCTTCCGGTCCCGGATCCCTCCCTCCGTCTGTCCATCTCCATCCACAAGGGGGGATCTCCCCATCTCCAGTCCCCTTTCCTGTCCATCTGTCTCTCATCCCTCTCCTTCCCAACGTCCATCTCGCTCCATCTCGCCCTCTCTCCTCACACATCATTTCTAGCATTCACAGCCGCTTTTTCCAAAGTCCAGCCACTAGGGGGCACCATAGGGCATAGAGTGGCAAGTTCTGAGTTCGAATCCTTTCCCAAGTACTCACCAGCTCTGCGATGCTGGGCATTCCCTCCGCCTCTTTCTGCCTCACTTTTCTCATCTGTCAGATGGGGATCACACTAGTCTCTATTTCCCAGGGTGATGTGTTGTGTGTAACAGGGCCCGGCACACAGTAGGCCTCCATAAATGCGCCTCTCGCCCGCCCCGTGTCCCAGGGTTTATAGCCTGGAGCTGCCTGTGGCCGGGCCCTTCCGAGGGCCCAGGGTGGGCCCTGACTTGCTGAGGCTGGGACCCTGACCTTGAACAACTCTACCAGAAACGAGCAGGTCTCGGCGGGGGGTGAGCCCCCAGCTCCTTAACTGGAGGGGATTGTGGCCCCAAATCCCACCCCCTCTCCGGGTCTCAGGGGTCTTTCCTGTGTCAGCAGAAGAGCCAAAAGCGGAGTCCCGGGGCTTGCCTCTGTGGGCTCCTCACAGACTGGCTGCCCCTGTTGTGCCCCAGCCCCTGCTGGGCAGTGGCCAGTCTGCCAGGGGGCTCTCCCGGGGGAGGGGGGCGCCAGGCCCCAGGGCAGAGGCAGAAGGGATCGTGGGGTTTTTTCCTGAACGAAATGGGGGCCGTCAGCCAGGCCCGGGCCAGTGACTGAGGGCGGCTGACCCTGGCTGGCCCCGGCCTCCGGTGGCCAAACCCTCTCTGCCCCCAGGACGGCCTGGGTTCAGAAGATCAAAGCGGCTTCTGAGCAGTACATCGAGACTGAGAAGCGGAGGCGGGAAAAGGCCTATCAAGGTATGGGCGGGGGCCCAGGGGGCGTCTGTGGGCAGAGAAGGGCCTGACTCGGGGTCCCTGGCTCAGGAACCAGCCCGAGAGCCGGATCTCCCCAGCCTCAGGCAGCCTCCGCTCCCTCGGGGCAGGTGCAAGAAGTACCAAAATTGCCGAGAACGCCTCCCCGAGGTGGGGAGGGACCGGGGGCCCAAGCACCCCCTCCCCCACTTCCAGGTCTTTGTCCCAGCCTGGCCAGCTCCTCCTCCAGCTTCCCCCCCACACACCATGGAGACTATGTCAGGCCTTGCCCAGGGTGGAGGCCACAAACAGGAACAGTGACCCCACAGGAAGGGCTGGTGCAGGAGCCCCGGGTGCAGTAGGTGGGGGGCCCCGGGCCTAGAGGAGCTCAGGAAGGAGCAGCCCCCAGTGAGCCAAGGGCAGCAGGGGGTCCCCTCTGGGGCCCGAGGCTCAGAACAGTGGGGGGTCCCCTCTGGGGCCCGAGGCTCAGAACAGTGGGGGGTCCCCTCTGGGGCCCGAGGCTCAGAACAGTGGCTGCCTGAGTCCTTTTGGGGGCCAGGGAGAAAAAGAACAAAAGCTCCAGGGGCACCGAGGCCTTCCATCTGAGGGCCCTGCATCATGGGGACCCCGGCCCAGCCTGCATCTCTTCCCTTCCCAAAGGAGATTTGCCACCCCCCTCTTGCCCTTACCCAGGGCTCAGGCCTCCTCCTATGGGGGTCCCTCCCTGACCCCACTGCTCAGAAGGATCCCCTGCTTGACCCCAAGCCTTGCCCCACCTCCACCCCTCCAGGCCAGCTCCCGGCCATCTTGCTCCGGTCCCGTCACACCCTTCTCCGGCCAAACCCCAGGCCTGGGTCAGTCTGAAGAGGGCACCAGGCAAGGGGGCTCTCGGGTCCCTCCCTCATTACCGGCTGATCCCCCTTCCTTCCCCCCATCTCCTCTTCCTTCAGTCTCCCTAAGGGGCTGAGCCTCCTCGCCACGCCCCCCCCACCCTCCCTCACCTCACCTTTGATGGTCCCCGTGGGCCAAAGCCTTTGCCCTCCTACCCTTTGCACCCCCAAAACCATCCCGGCCCCCCGGCCCGGCTCCCCATTGGCCGCCCGGGGCTGTCCCTTCCCTTTGGGATCCAATCACGGCAATCGGGCCTGGCGGCCACACCCAAGAAGGCCCGTCCCCCTTTGCCCTTTCAGGGCGCCCCCGGCCCCAGCCAGGAAGACGTTCCCGGCGCCCTCCCGCGCCCCCTTCAGTCCGACAACCCCTTCCGGAGTCTTGGGGCCCCGGGCCCTTGGCTCCATGTTAGACGGGGCGGGGAGCAGCCCTTGGGGGGGGCGGCCCCCGTCAGGCCGGCCCCCTCCGCTTCCTCGCAGCGCGCTCCCAGAAGTCGTCGGGCATCGGGCGGCTGATGGTGCACGTCATCGAAGCCTCGGAGCTGAAGGCCTGCAAGCCCAATGGTGAGCGCGGAGCCCCCGGGCCCCTCTGGGGGTGGCGGCCGGCGGGCCCCGGGCTCCCGGCCATCGCGGTTGTCCCCGTGCAGGTAAAAGCAACCCCTACTGCGAGGTCAGCCTGGGCTCGCAGAGCTTCACCACTCGGACCCTGCAGGACACGCTGAGCCCCAAGTGGAATTTCAACTGCCAGTTCTTCATCCGGGACCTCTACCAGGACGTGCTGTGCCTGACCCTGTTCGACCGGGACCAGTTCTCTCCGGATGGTGGGTGGGGCCGCGGGGGGCGGGGCTGGGCCCTCGGGGTGGGGTGGGGGCGGGGGAGGGGCGGGACTGGGGCCCTCGGGGTGGGGGCGGGGGAGGGGCGGGACTGGGGCCCTCGGGGTGGGGCCCTGAGGGGCTTTTGGTGGTTGCCCCTCCCCCAGATTTCCTGGGCCGGACTGAAATCCCTGTGGCCAAGATCCGGACGGAGCAGGAGAGCAAGGGGCCCACCACCCGCCGCCTGCTGCTGCACGAGGTCCCCACGGGCGAGGTCTGGGTCCGCCTGGACCTGCAGCTCTTCGAGCAGAAGACGCTGCTTTAGGCCCGGGCTCGGGACCCGGCCAAGGAGACCTCCGCCAGCCGCTTTGGGGGAGGGGCCGGAGAGACGGACTTGAAGTACTGTGACCTCTGATGATGTGGAGAATATTTTTGGATTCCTTTTCTCAAGAAGCCTAAATTATTTGGGTCAAACGCTCTGGGTTTGTGTCCTGGTGTCGGCGCCAGCGCGTCCAGGAGGAGAAATTCAGACTTGGGGGCACGACCCGCCGCAGTCGGGCCGCTGTGATGGGGGTGAGGGGAGCCGTGCCCAGGGGTGCCCGTGGCATCTCCCTTCAGGTTGGGCTTGCTGGGGGTGTGAGCTCATGGCATGGTGAGGCCGGGAGGGGCAGGGGTCAGCCCCTGGTCCGCACTCCTCCCCCAGACATCCACCATAAGGATGAGCTCATCGAGGGGGGGTAAAAGAGCCTCCCCAGGGCCAGGGTCCAGAGTGTAGTGACACAAACAAGTGGCTTTATTTGGCCCTCGGGCTACTCTGGCGTTTCCTCCAATCCCCCAGAAAGTCGTCGGCCTCCTAGGAGCAGAAATGCCCCCCCAAACTGGGGTCTCTGGTCCCGAGGTCAGAAATCCACCCGGCCTCCTGCACAGGTGGAGCCCCTGGGGGCCCGCTCCTCCAGTTCAGTGCCCCTCCAGGAGGAAACATGGAGCTTCTGGTTGCCAGCTCAGGCCGGTACTGGGGGTCCCCACGCCGACCTCCTCATGGCCAGTGCAAGGCCTGGCCCACGCTGGGGATGTAGGCCGGCCTCTCCTGGTACCTGGGGCAGAGAGGGCACAGAAGACCCCCTGAGCCCCCCTCGGTACCCTCACCCCCGCCCCCACATCCCGATGGGACCAGAGGCTCACTTACGCATGGCGCACTTTGTGGCTGGCGGGCGGCACCCGGGACCTGAGCAATGCCGGGCGGTGGGCCCAGGCCTCCGCAGCCTTGCTGCTGGCCCTGGTGCTGCCCACCTCATCCAGGGACAGCGTGCTGCAGGCCGAAGACATCTGCCCAAAGACAAGAGTTGGGGTCCTGGATCCCCCCAGAGGGCCAGGAGCCCCCCCCACCCCCAGGTGGCTCCTGCCCGGGGGCTCTTATCCACCAGGGCATAAGCTCCCCAGGACCTGGGCTTCCGGGAGGGGAGGCTCCCCTCGGCATGGGCAGCAGGCCCCTTCCCAGCTCACCGCCTTCTCCAGTGTGTCCTCCAGGATTGGGAAGTGCCTCGGGCCGTCGCGACTCCTCCCCGTGGTGCCTGGCCTGGCGTGGGCCCTGAAGGGAACCCTGAAGGAAAGGGGGTCCCCCTGGGCTGGGCTGGGCAGGCCAGGGGCCCAACCCTGCCAGGGGACGCTTTCTGCACCCTGGGGCACTGCCCAAGGGGCCTCCTCCACCGGGACGCAGAGCGGGCGTCCGCACTGTGAAGGCGGCCTCCGGGAGGCCAGCCCGGAGATGGCCCCGAGGCCTGGAAGGCGGCCCCAGGGACCCCCCTTTGCGTCCGCTATTCCTAGTGCCCCCAGACCACTCCCCGGGGACCCGGGGCCCACCTGCTGCGGGCGAAGCCTCGGCTTTCGGGGGGCGCCGAGGTGGGGCATCTGCGGGCCCGGGCGAAGGAGAATGGGGGCAGCTTCTCGAGCTTCCGGGCCTTCTCCACTTCCTTGAACTCCTTCATCGTGTATCTCTTCCCTGCAGGGAGCCCCGAGGGAGGGTCCGGGAGTTCCCCAGGGTCCCCCAAACCGGGAGCGGGGGAGGGGCCCGCCACTGCCTGGCTCCTGCCCCGAGTGTCAGGGCGCCCAGCGGACAAGCGCAGCCCCCGCAGCCCCGCCCACCTCCTCCGGGCCCGGCGCTGGCCCTGGTCCTGACGGGACGCGCCGCCCAGCCCGTGAGGGTCCCGCGGGAGCCTGCGCCCCCTCCTCCTTTGGGCCTCCCCGGCCCCCTCCCGGCCTTCACCGCGGTAGCGCTCGTCGCTTTCCTCCCCCTCCCCGAGGCTCAGTGGAGACCTCCGGGACCGAGTCACGGAAGCCAGGTGGGCCCGAGAGCCGCGCTCCGGGCTCGGGCCGGGGCGGGGACTGGCGGGTGATGTCACGGGCGAGGCGCGCTGGGATTGGCTGTCGGCGCAGGGGGCGGGGCGGGGCACCTGTCTCACACTGGAGAATGGCTCGGTTCTCCTCGTCCCTGCCTTGCTGGGCTACGAGCGTGGGGTCCCGGAACAGAGGGACTATGACCTGGGAGAGAGGAGACCCGCTGCCGCTCGCTCTGACCTGGGAGACCCACCGAGGCTCCGGGATGCGCCTCGGGAAGCAGCGCGCCCTCCGGGAGAGGGGGCAAAGGGCGCTGGCGTGGGGGGGGGGAGGGAGCGAAGGGGCAAAGGGCGTGGGGGGGAGGAAGCGAAGGGGCAAAGGGCGCTGGCGCGAGGGCGTGAAGGGCGCCGGCCGCGGGGGGCGAGGGGGTGAAGGGCGGCCCAACCTGGGCCCCGCCCTTCTGGAGGCCATGACCGGCTCCTGTCCCCCAGCCCCAGGGGGTCCCTGCTGGCATCTTAGGAGCGTCCGTGTGGTTACCGGCCCCCATGGCGCCCGTACCTTGAGATACGCCGGGTCCTTATTCCTCATTAAAAATGGGTCGTACTCCCGAGGGTCATAGTGATCAATGAAAGCTCTGCCCTGGGGGAGGGAGCGGGGAGCCGTGAGCCCCGGAGCGCCCCGGGCACCTTCTGCATCCGCCAGAGCCAGGACAGAAAGGGCCACCGAGCGCGGCAGGGACGAGGGCCCCGGGAGCAGAGGGGGAGGCGGGAGGGCGGGCGAGGGGGACTGCCAAGCTTGGGAGCTGCGGCTCGGGCCGGGGGCTGCCATCCAGACTCAGGGAGGCTGCTCCCCACCCCGTGCTCTGACAAGCTCCGCCCACGCCCCACGAACTCCGGCCTCCGGGCCTTTGCCTGAGCTGTACCCCCACCCCGCCACGTCCCAGAATCCCCGCTTTCCTCAGGATTAGGCACCGGAAAGGACAAGGAAGATCTGGGATCTGCGATGGGGGTCTTGTCTCCCCCCTCCCCCCATGAGGGAAGCTCCTCCCCCATCTTTGCATCCCCAGAGCTTAGTCTGCTCTGCCCGGACACCCACAAGTTACCTAAGTAACGCTTGTTACTGAGACAACTCCCCGGGGCTGCCCCTCCCCCCGGGACCTCCTCCGGGGGCCCCTGCAGGTCCTCCTCCCCCTCCTCAGGACGGCCCTCTGAGGAATAAGGGGCCTGGAAGCGCAGGCCCAGAGCTGATGGGCTGGGGAGGAGCAGGTGGGCACCGGAGGGAGGAGGGGGTCGGGATTGGAGGGAGGAGGGGGTCGGCACTGGAGGGAGGAGGGGATCAAGACTGGGAGGGGAGGAGGGAATTGGGACTGAGGGGAGGAGAGGATCAAGACTGAAGGGGGCAGGGGATCAAGACAGAGGAGAAGGGAAGGGGAGCGGGGCCTTCTGGATAATGAGAAGTGGGTGCACTTCTGGGCCCCAGAATGGAGGCCCCCTCCAGGGATGGAGACTCCCCACTTCTGATGATTCAGGGGGCCCACAGGACGCCTAGGATCACCAAGTACTGCAGTATCTGGCGGGGACAGCAAAGACCCCGGGCACGCTGTGAGGGAAAGAGATGCCAAAGGGTCACAAGATGGGTGCCAGAGGTCGGGGGCAGAGGGAAGATCCCTCGTCCCTGCCCTTGAGCAGAAGCACCCTGCGGTCCGGGGATGGCGGGGGAGCCAGGAAGCTGCTCTCGTCTCCGAGCAGAGTCTGACCCAAAGGAGCCGCCCTCCAGCCGGACAGGCGGGAAGACCCTGGGGTGGCAGGAGTGCTCAGCCCCCCTCAGACCTAGCTGGAAAGCCAAAAGGTCCTTGTCACAACACAGACCCCCCGAGCCCTGCAGGGGCCCAGCTCACGTGCCGAGCACTGGGGCAGCCCCCAGCCCCAGTGCAGAAGGCAGATTCTGGGAAGCTGGGCGTTCCTGGAGAGAGCAGGTTGGGCCCCCCTGCTGTGAACAAGACCCCCACACACACAAGTCCCCGGGAGCAGAGCTCGGCCTGAAAAGTCACAAAGGAAACAGAAAAGAGCCAGAGGAGGAGCACCAGATGCCCACGGGAGATTCCAGAGGCCTCTTGGAAGGCCCATCAAGGACTCTGAGAGCAGGAGCCCAGGGGCCAGGGGCCGCGGGGGGCGGGAGGGGCCGGTGCTGGCCGTTCTCCCTCTTCCTGGGCTGTCATCTCCACTAGAGCCCGGGTCCCTGGAGGACCCCAGCAGGATCCTTGATTTTCCCCCAGGGCTTAATCTGGGGCCTGGCGCACAAAAAGCACTTGATAAAGGCTGACTGACCGACTGATAAGTGGGCTCCCGGGGGGGCCGGGGAGGGGCTTCAAGCGAGGCTGGGGTGTCTTGGGGAGGGATCACGGTTCTTCTTGGGGCCGATTCAGGCCTGATGTCAGGAAGAAGGAGCCGCCCCAAGGAGAAGTGCTGGACAAGCAGCCACAGCACTGCACACAGTCGGCGCTCAATAAATGCTATTGGATGGATGACAGTGGGTGAGAGGCCGCTGAGGCAAAGGGAGCTTGTGGGCCACTGGTCCGGGCAGATCTTTTTCAGAACCACTCCCTCAAACCTCATGTCTCCTGGGGCTCTCCTCGGGCCTGCGGTGCATGGGTGGGAGCCCTCCCCCCGCGTCCTCCTGCTGCCCAGTACCCTCTTGTTGCTGTACTTGAGGTAGTTGTCGGCGGCCTCGAGCTTCTCCTTGGCGGTGAGGTGGGTGGCAGCCACTTTCTGGGTGATCAGCTGCTGCAGAGGGTCCCTGACATTCACAGCCCATTTCTGGTACAGCAGCTCCCTCCTCCTGTCCCTCAGCATGTCCTGATAGTCCAAATACTTGTACACTTCCTGGGGAAAAGGGAGACCAAAGGAGCCCCTGCTCCCTCCTCCTCCTCCTGCTCCTCCTGCTCCTTCCCCCTCCCTCTGGTATGAGCCCACCTGCTTCTAGCATCAGGGGCTCCGGCGGGGCCTTAGGAATAGCTGCTTTACAGCTGGGGGACTAACTGGGGCCAGCCAGGAGAAGCGGAGCCCGCCAGAGCGCGACGCCCTCCCCGAGGGGACCGCCAGCCTCGGGCGTTTCCCAGGGAAGGTGCGCGAACTTTGTGGGAAGTGGTCTTCCCACCACCCCCTCTTTCCCCCGCCCCACCTCTCCACGGAGGCAGCGCGGGATCTCCGCGAGCTCAGAGCCTGGTGCCAGCCCGGGGATGCTCTCCCCGCTGCCGCCCTCCCCACTGCCACCGCCCCCTCCCTTCTGCCGCCCTCCCCGCCGCCCCCTCCCTTCTGCCACCCTCCCCGCCGCCGCCCCCTCCCCGCCGCCGCCGCCCCCTCCCTTCTGCCGCCCTCCCCGCCGCCGCCCCTCCCTCCCCGCCGCCCCCTCCCCGCCGCCGCCACCACCCTCCCCCTCCCGGGCCCCACGAGTCGCGTCCGCTCTTCCCAGCCCCAGGACACTTTCTCTGCCCGGGTTTCAGGCCCCTTCTCTCTGCACACGCCTCCTCTCCCCCCGCACGTGAGGGAAGAAGCGGTTCTTGTGAGCCCGGCGTCCAGGAGCGTTCCTGCGCCACAGCAAGCGCGCGTCGGGGATCCAACGCCCCGGACCCGGCATCGGCGAGCCCGGCTGGGCACAGACCCCGGGCTGCAGGGCCCCGCACTCACCTTCACGATGAATTTTTCTCGGCATAAGATCAGCCGGACAGCTGTATCGACGTCATATTTGGCCAATGTCTGAAAGGAGAGAAGGACGAGGCCTTCAGGAGCAAACCCTGAGAGGCGGGAGCCCCGGAATGCCCGGCCCTGGAGCCCAGGGCTTGGAACGCGAAGAAAAGCAACAGGAGGAGAAAATCCTTTTCCTGCCTCGGAAACTTGAGGACGTCACAAGCTAACTATTGGCTAAACTTGTAACTCAAATCTGTTTACTGCTAATTTTTCAAAATAATCCGAATGGTAAAAATCTAATAGTCCACTGAAGAGAAGAACTCTTGTAAAGCCGAAAAAGTTGGGGAAAGGTGTACAAAAGGTCGCTGAAGAAAAGAACTCCTTAAAAAGTTCTAAGCACTGGAGCTCCCCTCGCTGGGCTGCGGCGTTAAGCTCCGCTGGCTGGTGAAGTACCACCCAGTGGGGAGGACGGCCACCAGCCCCGGGGAGGACGGCCACCAGCCGGGGGGAGCTTAGAAAAGGCTTCATGTGCAAGGAGGGCCAAGGTTGGGTTTGAAGGATGAGGGAGACTTGGAGGGGCCCCGGGGGTGACAGTGAAAGCTGGAGAGAGGAAGGACGGAGATTCCTGCCCCCCCCCCACCTGCTCCAAGTTCCTTCGGACGACTCGGAAGAAATTTCAGAGCAGCAGAACTCCGAGCGCTCCAGCCTAAGGCAGAGGAGATCCACCGCACCAGTGCCGGGACGTCCCAGCGGCGGAGTGGGAGCCCAGCGCGCAGTCCCAGCGCAGGCCCGGCCCCGGTGTCAGCGAGGTGGGACCTCGGCAGCGCGCCGGGGGCTTCCCAACCACTGGTGCTGCCCCATCCGACCATTCTGGGGAGCAGTTTGGAGCCCCGTCCAAAGGGCTGTGGGTCACACCGTCTGACTAGTGAGTGGGTCCATCCCAGAGGTGAATGGAAAGGAAAAGGACCCACTTGTGCAAAAATATTTGTGACAGCTTTTTTTTCCTGGCAAATTGAAGGAGTGCGCATCAGTTGGAGAGGGACAATCTGGGGCATGTGATTGTGATGGAGTACAAAGGAGAGGGGGGCAGGACGCTGTCAGAAAAGCCTGGGCAGCCTCGCGGATGCACCGACACAGAGGCCCCGGAGGACGCCGCCCGTAACTGCAAGGCTGAACAATGCTCCACTGGGAGGGACTCGGCTCCCAGATGGTTACAAGAGGCTCGAGATAACAAGGTCATCCACATGCAGAGAGAGAACTGAGGGAGTCTGAACGGATCCTTGTGGGGTTTGTGGTCTGTGACCGTGGAAAGGGAAATATTTTTTGCATGACTGCTTCCAAAGAACCCGTATCAAACTGCTTGCCCTCAATGGGTTAAAAAGAGAACAATATGTGCATATCTAGAAGGGTATAGATATAAAACTCTTCTCAATTTACAAAGATATAAAAAGGATAGGGAATGGGACAACGGGGATTCCAGAAAGGTGTGTGGATAATTGGGAATGGGATAACAGGGAGGGAAAGAGTGAGGGGAAGAGATTAAGGGAAGGATCCTCAGAGACAGGGTAGGTCATGAAGTAGCAGAGAGAAGCAGAGGAGTCAATTAGGGACAGAAAATAAGAGACACACACAAACATAATAAAAATAATGATGATCAGGAATAGAATTTATTAGAAAAAAAGCAGGGGTAGCAATCATTGATCTCAAAGTTAAGGGCTAAAATAGATTTAATCAAGAGAGAAATAGGAAAACTATATTATATATCAATCATATTAATCAACTTTTAAACTATAAAATTAGTAGGTAAGTGTAGAGGGCTGAAACTATTGGATCGATGCACTGAGGTCTGGACTGCTGAGCGCTTGAGACTAACTACCGATTGGACTATACTCTATGGGCACATGCTTGGAAAATGGTCCTTTCCACTATCCGTGCTGTGTACAAAGAATTGTGGGAGGGACTGGGGGTGGAGTAAGGCTAGCCAGAGACACTCTGGGCGGTAGACGAGAGAGAAGGCGCTTGCGGAGATTCTCTTCCATCCCCTTCACTTCTACCCCTAAAGACCAAGAATAAAGATGGACTTTTGCTTATCCTGACTCCGGCTGATTCTGGGGTATCCTGGGTGCAAGTGCAGTCGTTATATTTGGGGCATCAAATGTAACCACCGTGCTAACACCCAGGACACCTCAGAATCAGCCGGAGTCAGGATAAGCAAGAGTCCTTCATTTTTTTTCTCGGTCCGCAGACATGGGATTGAACAGGATGGAAGCAGAATCTTCGCAACTGCCTTCTCCCTCGTCTACCACCGAGAGTGTCTCTGGTTAGTTTTGCTCCACCCCCTAGTCCCTCCTACAATCCTCTATACACTGTGAATCACTGATTGCACGGATAGTGGAAAGGACCATTTTCCAAGCATGTGCCCATAGAGTATCGTCCAATCGCTAGTTAGCCCTAGTGCTCGGCTGTCCGACCTCAGTGCATCCACTCAATAGTTTCAGCCTCTACAGGTTAAGGATCCATATTGCTGTGGGGGGTGATGTTGGTGATGATGTTGATGGATTTAGGAAAATATGGAAAGATTTGGACTTATAAAGGATGATGTTACCACCTTCAGAGAAACAGGACAAGCAAGGGACAATCTTACACACACACGAATGTATATTGTACGAATATAGATATCTGTGCATATGTGTGTGTGCTTAATTATAGTCTTCTTGGGAGAGATTGGGGGAGCAAAGGGGAAAAAAGGAATAAAGTAAAAGCTGCACAACAGAGAACAAACCTACAAACAAGCAAAAAAAAAAAGCTAGAAACTGTTTAACATGTCATTAGAAAAATAAACTATTTAAAAAGAAAATGAGTACTTTTAAAAATTTGATTGCTGTGAAATAATTTTGATTATTAATTAACAGGATTTTTTTTGTTGGTTGATTGGTTTGTTTATGCTGAGGCAATTGGGGTAAAGTGACTCCAGCACCACACAGCCAGGAAGTGTTAAGTGCCTGAGATCGGATTTGAACTCCGGTCCTTCTGACTTCAGGGCTGGTGCTCTACCCACTGTGCCACCTAGCTGCCTTCTTGGGAACTTTTGATCTTATGATTTGAAAAACTCTTTAGCACTTAACTGGGCCCAATAGTGCTCTTTAACATGATTAATGACAATAATTACTTAGATTGAGGAAAAGTACAAAAGACCTTGTAAATTCTCAGTATCTGTAACTCATTGGATAATTTCCCAGGTCTGAGTCTTCACCTCCGGCAAAGTCATAAAATCTTAGTTCTTAGGAGAGAAGCCATAGGAATGTGCATGACTCATCTGCAAATTCTAACAAAACAAACTGGAAGGAAGATCTCCTCCCTTACACTCAGCCCCGGGATCCCAAGTTTGCCGTCACTGTCTCCGTCGCCATCCTCCCAAGGACTCCGCGCCAGGCCTGCTGGTCCAATTCCTCTCTACCCTAAGAGTCACCCCGACTTATGAGCTTGCCCTCTTTGGGCATGTGGATGACAAGGGCCTCCAGTCTTCCTCAGTTTCCTTGGACCCCCGTGGGTCAGGGGCACACGTGACGGTGGCGCAGCGTCTCCCGTAGGTGGCGACTGGCTGTCAGGAGCCCGCCGTCCCCTGCTTTGGGAAGGCCCGGAGCTTGTCGGCTGGGTGAGTTCCGACTGGGAGCCCTAGACCAGCTTCACGTTGCCCCCCTCGCTGTGGCCACTGCAGGAAATCCTGTTTCCAGCTCTGGGTTAGTCACAGTCTTCATCTGCCAGCCTCGTTTAGCGCAGGGATGTTGTTTGGAGGCGAGACCTGCTGCCTTCTCTAGCAACGAGAGCTCTCGGTCCTTCCAACTGACACGTGCCGTGTGGGGAGTGGAGTCGCCGCTTCCGTGCCTCGTGTGCGCGACTGACCTTCGGGGTAGGATCCATGGCCACCAGGTGAGCCAAGGCGAGGTTGGGCCCCTGTTCCGCCCTTCCTCGCGGCAGGAGCCCAGCAGGGGGACCCTTCCGAGGCCCTGATGACCACTGCTTCCGGTGAGAAGAGACCCCAGGGCCTGTGACTGCAGCTCCCCGCGGCGCCTGCGGCCTCCTCCCCTGCCCCTCCCCACAGGACTATGTGGTCGGCAAAAATGGCCCGGACGGTTTCTCTTGATTTCCACACAAGCTGGATTTAGGGTCAGCCTCGCTCCGGGGCGGCGCTGCCCAGCGACAGGACATCACAAGATGACGGCTTGAGAAGCAGTGGACAACCCCGGCACCTTCGACGGCCAATCAAGCTTTAAGCGCTCGCTCCAAGGCACCCACTTCAGCCGCCTTTGTGGCCGTCAGAAAAAACCACGTTTCCATCCCTGCTCTCATGCTTGGGGAGCCGTCCCCTAACTCTAAGGGGTTTGGGGCCCATTCCTTAGCCCCAACCTCGTCTGCCTCCTCTGTCACCGCAGCTTCTTGGAGCCACAGATGGGAGCTGGGACAGCAGAAGTGGGGAGCAGCCCCGAAGGGGACACGGCGGCCCTCACACCGGAGGCGTGTCCCCTCCCGACGCCTCATACACCCGGACAATAAGCCTCATCGCTCCCTTTCCCAATGTATTGGGGGGGGGGTTGGAAATGAACGTTTTTACAGGAGTGTTGAAAGCAAGTGCTGCCCCAGCCCCCCTCAGCAGCTCACGCTGCTCGGCTCGAAGAACATGATGTGGGATTCCCAGGGTTCTGGGATGGAAGGGCCACGAGCAGATCCACCGAGGCATGTTTGTGCCTGTTTGGGCCCAAGTGGATCTTTCAGGACGGTTGTTGTCAGACTGTTGTTCTCGGGCTCCAGAAAGCCCCAGAACTTGGCCAAGGACCCCAGCTGTTTGGGGAGGGCCCAATTTTGGCTTTTTCCCCCAAGCCAGATAACTTCCTGCTCGCTCTGTTCTCCTGCACGAGGCTCAGTCCTCCTTGCTGAAACCAGAAGTTAGAAATAAGGAAAGCAGGAAGCCAAAGACACGAAGCCTTGGGCTTTTGTAATAGGTGGGCTGGGTCTGCCCCTCGGTGGGCAGGGTCTCCCATGGACAGCACCCTCCATCTCCGAGACTTGGGCGTCTCTCTGGCCATCCCTCCTCTGCCTTTTACTACTGACCTCCCTGGCTTCTTCTACAGGAAGCCTTGCACAATCCCTCTTCATTCCAGCGCCTTCCCCCATTTATTCTTCATCCTTTATCGCGCTCACTTTGTATTCAGCTTGTCTATTTGTGGTTCCCTCCATTAGATCGTAAGCTCTTTGAGGACAACAACTGTTTGTTGCCAGTGCTCAGCACAGGACCTGGCACTCAGGAGTGCAAAATAAATGCTCTGCTCCCCCATCATTAAAGCACCAGGGAGTAGCCCCCTCAGTTGACTCACTTCCAAGATAGAACAAAACAATCTCACTAACATTTCTCCAACCCTCTCCCCTGCACCTTCTCGTCCCCACCCCTGAGCTTTCCCATTTACCTAGCACGATAAGTAAAGCACTGCGGGTGCGCCCTCGCAGCCAGCACTGGCATTTAATAGGCGATGGGAACGTACGGAGAGGAGACAGGCAGGATGGAGAGTGAGCCAGGCCAGGCGTGGCGCAGAGGGCTGGACTGAGCACAGACTTATCCTCTCCAAGCAGCAGCAACGGCTCCCAGACAGAAAGGGGGCAGCTTTAGAGACTTGGTGTCCAGCCCTGCATTTGTTCATCTGGGTCAGAACCCTCGCAAACATCAAGACTGATTTGACAAAAATCATGGAGAAATTAAGAAGCTGCTAAATGAAAAATGAGAACTCCACAAGATGTGCCAGCAAGTGGTTCCTCTCTAAGAAAGTAGCATTCAATTCCATCAAAAGTAAAATATGTTGAAAACTTGAGATGTCGGACCCTTGGCTCAGTAAGAAGGCAGATGAGTATCAATCCAGAGTGCTCTCAGTATGCCCTGAAGGCAATTTATGGGCCCCGGATTCTTCCATCTGTCCGAGTTGGCCTTCGCTGCCAGTGAGGGCCAAGCATGCCCGAGTTCGCTGCCCAGAGAAGTCCATCAGGACGGTACCTCCGTTCGCGCTGGCGCTTGCTGGGTTTCTGGACAAGGGACGATCTCCCCAGCTTTCCTGGCCACCAGTGGAGTGAAATGAGAGTGAAATGAGACTGTGCGCTCACTGCCCCGTTTGTAGCACGTTTTCAATCATCCATGAGCATGAACAAGGCGTCCAGGGCAGCTCCTGCGCCGAGGGTCCACTCCCCAGCTGCAGAAGGCTACGGGCCCAGACCAGAGTGGAGGGAGGGCTGGTGGGGGCTTTTTGTTGGGAGACGCCTGGGCCCTCCAGTCCGCCTGTGAGACCAAGAGACCCCAGAGCCGGGATCGAGTCTCCACTGCTTGTGCCAGTTTGGGCCCAACAATGGTCACCAACAAACACGGCCCTCCATCAGCTAGCGCCACACGGTCCCTATGGGGAGCCCTCAGTGACAGGGAATGGGGAAGGGCTGAATGCCGTGGAAAAGTTCACTCAGCTCGGCAGGAGCCTTTCCAGGGATTGATGATGGGATTGGCCCCGGCCTTGCCAGAGCTGGCTCAGGGTCGGAGGGCTTCCAAAGGAAAGCGGGAGAGGAGCGGTAGCAGACTGACCACAGAGCCACGGCGCTGACCTCACTGTGTACTGGAATGCCAGACATACACCTGCCTCAAAGATTATTTGTGAGAACTCACAGGGCCAGTCCTCTAAAGCAGGCACCAGGACCCTCTCAGGGTCTCTCCGAAGAACTTTAGAATTGGGACAGCTCGGCAATACAAGGGATAGAGCACCGGCCCTCAAGTCAGGAGGATGCGAGTTCAAATCTGGCCTCAGACACTTAACATTTCTGAAATAACTTCAGAATTAAAACTATGACATGGAAGACCCCGGCATAGGAGCACCCAGCATGGCGTGCCCTCATCTCTGAATAAAGCAGAACTGAATTAGCCCAAAGGAAATGTGGAATATGCAAAACGAGAGAAGCTCCCCCAAATATTCATGGGGCTCTTCGTGTCCAAGCCTTCGGAGCTCACTGGTCCGATCAGCCACAGTCAGACTGATCCTTACACAATGATGTCATCATGTTGGTCCATTCTGAGAACGAGGGACAACTGGACTAAACAAACTGAGCGTGTCCCCCCTGTCGGTGAGGCGAGCAGTGACCGATGAAACGAGGCCCGTGTGGCCCCAAAGGGGGGCGAGGGAGAGCGGCGCAGGACAACGACAGCCCCCCTTCTCCTCCCATCTGCGAATGGGTGTGTTTTGGTAAAGAGCCTCGGCCATAACCGGCCCCAAGCCTTGTTCCTGCACCTGCTCGGAGCCGGGCAATGGAAGGGATCTGGCTGCCCCGGGAACAACTAGCCCAGCTTGGATGAGGGAAAGTAAGGCTGGAACAGAGGCAGCCAAGGAGGAAACATGGAGGAGGGGGCACAAAGCCAGAAGGCTGCGGAGGGAAGGGGGGGAGGCAGCTGGGAGATGTGTGGGCCCAGGTGGGGGGAGGACTGGGAGGAGGAAGCGGCTGGAGGAGAGTTTGTTTCTGGGAGCCCAGCCAAGGTCCACCTGGGGCGCCCCTTTCTTCCTCTGCGCTCCAGCAGCGCAGGAGGCAGGTCTCCTATAGCAGCACCTGGCTGGAAGGTCTGGCCCTACCTCCAGAAAAGCCATGGACTTGGGCTCCGGCCAGTCTCTGATGCCAAACCTGGAAAGTCGCGAACAGCAGACAGGCTTTTCCATGGTCCTCCCGAGCACAGCCCCTGAAAGAGCCAGAACGATGCCCTCAGAGGGGGCCGTCCCCTCCCCACCAGCCCAGGAGGGTCCCTCCCGCCTGACTACCCAGGGCAGGGGCAGGGAGGACAAGGGGCAGCCCGCCGGAGGAAGGGAACGAGGCACAAACACCTGGAGGCGCCCATCTCGGGTCGCAGAAGTGACTCTGAAACTGCATCCCAACAGCAGGCTCCCATGGGACGCGGCTCTTCTGGAGACTGACCAGGGAGGAGCCGGGGGAAGTTCCCGAGGGTCAGCCCTGCCAGTGACAGGCAGCGTCAGTCAGAGGGGCTTCTGCGAGAAGCACCGCGAGCAGCCGCCCCGCAGGTCCTCAGAGGGACCCCCACACTGCCCCCAGAGCCCACTGGGCCAATGGGAGCCGACTGCTCTGACTCCCTCCCAGGAGGGCCTGGCTACAGAGGCTTTAGTCTGAACTCCTGAGAGATCCGGGGCCTCGCCTGAAGCCCCCCAGCCCCCCTTCTTTCTTAAAAGGAGCGAGTCAGGGTGAGGGAAGAACTCAGTTTGCCCTGAGACAGGAAGGAAGGAAGGAGGGAGGGAGGGAGGAAGGGAGGAAAGGAGGAAGGGAGGAAGGGAGGGAAGGAGAGAGGGAAGGAAGGAGGGAAGGAGGGAAGAAAGGAAGGAAGGGAGGGAGGGAGGGAGGGAGGAAGGAAGGAAGGAAGGAAGGAAGGAAGGAAGGAGGGAAAGAAGGGAGGAAGGAAGGGAGGGAGGGAGGAAGGAAGGAGGGAAGGAGAGAGGGAAGGAAGGAGGGAAGGAGGGAAGGAAGGAAGGAGGAAGGGAGGGAAAGAGAGAGGGAAGGAAGGAGGGAAGGAGGGAAGGAAGGAAGGAAGGAGGGAAGGAAGGAAGGAAGGAGGAAGGAGGAAGGAAGGAGGAGGGAAGGAGGAAGGAAGGAGGGAAGGAAGGAGGAAGGGAGGGAAGAAGAGAGAGAAGGAAGGAGGGAAGGAGGGAAGAAGGAAGGAAGGAAGGAGGGAGGGGAGGGAGGGAGGAAGGAGGGAGGGAGGGAGGGAGGAAGGAAAGAAAGACTTGAGACTTCCTGAAGGAGAAGGAAAGAGAAGGAACGAGAGGTTCTTGGTGGGAAGATCATTGGGAAGGGGCAGAGGACAAGCGCTGGAAAGGCGGGCCCTCTCCTGGCCGTGGCAGAGTCTGCCAGCAGCGTGGTGGGCCCCACTTCCAGGGGGCCAGAAGAACGCTGGCAGCCCCCAAGAGGACCAGGAGGCGGGAGAGAAAAGGCGAGAGTTCCCACCCCAACTTCCGCCCGCTCTCCCTGATGAGGTCCTGAATGGGGGGGGGGGGGGCAGAGAGAAACTGGAGAGTTAATAATAGAATGGCTCCCTGCCGCAGGCAGGGAGAAGGCTCCGCTATCCATCAGTTTCGCTCCCTGGTCTCCCCCCAGGGGGCGTGGGCAGCCTCAGCTGGCCGCCAGTCAGGTCCCTGTAAACCTACCGTGGCCGCCGCCCTCCCGCCCTCCTTAGGGTCAGTCCGCCTTCCCCTTGCCACGCGGTCTCTCCGGACCCCACTTCTTGGAGCGAGCTCCTTGGGGGCTGCCCCACCCCTTGGGGGCCCCCTTCCTGGCCATGGGCTCCTCTCTCCCCCCATTTGGTCCCTGGCCTCTTTCAAATCTGCCTTTTGGCCCTTCGGACCCGACACCCGGAGTCCCCGCTGCCCCTCCCCCTCTTGTCTGTAACCCAAGGGGGCTTTTTCCATCTTTGCCCATTCTTCCGGCTGGGCGAAACGCCTGGTACACAGTAGGCGCCTGATAAATGCTTGTTGGCTTAACTTGCAAAATCAGCAGTTGGCTAAGACCGTCGCCCTAACTGTCTGGAGCGCTTCAAAGGGAGAAGGGGGAGGAGGGGGAGCGGCCTGGGGGAGGATTCAGAGCTTCCCACGCGGTCCCCCACCTCCTGCCTGAAGGGCCGCTCTCCCCCACGTGATTCGCTGCGGGTCCGGAGCACTGGGGGAGGGGAGCAGAGTACAGCTTTTCCTCTCCTGGAGGCTTCCCCGCCAGAGGGCTGGCCTAGGACGTCCCCAGAGGGCTAACGGCCGGCTGGTGACGTCAGCGCGCCCTAACGGACAGAGGCGTCTCTTTGCCCGCACTCCGACCCACCCCTGGGGACCAGAGCAGGGCCAGGAGGCCCCGCCCCACAGCAAGACCGTCCTCCCCTCACCACCCGCCACCCCGGAGCAAACCTGCACCTCCCAGCTCCCTCCGCTCACGTCCCGCCTCTTCCGGTCACGGATGCAAACAGCCCGGAAGCAGCTTCCCCAAGGCCACTGGAACTTGCGGAAGAACGCTGGCGTGGGGTCTGGCCATCCCGGCGTGAACTCGTGGGCCCTCGTGGGGCCTCGGGCCGGCCTAGCTTCATAACGCGCAGTATCAGCCTCTGCCCCCCAACCTTTAAACCCGGACTTTCGTTACTTCTCACTAATGGAGTCCTGATAAAGCGGCACCCGTGGCGCATGGATTAGGCGCCTGCTGTGTGCCCCGCCCTCGAGGGCTCGGGCCGCGCACAGGGAGGGGCGGCTGGCGCGGGAAGGCCAGAGGTGGTTGGAGCCACCGGAACCCTCGCGTGCCCCATAGCCCAGCGCTGAGGGGTGAGGAGTGAGGGTTGGGGGACCCCCTGGCAGCAGTGGGACCCCCTCGGCCGGTGGCGGCCTTTGTGAAAGAACTCACAAATCCCAGCGTACCAACAACGGGTTCATTTACCCTCCGAGGCCGCAAAGTCCTGCTGGGAATTAGCAGGGGCACCGACAGGCCCGGGCTTTTATCGGGGCTGAGGCTCATCCTGAACGCAATAGAGGAGTCGCCCCAGGCCGAGATTTCCCAGTGGGGAAGAATGTTTGGGAGTTAGCTCAGGAGGGGGGGCGCCACCCAGAGGCCGGGAGGGTGGGAGACTCTGGATCATCCTTCATCCAGGTTCCCCTCTGACAGGCCGGGCGAGGTCCGCTCTCTCTTGGCGAGCACCTTGACGCCTCCTTAATCCCCCATCGTTTCCGCCTTCAAGCAGCCCCGCCAGATTCCTTGGGGTAACGGGATAAAGGTCTCATCTTCTGTGGCTGCTTCAGCGGGCGAGGGGCGTGGAGTTGTCCCCCTGTTCAGTGGGGTTCGGGCCAGGACCCTCACCCCTCAGCGCTGGGCTATGGGGCACGCGAGGGTTCCGGTGGCTCCAACCGAGAAGGCGGCGGCCGCTGAGGGCGCTGTCCCCACATCCCGGGGAGGGGCTGTCCTTCCCTCCGAAGGAATAGTGGGAAGTTCGCAGGAAGCGGGTCTCACCAGCGGATAAAAAGTGGGGCGGAGCCTGGGCCGATGGTGCCTCAGGGCCCATCTGTGGGTGCCCCAGGCCGGGCTGAGGGCCCAGCAACGATCCTGAAGCTGCCCCCCCCCCCCCAGCTCCCTAGCGGAGAGGCAGGGCCACAGCGACCAAGAAAAGCGAGGGAAAAGGCCGGGGGCAAAGTTGTCATCCTTGGAGTGAGGAAAGGCTAGGAGGGAGAGAGGGAGGGAAAGGAGGACGGGGACTTCCGCCTTCTGTGTGCAGAGTGCTCACGGGAGCACTCTGACATCCCTGAGCAATAAAAGCTGGACAGGCCCTGGGAGAGGTACGATCTCTCTTGGCGAGCACTTGATGCCTCCTGAGCCTTCTCAGTCCTGCAGGAAAGGCTTCCACCAGTTAGTAAAGGTGTGGACAGGGACCAGAAGCACCTGGAAACCCCCCTCCCCTGGGTGTGACAGGGACCAGAAGCACCTGGAAACCCCCCTCCCCTGGGTGACAGGGACCAGAAGCACCTGGAAACACCCCCCACCCCCACCCCCGTGTGAGCCCCTTCTCTGAACAGGTCAGGACAGGGGGAGGTTTAAACCAGCCAGGAGGAGAAGGGGCTCGTTCCTGTGGGCTCTAAGAAGGGCTGTAAGGATCAGGGAGCTGGGGGGTTAAAGGGGCCATAGTCAGGGGTGAGCGGGCAGCAGCTTTAGCTGCAAACCCGGTCCCCTGGGCTTGAAGTGAGTCTCCCGGTGTCCTTTACAAAACATGATTGAAACTTCTCTGGGTTTCTGGAAACCTGTGGCAGCTGTAGAGTTTTTCCTGCATATTTAATAGTCCCCTCTCTCTCCACATGGCCCCGTGAGCATCCCCGACATGGAAGGCACATTTGAAGCCCCTGTAGGTGGTCAGGGCAGGGCAACGAGTTCGGCTTGCTGGGGAGAAGCCCCAGGGGGCGGTGGCTGCCAGGTGCCCTTGAGGGTTAGCCTCCCACTAGTAGCCGCTGAAGCCCTTTGGCTTCTAAATGCTCCAGTGCCCTAGAGTAAATTTTGAGGCTGCTTCTCTAAGGCACAAGAGCCATTCTAGGGAAACTGAGTCCAGTTCCTTTGAGAAATCGGCGACCGGTCTGGGACTCCCCAGGGACTGCAGATCAAGGTAAGAGCCCAGTTAACTCCAGATCTCTTCACTGCCCAGAAGTTCATGCTGAAGAAGTTTCTCGATCCTGACGAAGGCAGGAGTGGCCCAGAGGAATCTCTTCTCCCAGGTTTCAGAGGGAATATGGGAGGGCTTTGAGAGCAGCACAAAAAGACCATCTGGAGGTCTGAGAAAACGGGGGCCCCAGTGTCACCATTAAATCACGCCCAATAGGGAGCAGGAGAGGAGGCCAGAATAAGTACGGAGCGTTTAAACAACAGGTCACCAAGCCGGCGAGGGAGAGGGAAGGTCTCCCAACAGTTCTTGAGTTTCCCTGCGATCCCTGTCCTATGGAAGGAGGGGCAAGTGAGAGCAGAGTGCTGGAGCAAGGGGGAAGGAGTCCCCGTAGCAGACTTGGGGCATGTCCCCAAGGCCACCCACAGCCACAGCTGACACGCAGAGGGAACAAAATCATTTATTGAAGTCCTTAGAAGAGTCCGCAGGTTGGCCCCGGACGTTGCCCAGCATGGCCCCGCTGCCCCGTGCAGGCCGGCCCCCTTCAGAAGCGCTGCCGTCTTTCTCAGCCGGCTCTCCCAGGTCATTTGCTGTGATTCCTTCCTTCACTCTGGATGCAGTCTCCAACTGGTCAGCACTCTGGACCTGGGCAGAGGGAAGAGCATCCAGAGGGGCAGCGGTGTTTGGGCAAGCTCTCGCCTGGGGCCTGTCCCCTTCCTGAGGCCCTCCCGAGCCTCAGTTCTCTTGGAGGCCCCTGAGATGCCCAGCTGGGTTCCCACTCAAAGCCAGCCCCTCAGCCGAGGGCCCCGGGGCCTGGTGGCAGCTGCCCAATGTGGGAATGAGGGGGCTCCCCCCAGATTCTAGTTAGGCCCAGTCACTCTGAGCTGTCCCAGGTGCTCCCCCCTCTCTGGATTCTTAGTGTGGAGGCCGGATCCCTCCCTCCCCTCAGGAGCCTCGGCCGGATCCCTCCCTCCCCTCAGGAGCCTCGGCCGGATCCCTCCCTCCCCTCAGGAGCCTAGGCCGGATCCCTCCCTCCCCTCAGGAGTCTCGGCTCACCACGCCTGGCTCCTCCTCAGGAAACTGTCCGGAGAGAGAGGTCCAAGTGCTGTCTGCCCTGCCCAAAACAGCCGGCTTGGTGACCGCCCTCGGGCTGGGCCCCGGGAGGGGGAGCAAGTCCCCAGAAAGGGCCGCCGGCCCCTGCCCCAGAACTGTGGCTGGGGGCGAGTGTGTGTGAGAGGGACAGACACAAACTCCGCTGCCCGGGAGGGGGAGGGCCCGAGGCCGGAAAGCACCCGTGAGGTCGTTGGCCGTCTTTGACTGTGCCGCCCCCAAAGCCCAGGGAGGAGAGGCCGCCTCGGTCCTTCTGTGCCCACGCTCGCGGCGCCTTGAGTCCATTTGTCAGATGGGGAAACTGAGCCCCGAGAGCAGCCGCCTTGTGCAAGGCTCGGCGTCCACGCTGCGGCTCACAGAGCCCGTTAGTGCCGTGGATAGTGCGATGCTCGGCAGTGTCCGCGCGCAGAAGCAGCCTTTTTTTTATTGCAGATTCGAGGCACGAGGAGCGGGGCTGCAGAGGGCGAGTCCCTCCCGGGTCCTGGCTCGTCCCGCCTCGTCCCCGCCTCGGTCTCCCCCCAGAAACGTTGCCTGGGACTTTCCTTGCTGGCAAAGCCCTTCCAGGGCCCCTCACTTAACGGTGGCGAGCCCCGAGGGCCGGACCGAGGCGGGGCCCGGGATCACGTGCTAGGCGCCTGCGAATGCGGAGCGCCCACCTGCCCACATTACGGCGAGTGTCGCTCCCCGTGAACAGCCCGGCTGGGGTGGGGGAGCAGGGAGGGGCTTGCAGAGGCCCCGGACTTTCCCCCAGGGGGGCTCTGAGAGCCTCGGGGACCCGCCCCAGCCCCTGGCTCCCCGGGTTTCCCTTTGACGCTGGGAGTCAGGAAGCCGCGGACTTGGTGAGAGGGACGGCAGCACGCCCAGGGGTCCCCGGCTGGGGGTTTATTGTTCACTTTCTCCCTCTCTTCCTGCTCGGTGGTAATTGGGGGCTGGGGGATAAAGGGGGCCTTGGGGATGAACGGCCTTCACCACTAACCCTTCCCAACAGCGCCCCCAAGTGGCCACAGTATTTCTCAGGTAAGGACGACCCGCTGGGGAGGTTCAGCTCGCGGGGCCAGGGCCGGGAGGTAGAAGGTTCTGCTCCCAGAATTCCTCTTCCCGAGTTCGATCTGGCTCCGAGCCCGGCAGAGCCGCGTCCCCACGGGCCTGCGCAGCGGGCCTGGCCCGCCCTGCCTTTGGCTCTAAATGTCATTTAAGCAACTGGAGTTACTTTGGGCTCCAGGGGGAGGGACCTCGGGGCCATCAATCAGAGACAAGCGGTTCCTCAGGGAAACTCCCGCTTCCTCATGGGGGCTGGCGGGCTTGTCCTTGCGAGCAGGGAGAGAGATTGGGGGAAAGCCCAGCCCCAGAGGTGGGAGGCGGGGCTTGGGAGTGAAGGAGGAGAGAGCACGACAGAGCCGGGACAGAGGCCCCGAGGAGCCTGACGGGGGTCCCCCCCCCCCCCCCGGGAGCTGGGACGGAGGTCCCCCGGGAGCTGGGACGGGGCCCCGAGGAGCCGGGTCGGGAGTCCTCCCTGGGAGCTGGGACGGGCCCCGAGGAGCTGGGACGGGGGTCCCGAGGAGCCGGGACAGGAGTCCCCCCCCCGGGAGCTGGGACGGAGGTCCCCCGGGAGCTGGGACAGAGGCCCCGAGGAGCTGGGACAGGGGCCCCGAGGAACCTGACGGGGCTCCTGAGGAGCCGGGGCAGGAGTCCCCCCCGGGAGCTGGGACAGAGGCCCCGAGGAGCTGGGACGGGGGTCCCGAGGAGCCTGACGGGGGTCCCGAGGAGCCGGGACAGGAGTCCCCCCCGGGAGCTGGGACGGGGCCCAAGGAGCTGGGACAGGGGCCCCGAGGAGCCTGACGGGGGTCCCGAGGAGCCTGACGGGGGTCCCGAGGAGCTGGGACGGGGCCCGAGGAGCCTGACGGGGGTCCCGAGGAGCCGGGACAGGAGTCCCCCCCCCCCGGGAGCTGGGACGGAGGTCCCCCGGGAGCTGGGACAGAGGCCCCGAGGAGCTGGGACAGGGGCCCCGAGGAGCTGGGACAGGGGCCCCGAGGAGCTGGGACAGGAGTCCCCCCCGGGAGCTGGGACAGAGGCCCCGAGGAGCTGGGACAGGGGCCCCGAGGAGCCGGGACGGGGGTCCCCCCCCCCCCCCCGGGAGCTGGGACGGAGTCCTCCCCGGAGCTGGGACGGAGGTCCCCCGGGAGCTGGGACGGAGGTCCCCCGGGAGCTGGGACGGGGGTCCCGAGGAGCCGGGACAGGAGTCCCCCCCGGGAGCTGGGACAGAGGTCCCGAGGAGCCGGGACGGGGGTCCCGAGGAGCTGGGACAGGGGCCCCGAGGAGCCGGGACGGGGGTCCCGAGGAGCCGGGACAGAGGCCCCGAGGAGCTGGGACGGGGCTCCTGAGGAGCCGGGGCAGGAGTCCCCCCCCCCCCGGGAGCTGGGACGGAGGTCCCCCGGGAGCTGGGACAGAGGCCCCGAGGAGCTGGGACGGGGGTCCCGAGGAGCCTGACGGGGGTCCCAAGGAGCCGGGACAGGAGTCCCCCCTGGGAGCTGGGATGGAGTCCTCCCCGGAGCTGGGACGGGGGCCCCGAGGAGCCTGACGGGGGTCCCGAGGAGCCGGGACAGGAGTCCCCCCCGGGAGCTGGGACGGAGTCCTCCCCGGAGCTGGGACTGGCCCGAGGAGCCGGGATGGGGGTCCCCCGGAGCTGGGACGGGGCCCAAGGAGCTGGGACGGGGCCCAAGGAGCTGGGACAGGGGCCCCGAGGAGCCTGACGGGGGTCCCGAGGAGCCTGACGGGGGTCCCGAGGAGCCGGGACAGGAGTCCCCCCCGGGAGCTGGGACGGGGCCCAAGGAGCTGGGATGGGGCCCCGAGGAGCCGGGTCGGGAGTCCCCCCCCCCAGCTGGGACAGGGACCCCTTCCAGGCAGAGGTGAGAACAGTTTGGTTGTTGGGGGAGAGGAGAAATGTGACTCGGAGAGTGTATGTTTTTTTGGGGGGGAGTCTTATCTGTGTAACCAAACCTGTTCTCAGCCCCAAGAGAATCTGGGGAGCAACAGCCCCCCTCTGATCAGGGCCTGTAATGGGGAGTTAGCAGAGCCTTCCTTCCACTGAGCCAGCTTCTGGTGGGAGCTCCCCCTAAGGCAGGCCCAGCCCGGGAGCCTCTGGGGGGGCAGCTTAGAGCTGTAGACAGCAGGATGGAGAGTGGGGGGCCCCATGGGCCCCAGAGGAAAGCAGCCCCCAGCAGTCAGTGAGTGGGCGCCAGCAGCTGGTGTGAGCTGACACAGCTGTCCTTGCACATGCGCCCCAGGATCCTTGTGTGTGCTCGGGGGTCCCCGGACCCTTGTGCCATTTGATTAAAAGCCTTTGCTTTTGCTCTCGGTGAATGTGTTGGGGGGAACTGAGCTTTTGTTTTCCGGAGGCGGACCCTCGGCCAGCCTCAGACCCAGGCGGGGCAGGGGAAGCGAGCAGGGCTGAGAAGTCTGGAAGGAGCCGGGCCAAAGAGACTCCTGAAGCCCTTCTGAGGGAGAAGAACATCCAGGTCTCCGTAGAATTAGGGAGTGCAGGATTCAGACACGCCCCGGCTCTAAGAGCCGGCAAGGAGACGACTCCCAACTCAAAATGTAACAGAAAATAAATAGAAAACCCTTGGGCAGATTTCTGGCAGTCTCCAGGTGAGGGGACCCTCCAACTCCCATTTCTATGGGGTTTCTAAAGCGGTTCCCCTTGATGACGGGAAAAGAGGCTGCGGGAAGCAGGATTATGGGCCCAATGCCACAAGCTACAACAGTGGTGACCAAAGACTTACTGGGAAATCTTGGCTGCTTCTCCACTGGTTTGGGAAGGATAGAAAACCCAGTCCGAGCTGAGCTGGTTACGATCGACTTTCACCTTTAACCTTGAACATGAGAAGGGGGGCTCAGGCTTTTCCGGGGCCCTCCCCATGAGCACTGGGCTCAAAGGGCAGAGACCAAGCTCTACCTGGACTTTTGGCGAAATTCGCTTTCCATGTACCCGAAAGGGACTCTCAGCCACTCGTGGGGGCCCACGTTCTGGCGGGCCAGGGAAGACTGCGGCAGCTTGGCCAGCTGCTCGGCCCTCTCCAGCTCCTTAAACTGCTTCATGGTGTAGATCTTCCCTGCGGGGACAGAAGCAGCGTGAGAGCGCATTTAGTCCTGTCGGGGCCCTTCCCCCAGCCGAGGGACCAGGGGCACCCGGGTACCTGTCTCGCACTGACGAATTGCTCGGTTCTCCTCATCTCTGTCTTGCTGGGCTTGTAACAGGGGATCGCGGAACAGAGGGATCGTAACCTGGAAGAAAGGTGACCCGCTGCAGGTGGGTCTGAAGCAGACACGGCCCCCTCCTGAGCTTGCCTCAGCATCAGGACGGTCTGGGGAAGCAGTGGGCCTTCGGGGCAGGGGACAGAGGCCCTCGGGGCTGGCCATTGCCCCTTCTCTCCGTGGGGGAAAGGCCTCTCTGCACAAGAGCCCATAATGCTTCAGCTGGGACCGTGAGCAAGACAGACGGCTACAAAATCCTCTTCCCCAAGTCTCCACCAGAGCGGGCTGGAGAATTTGGGAGAAAGCAGAGTGTTTGGGCCTGATACCCTTAGTCCCAGGCTGTCCCCCAAGGCTGTCTGGTTTGCTGTCTCTCACCTGGACTCACCTCCTTAGCCTTGTGACAAACAATGGGGGTCACTGCTAACCCCCATTACCTAGCCACCAATCGACCATGTTGTTAGATGCACTTCGGCTCTGGGATCATCCTGCTGCCCCCGATACCATGATGTCATCTACCTCATTCAGTTCTGTTCTCTGCTCCCCCAAATCCATAAATGGAGAGCTGTTCTCTTTGGCATTAATGGACACGGACCCAGATTTTGACAGGCAGCTGGCCCCTGCTTATCAATGTTATCTTACTCAAGAGACCTGCCTCAATTTACTCTTTTGCTAAAATTAATCAAGGCAATTGATGGCATTAGTGGAATAAGGAGAGAAGAGCTTTCCTGTCCAGATCCAGATCCTTCTCAGAACTTTCCCCTAGTCTTTTGGACTCTAGTAGGACAAATGTTCCACAAAGGGAAGTTTCTGTTGGTTAGGGACTGGTAGTGAATTATCCACTCTCCACAACAGTTTCAGATCTTCTCCAAGCAAACAAAAAAAAAATGTATGATTTATGTTCTCAGTTTCTCTATGATGTTGTATCTACAGCTTTTGAATCTGAACTTAAAAGGGCTTTAAGCAGTTTCATCAAAGCCCAGCCATCCCTCCTGGGGCACTTCTATGGGTCCCCAGAAATACATTAGAGAAGTGAGAGACGGACACATGCCAGACGCCTGTTTTCTGATCTCGAGAAATTGGGGAACTGCCCATGTGTCCAATCATAGAAAAGCATCTCCTACGGATCAAGCAATTCAAATTCCCGGCTGCAAACTCATCTTTTTTTCAGGACTATCTCTGAGGGGAAAATGAGTTTTGTTCCCGAATTAGGAATCAAAGGACAAACCGAACAGATTGAAAGTGTCTGTGTTTGAGATGTGAAGTCTCCAGCTGTGAAACTGATTAAGGCAGAGTAAGGGCTGCCAAGAACAGTTTTGCACATGTGGGTCCCTTTCCTTTCTTTAACATCTCAGACCAGTAGTAACCCTGCTGGATCAAAGGGGATGCACAGTTGGATAACTTTTTGAGCATAGTTCCAAATCGCTCTCCAGAATGGCTGGATGTGTTCACAATTTCACCAACAATGTATCAGTGTCCCAGTTTTCCCACATTCCCTCCAACATTTGTCATCTGTTCTTGCCATCTTAGCCAATCTGAGAAATGTGAGGTGCTATCTCAGAGCTGCTTAATTTGCATTTCTCTGATCAAAAGTGATTTCGAGTTGGTCAGTGATATTGACTCAAATTGTACTGGTGGGATTTCAGAGAGATAAATTATCAGGTAAAATCACAAGGCTAATAATAGCAGTTGGCTGTCTCCTTCGTTCTTGAAGAGGATCAATGGAATGTCCCAGGGTCAAGATCCAGTGTGGCCAGTATAAGCTCAGAAGGCTCCAGTACAGGCCGGGCACAAATGGTCCACATTAACATTTGGGGTGAATTCTCTATTATTTATGCATCATTGGTTTGTAGCTACTGCAATTCTGCTTTGCTCCTCAGAGTGTAGCATCTTCATTGATGGAGGTGCCCCATGCTGAACATTTTCTCCATGTCTCACAAGCGCTTCCAAAGCTCTTCAGAGAGCCCTTCAAAGTGTCCGCCCGTCGCTGCTTCTCCCCTCCACCTGAGCCTTGTCTGCTGGGAATTCTCTGGGAAAGTCTTTCAGGCAAACACGTGCTTGGCATTTGAACAAGGTGGCCAGCCTGTGGAAGTTAGGTTCTCTGCAGCAGAGTTTGGATTCTCAGCAGTTCAGCTCCAGAAAGGACTCAGTGTCTGGTGCATTATCTTGTCAGATGATCTTCCTAAGATAGTTCAAGTGGGAGCAATTCAGTTTCCTGGCATGAAACCTATGGGGGGGGGGGCGGGGAGAGGGAGGGGGGTCAGTTCAGCTGAGACCTTCAGTTTGGTTGTCAGTCTAATAGCTTTTTTCTCCTATACTTTACTTTTTTCTCAAACTTTAGCTTTATTTTATGAAATTAGGTTTGATTTGCTTTATTTTTTAAAACTGATGTTCACACATACACAGAAATATTACTGGCTTTTCTACTGCAATTAAACACTTATGTTTCTTTATTAACTTTTATTTTTTCTGTTATACATGTATATTAAATTTAAAATGTACATTTCTTTATGAATCATGTTGGGAGAGAAATATCAGAACAAAAGGGAAAAAACATGAGAATATTTTTAAAAAAGTAAACATAGAATGTGTTGATTTACATTCAGTCTCCATAGTTCTCTCTGGATGTAGAGGGCATTTTCCATCCAAAGTTTATTGGGATTGCTTTGGATCACTGAACCACTGAGAAGAACCAAGTCTTTCATAGTTGATCATCACATGTTTTTGTTTTGTTTTGTTTTTTTGCTGAGGCAATTGGGATTAAGTGACTTGCCCAGGATCACACAGCTAGAAAGTGTTAAGTGTCTGAAGTCAGATTTGAACTCAGGTCCTCCTGACTTCAGGGCTGATGCTCTATCTACTGTGCCATCTAGCTGTCCTGATTATCACATAATCTTGGTGTTATTGTATATAATATATTCCTGGTTCTGCTTGTTTCCCTCAACATTAGTTCATGTAAATCTTTCCAGGCCTTTCTTGCTCATCATTTTTTATAGAACAATAATATTCCATAACATTCACATACCATAACTTATTCAGCCATTCCCCAACTGATGGGATCCACTCATTTTCCAGTTTCTAGCCACTACAAAAAGGGCTGCCACAAACAGTTTTGCACATGTGGGTCCCTTTCCTTTAAGATCTCTTTGGGATATAAGACCAGAAGTAACACTGCTGGATCAAAGGGGATGCACAGTTTGATAACTTTTTGAACATAGTTCTTTCTAAATCGCTCTCCAGAATGGCCGGATGTATTCACAATTCCACCAACAATGTATCAGTGTCCCAATTTTTCCACATCCCCTCCAACAGTTGTCATCTGTTCTTGCCATCTTAGTCAATCTGAAAGATGTGAGGTGCTCTCTCAGAGCTGCTTAATTTGCATTTCTCTGATCAATAGTGATTTCAAGCATTTTTTCATGTCTATAGGTGACTAATTTCATCATCTGAAGTTCAGATCCTTTGATCTCCTACACTTTCCTTTTCTTCCAAAGACTGAACTAGCTCTGGCAGTGCATTTACTGACCTCATCCTCTGTGTGTACTTCCCTGAAAAGGACGCTGCTGAGGCAAGAGAACTTGGCCATAGCGGTCAGCATTTGTCCACTTGCTGTATCTGGGGGTTCCACGTATGGATGGTGTGGCGCTGGCTGATGGAGAACCTGGGCTCTCTTGGCGCTGATGGGTGCAAAGTAAGCATAAGGAGCAGAGCACTGATCCATACCATCCTGCATCTCGCTGAGATGCACGCAAGGCTGAGCACACAACCATCTCTGAACTGATTGAGGGAATAATTCTCCAAGAAGGAAAGGTTGCCCACCAACTCTCCCTTCACTCTAGTGTTAACTTTTCAAGTTAGAGAACTTGCCATCAGAATGGTGACTGGCCTCAATGCCATTTTGTCCGCATTGAAGAGTTCTAACAGAATTGCTGAAAACATCATGCTAAAAAGCACAGGAGCCGTTTCCACGTCACTAGGAAAGGCCATTATCCAGGTCCCAGACAAATGTGCCTGAAACTAAGATACGATACAGATGAACTTCTCCATGCTGCCACCTTTTGACATCATTTTCCATAGGCCTTCACGACTGACAGAATCAAAGGCCTTGGTCAGAGCTCCAGATATTGTGCACAGACTTCTGCCCTGTCCTGGTATTTCTCCTGGAGCTGTCACGTAGCAAGCACCATCATCAACTGTTCCTCGGCCCGCTCTGAAGCCACACTGGCTCTGGATGATCTTCCAGGTGCAGGATTAGCCTGTTAAGAAGGACTCTGACAAGACTCTTGCCTGCAGTGACCAAGAGAGAGCCATCCCCTTCCTGAGACTGTCACAGGACAGTCTCTTCCCTTTTCTTTTATAGAGATGGCCAGTGGAAATACTTGGTATCCTGCCATATAATCCAGAAGATCTCGATCAGCTTGTGTTTGGACAGCTTGTAATCTCAGCTTGCCACAAGAAAGGAGCAGGCACGGAAAACTACTTCAGTTGGAAGTTTAACTAGAGAGGGACTGACTGAATTCATCCTGAGATAAATGGTCAGTGGCTTCAGTATTATCGGGGATGGTCTGTTGAGAATGCTATATCAGTTCTCAGCTGTTTCTCCAGGATCGTGCTCATCAATATGGCTCCATCAGTACTGAATAGTTGAGATGCACCTAGGTCTTTGGCGCATAAATAAGGGCCATCATAAAAGTGCTTTAGATTGTTACTATCAGCAAAAACTGAATTTCACCTGCCTTCGGAGCCAAGAATCCTGCATCTCTCTAAGCATTGCTTGTATTTTGGAATTGAATGTTCCCTTCTTAGACACAGATGAACTATCCTGCTGGTATAAACCCTATGGAGTGCTTGCTTTTCGTTTAACAGCTTCTGAATTTCCCCATCATTTTGCCAAGCCAATCTTCATGTTTTGGGAATGTTCTGACCCAGATGAGCATATTCAGTATTGTCCACTCAATCTCTGAAAGCTGCCCACTTTTTTTCTGCTCCATTGTTGCCATCCATGCATTAGCATAGTGTTCTTTCCGAGTCAGCAACAAAGCTGTTTCCGCTCAGAAAATCCCTCTGATCTGTTGACAATAATTCTTCTGGTCATCTTGTTGGCTTGGCTTATTGAATGCAAGCTCTTAGGGAGGATGAGTCTGTGGCTGGTCCAGCACTCTGGGCCACATGTCGCCTTTGTCCCTCTCTGATGTGTCCCTGTCTTCCCTTTACAATGACACAGTCTGTGAAATGTCAAGGTTTGCTGTGAGAGAGCATCCATAAAGTTTTATTGCATTTAGGTAAATGGAAGACATGGTGGCCCAGAGATGGTCCTGAGATTCACAAGTCTTCAGTAGAAAGTGATGGCTGCTGTGGCTGTTTCGGAGTCCATTCTTTCCAAGGAATGCCTGCGATGTGGTATGTACCTACGTGTGGTCTGTCTGTGCCATCTTATTAAGATTGTTTTCAGAAAATTGTAGGCATGACATCTAGAGAAAGAAAAATCTGTGTCTTGTGATCTACTTTTTGAGTTCTTTCAGGAGTCTCTTCTTTTTCTAGTCATCCCTGCACTTTTTGGATATTTTAGGAGGGTAAGGGAAGAGAGAAAAGAGAAGATGTTTTCCCCTCAAACCTACAAATTTATGACATCAACTAAATTCGAAATTGAATTTATGACAGAAATATAAATTGTAAACTATAACCCCAAATCTCCAAATTTTGTTTTAAATGTTTTTTAATGCTGAAATAAGCAAAAAAAAGCAAAGTTTTGGAGTTAATATTCTTTAGAATTTGTTTTATGAGATAAGAGGCCTTCCCCTATATCCATCCCATCATCATTATCCAGAATAACAAGATTGTTCTATGGCCAAGAAAAAGTAATTTTTTTGATTAGAGAAAAGCTTGTAAGATATAATACACACACACACACACACACACACACACATCCATATTTATGTATGTATGTATGTGTATAACCCCCATTACCGACTTGTCAACCAACTATGTTGTTTCCTACACTTCAGCTCCGTATTTATATATATATATGTACGTATACATACATATGTGTATATATGTAGGTACATATGTGTATCGAGATATATTTGCATCTAACATTTTAAAAGTTAATTCTGCCTACAAAAAGAGGAGCTTATTTAAGAATGCAACATTTCAGGTTTTAGTTAATTATTTGTTAATTATTATTTTTATAAGGTGATAAAAGATTTTTATAATTGCTAAAAGCATCTTAAAGGATTTTTGGTGCTTCCATCTTTTAGGAAAAATAGAATTGCTAATAATTCAGCAAATTTTTAGCAAGTCATTGGTTTTGTTTAGCAACTGTGTATGTTAAAATTATAAAGGAGAAACAGTGAAGTAAGGATTAGAGAATAATAGTCTGAAATGCTCTTGGAATAATAATTTAGGGAGTGAGCTTTCAAAATAAAGGAAGTTTAAAGAAAGAATGTGGAAGACAGTAAGACAGGTCTGGGTTTTGGGGCCACAGGAGAAAATGTATGTTGAAGGAAAAGTTTGAGGGAATTTTTGGCTTTAAGTAGAAAAGTTGTATGAAGCTTCATGTATTTCTTTTATTGGGCACTAAAGTATTTAAAATTGCAGTTTGATTTGGAAGTATATAGGAAAAAGTTATAGGGAGCTAGGTATAAACTGGTAAGCAATTAGAAACCAGATTTGAACTAAATTAAAATATGCTTTTATGTGTATTTGGGAATGTTCTGACCTAGATGAGCATATTCAGTGCTGTCCACTCAATCTCTGAAAGCTGCCCACTTTTTTTCTGCTCCACTGTTATGAAACAGTGTTGACAGTGAATTAAACCTCTTATGAAACTGTCATTTTAAAAAAATCTTTAGCAGTGAATTAACTGGAAATAGTAAACTCCATAATATGAAATGCTTTAAATACATGACCACATTTAATGCTAAATAATTTAAATTATAAAGTGAATTTCTGTGTGATGCGATTTGGAAAATCAAGAATAACTGAATTTATTCTGGTCCCTTTTTAAGTAAAGTGTATCTCTCTTAATAAGATGTTTATGATAGGTCAGAATTTATTCTACTACTTGGCAATAAGACAAAGTGCTGGGAAAATGATGGATCTGGAAATTTGTCAGCTATGTGACCTTAAAACAAGTTACCTCAGTTTACCAATATGTGACATGAATAGAGTAGCTAGTGAATGTGAAGAAATCACAGTGGTTCTTGCAGCCTAACATGAACTTCAAACAAGTAAGATTGTGTCTTATTGTGATTTTCTTTGACCTTTGTTTATGTTATTAGTATTTGCTATAATTGATTCTACAATGAACTGTGTTTTGTGCTTATATCTTTCTAGACTTTGAGGATTATGAATTTTAAAAACATTTATGGTTGAATGACTTTTCCTGTATGAAGGTGAACTTGAAAATATATTTCACTGAATTAATCTTATCTGATTAACATGGTGGTTTTACTTTATGTTTTCAATTCTTGTATCATCTTTCTAAATTTTTTGTGTTGTAAATTCTAAGAATCCATTAAATGTGAAATGTTATTAAATTAATGGCACAATCATATCATTGGATATCTTGATTCTTTTGGATTTGGATACTGTGAAATTGTTGGATTTGGAGGCTATTGTCATGATTCTAAAAACTATTAAGTATTTAATTGGGTATATTTTACAAGGGAAGAATAAAAATTGCTTTCTTTATGGAAAAGAAAAGGGAGATTGGGTAAGTGGAAAAGAGACCTTTTTAAAATTAAAAACGTCCCCTTATTTGCAAATCTGGCTGTTTCAGCAAGATCATGAATCATTCATTATCAGCCCTGAAAGAAATGGAAATGGGATCCTCCTTCTACATTACAAACACTCGTTGAATAAAGGGAGGGAATTGTTGTGTGTTTACAATATATAAATGATTTGTGATTATGATCATTATGAAGCTATTCATGGAATGGTCTGTACTAAAATTACATCTTTATCCATCAAATTACATCTTTATCCACCTTAGTCTTAAAAAACCCCAATCTTAGAAATAGGAATTACTAAGCAATCATATATGCACTATTTATGAGAACTTACAGAATGTGATTATTTTATTAAATTCTAATGACTATTTTGTTTCAGAATGAATTTTTTAAGCTGTATTTGAGAAGGAGAAATGCTTGAAGAAGGAATATTAAGTCAAATTTTTCATGCATTTGTTTTTAAAAGACCTGTTGGCTCTTTCTCTGCTTCCTAACTTGTTACAACAAATTGAGAGCATCGATAACAATTGTGTCCAGTCTTTCTGTGTTTTGTGAAATGTTTCTGTGTGAGGCAAACCTTTTAGAACCCTGAATTTTCTTTGTGAGCTTCGTTTTTAGGGTTATGGTGTCCTTCAAGAAAACTGCTAGCAGCTCAAGAGGAGTGACTCTGAGATCCAAGGCCAGTGGATAGCGCTCTGTCCCTGGGAATAAGGCTGAGAGGCTGATCTTGGGAAGGCAAAGATGCCTTGACTCAGTTTCCCAGAACAAGAAATCTTCCCACCTGAACGTGGCAGTAGTTCCCTGCCATATCCTTGGTTGCTTATACTATTCTTGCCTGCAATCCAGTGGAACTGGGGATCCTGTTATACATGTGCTAAGTCACTCTGTGTCCATTAGCTGGGGCTTGGAGAGCCAGTGTTGTTGCAGGCTAATCTTGTCCCTGACTTCTTCCCCTCATAGCAAATTGCCCTTTACCAGGGCAAGTTAAGCTGTGATTTTTATGGCAAATCTAGCTGAACAACTTAAGTAAACAAATGTTTGGCAATCTTATTAATAAGAAACAATATTTTGGTCTGCTAAAAGTTTTCCAAATTGGAAAAGGTCCTTAAGTTTTTCACAATTATTCAGCTATGCGTATGAGTTTGTGAGATACACACACACACACACACACACACACACACACATGTTCAAGTTACAATCAGAAACATTTTCCATTTTGGGATAAAGGAAAGAACTTTAGTGCAGTCAGTTTTATTAGAGGAGAGTGACTTATGGAATTCTTATGTTATCTCAAAGGAAAAGTCAATTTTATTTAGCTTTATCATTGAATTTGGGATTAACAACTATTTCTAGAGCATGTCCTGTGGTATAGACATGATTTACTGGGACTCTTTCCAAGAGGGGAACTGAAATTAACTGAGCCGGAATTGAATTGGAATTCATTGAAATTAAGTGATATTGGGGCAGCTGGGGGTGCAGTGAATAGAGCACCAGCCCTGAAGTCAGGAGGACCTGAGTTCAAGCATGATCTCAGACACTTAACGCTTCCTGGTTATGTGACCCTGGGCAAGTCACTTAACCCCAATTTCCTCAGCAAAAAACAAACAAAAACTGAAATTAAGTGATATATAAATTTGGAGTTCTAAGTAATTAATAGGTAAAGCAAAAATTATAAAGTAAAAAAACTGAGTAAAAATTTTAAGAAAACAAGAGCATCAGTTATTTATGTCATTTTCAGCGTTTTAAGAACTCTACCTCCTGGGATATTTTAAAATATTTAGTTGGATGGATGGGGTTCAGGAGGACCGGCACTCCATCTTTGGTGTCCACCTTCCCCCAACTCTCACCTGTGACTGCAGGAAGCTTATCTAAGTGGCCACACCCTGGTAAACCATCTCAGCAGATGGATTAAGCCAGGTGGAGGATAACTGAGAGACTATCAGTGGGGTAAAGAGTTGTCTGCTCCAAGCGGGGAAAGACTCCCCCGGCAGAACGGGCAGACGAAAACAATCCATTCCAGCAGCCACGAGGGTGACTGAAGCAGCTGCTGTGGAGTACGGAGATCTCAGCCAGACATGGAGGACGCCAAGGTGAGCACGCTGATTTTGGTCTTGCCACTGGACTTCAAGGAGTCCCTAACCCTAACCCTAAATCCGCACAGCTCTGTCTCGTCTACATTTAATTCATTCTGAGTTAAATCCCCTGTGACATCACTGCTCATCTTTGAAAATGAAGGACAAACGACAGCAAAATATGTAGCTTTTGATTTTTGAGTTTGTTTTTGACTTTCTTAAATATATTACTGTTAACAGCTATAGAAAGATAAAGGATAATAGAGTCAATTCTCATTTAGAGAAGCATTCAGCCTTAGAGTAGGCGCCCATTTTGTAAGTGCTAAATCCTTAGCTGGAAGGACTCATTGACAAATCGGGTTCTTCCTTTTGCTGGTTATCAGCATTGCTTGTATCAGATGCAAAGTTTAGATAAAGAAACTGCAAGGGGGCATTTAAAACTGAAATTCTCTGAAGTTTTAAGGGAACTAGGGGTTCCTAATTTAATGTCATGGGAACCACAATGTTTAAACTGGTTTTAACTAGTTATTGGAGAAGTAATGTTTAAGTAATGTCCAAAGTGTTTGGAGGTCTGTTTTGTAAAAGATTTCAGCAAGAACATTCAAGAATTTCCACAAGCAATATGGAACCAGAGAAGTTAGTCTGATGAAGAGGAGACCTTCAGAGTTGTCCCGAGGGCTTCCAAGAGAAGGTGTTCCTGGGCCAGAGACACTGCCCGGTTCATCTGAGAAGCCCGGGACGAAATGGGCAGCTTGGGTGGCTTTGGGGCACGAGGAGACCGGATGTCAGTCCCTTTGCTGTTGGCCGATTCGCTTGTTATTGGACACTACTATGACTGCTCCGATTAGTCAGTGACCTTGTGTTCGTTCTGTTTCTCATCAGTTACTACATTAATGCCTGTTTTGAACTTCCCCGGGGGGAAATTTGTATTTAGGGGCCCAACTGTTGCTAATGATGTGTGGAGGATTTTAGGCAAGTGACCTATGAGACATGATCTTCTCTTACTGGTCAGAGGGAGAATACAGAAAACAAACGGATGCTCTTTCTTTTCTCATTGATCCTATTTACAAGTGATGGCTTTTGCCCTGTAACCATTAAAGGTCACGGTTCTTTGTCTTTGGAACTGAGTTCTGCTGGCCTGTACGGGGTTAAATTTTACAGTCCCTCCATTCTTGCCTCAATGAAGAAGAGATCTTTTGGGGAGCCCTGTTGTGGCCCCGTACAAGACCTGGCACAAGCAGCATCTCAGAGAAGAGGCCCTGGGTCATCTCTCTCTCAGCCCCGGAAGCTCCACAGAGGACTCGGATCCTACAGAAGGCACAGGCTCCTCACCGAACACCAGCAAACGCTCACGGTCGGGATTGTGGGACGTCTCACCGCCCCGATGTGCTCACGAGAAGCCTGATGGGCCGGGGGGAGGGAACGGTCCTCGTGGGATGAGATGGGGCAGCCGAGTCAGGGGGCCGATGCTGCCAGGCCCCTGGAGGTGGATGAAGTCGGTGTATTCAGACAGATCAGAAGCACAGGACACAAAAGGGGCCTCTGTGTTGGAGGCAAAAGCCAGCCTGGGGGCCCCTCAGAGGAGGCAGAGCCCTCCCTGGACTCCCGGCCCATCCCGGAGTCATCCACCAGGACCTAAGAGAAGACAGCTTTGGGACCCCTCAGGGCTCCATAGAAACAGAACTTCTGTGCAGCTGGCGGCTGTGAACTTTCCCACCTGAACCTGCCTCAGGGGGCCCTGTAGGTGCTCCTGGGAGGGTCTCACCCCTGCCTTGTCTCTGCATTTTCTTACAATCAAGGACTGCTGGGGAGGGGGGCGGTCCTCAAGCCCCAAGCAGTAGCTGCGCCCCAAAAATACCTCTCACAAATGGGGAGAGCGGCCCCCTGTGAATAACTCTGCCAGAACTTGCACAGGACGAAGTTCTCTCCAAGGCCAATTATGACCTGCTCTGCTTTTGGCTGAATGCGCTGGGCCCCCTGCCCGGGCTCTCCTGCCCGCTCCAGGTTTGGGCACCGGGCCCCCTGCCCCGACTCTCCTGCCCGCTCCAGGCTTGGGCCCCGGGCCCCCTGCCTGGGCTCTCCTGCCCGCTCCAGGCTTGGGCCCTGGGCCCTCCGGCTAGAAGCCTTCTGGCTCGGGTCAGCAGCACCCTCCCAGCTCAGGCCGGGTGGCCTGGCCAGTGCCACGGCCGTTCTTCCTGCTCTC
The DNA here is from genome assembly GCF_016432865.1 of Antechinus flavipes. NCBI lineage: Eukaryota > Metazoa > Chordata > Mammalia > Dasyuromorphia > Dasyuridae > Antechinus > Antechinus flavipes. The sequence continues at coordinate 1,822,437 of NC_067399.1, forward strand.
TGGGTCTCATTACTCGGCCCCGACTTTCTCTCTTAGCTCCCTTTTTGCAGGAATCAGAAAGCCCTTGGCCCCCTCCCCGCCTCCTGGGCCTGCCCCGCAGAAAGGCCGGAGGAGCAGATTCAAGGGAACATTTTCCCTCCTTTAGGTGAACTCCATTTTGGCCAAGACTTTTGTCTTTAGGTTCTTTAGGACACAATTCAGAGCCCCTGCTCAGACGTGGCCTTCCCTGCTCTGCCCTCCCCAAGCCCTGCTCTGGCGGTCTTAATTTCCTCTGTCAGACAAAAAGGAAGGTCTGTCTCTAGCTACCTGTCCTGGGGCATCCATTCTGGTTGTGGGGACTTTCCGAAGGTGCACAAACCAGCCCATGACTTTTGTTAGCCCAGAACCCGAGAACTACACAGTTGGAGGAGGCTTCTGGGGCCTTGGGCTAGGAGGGAGGGCCTTGCACCCCCTAAGTGCTCAGGACCAGAACCGAGGTGTTTCCTGGCCTGTGAATCAGGCAGGTCTACACTGCGGGGGTTGGGAAGGGAGGGGTCACACAATTCCCCCTGCCCCGGGGACTCTCCCTCTGCCGCTGTGGGATCACCGTCCCTCAGGAGGCTGCCTGGCACTTGGGGGGCTCCTGCCTGGATGCCTGCCCTCAGAAACGGGAAACCTGAATCCTGACCAAGGAGCACTAAGTGGGGGTCACTCGAGCCTTGAGCTCCGGCTCAGGGGCTGCTCTAGGCAGAACAGGAGCTCAGTACCGTGGCATCCCTGAACCGCAAGTAACCGTCCAGCTCCAGGCACTTCTTCTTTTGGATCTCCTTGGGGGAACCGACTTTGTCAATGATTTTCTGCTGAAGAGGAAAGGCCACATTCTCGGTCCATCTCTTGTGCAGCAGCTCCTTCCTCCTCGAATTTAAAAAATCCTGGCGCTGCAGATACTTGTTTACTTCCTATGGGGAAAGTAGGACACGGGAGATAAGTGAGGAGGCCCCATCTACCTCCTCTCCCCACAGCCACCAGGGGAAGCACCCCCTCCCACCACCTCCGATGGCCGCCAGAGAGAGGAGGCCCCACTCCTTCCTTCCTGCCAACCCCTGGGCTTCTCGGGGTCTGCCGTGGATGCTCCCTTCCCCTCAGGAGCTCTGCCGTGGCTGACCCTCGTCCTGCAGTCCATTTACTCCTCCTTCTGCAGGGAAGATGAGAATTGGGGTCCCTGAGAAGATGAGGGCCCAACAAGAACAGAATCACAAGGTTGTTTCTCAAGACCTTAATTTTACAAAAGGAAAAATTCACCCAAAAAATGGCTAGGGATCCTCCCGGGAGAAGCGAAGCAAATTAGAAACACCCACTGCCCTGGTCTGGCCATTGATTTCTTTTCTACCTTGCCCAGGAGGGCTGGACCTGTGAAGAAACTGGGCTGAATCCCATGGCCAATGAACGGCCGAGCTCTCCTGGGGCCCTCATGGGGACTGGCTCAGGCTCCTTCCCGGGAAAATCAACTCAGCAGCCAGGGAAATGATGCGGAAGAGCTTCAGCTTCTACAAGGGCAGAGTCCCGGGGGGGAGAGCGAGCCTGGGGGCTCCTCTCCTGGTGAGTGTCCATTAGCACAGTTGTAAACGCCAGAGCCTTGAACCAACGGCCAGAGAAATAGCACCCGGGGAAGGTGGACATTCCCACTGTAAAGGAAACCAGGAGGGGGGAGGGCAGCTAGAGCCGAGAGCAAGGCAAGCAGCGCTGCTTATGCGGCATTGGGCCATCCCATGGGCCTCCTCATCCCAGAGGAAGGACAAAGAAGCATCGTTGTCGTGGCAGGGACTGAAGAGGGAGAAGGAGCCTCCAAGAACACGCAAAGTCACATCCGCTGCCTTTGGACTGGACTCCCAAGACATCACCCACCCAACCTCTTATTAAAGAGGTCGGCAAGATCCTCCAGGCAAAGCCCCCCAGCCAGAGACTTGGGGGTGCATGGCAAGGGTTGTGAGGTCATCCGGAGCTACAAAATGAGAGACTCCAAAGTGTGCTCCAGGACAGAAGGTCGGCTTCCAGAGGAGAGCCATGGATCAGAGCCAGTTCTTTTGAAGGAACTTAAAATAAAAAAGAGAAAAGAGCAAGAAGATAAAGGACAGGAAAACTTTGCATGAAACTGTCAAAAAGCCAGAAGAATGTGTTTAGGGGTGGGGGTGGGGGAGAAGTCGCCAGTACAGTGTATCACTATTAAGGCACAGATGAAAGCAAGGAGAAAGAGAGATTAACATGGCAGCAACAACTGCACCTCTGAAACAAAAAAAAGAAATTTCCCCAAAGAACTTCCAGTGGTTTGGAATCACAAGAAGGAAAATCTGGCATCAGAATGCTGAAAAGAAGACCAAGTGTTCAAAAAAGAAAGATTTCAGGGAAGCAGTAGACTAAAAAATAGAGAGGTTCAGGCTGATTAAAAAAATGCTTTTCCATAGAGTTTAAAATACCAAATATTTATTATTCAACAATTTTATTAACCTATTCTGTGAAATATTACTACAGAGGAGTTACTAAAACTAAGAAAGAACAAAATGTTGCAGCTATATATTGTTACATAAAATTCCAAATGTTGTGCCACAGTTCCCTTTTATTGTCCTGATAATTTCCCTAATTGTCCTGCCTCAGTTTCCCTTAATTGTTCTGCCTCAATCCTTCTGGATGCAACACCACCCTTCCCTCCTGATCATTAGAACTGATATAATTTAGGGCTGCCTATGCTAAGATTATAAATTGTAAATGTTCAATCCAGATAAGGAGAAAGACCTTCTATTTTAGACATCATGACCCCAGACCTTCCCTACTTATTAGAATGTCCAGTGCCTCCCCTCACCCTGTCAGAAGCAGATTAATAGCCTGTTCCCAATTTCAGTGCTCTGACTCCGCCCCCGCTTTATTCTACCCCAGTAGCTTGGAGACACGTATATATACTTCATGGGAAGCACACGTTAGCTGCTGAATTCTTGGAGATGATAGTCTCATTCAGTTCTGGAGGCAGAATGGATTCTGTTCTGCGTCCAGTAAATCTCTCCCTTTCACATAAAATATTAAAAACTCTCTAATCTCTATCTTGCCTCAGTTTCTCCAGCATTACACAAATACATCTAAGTGAAGTCATTAAAGAAGATATATTATTGTGAAAAGACATTCTCACTAAAATATTTGTTGATTGAAATTAGCACAACACCTCTATCAGATTTGAATTCACTTAACATACAACTAAATTTAAGATTGTCTACTTCCTGAGCTTTTGATTTTATTAGAAAAATTTATGCTCAACAATGATGATTCTGTGTAATTTTTAAGAATTCTGGACATTTCGTTTAAATATTCTGACTTAGTAAGGACCATTTAAAAAACTAACAAAAAATAAAAATAAAAATATTTTTTCCTTTTTTTCCCCATCTTTTAATTTTTTAAACAAGAAAACTTGGAGAAGACTTTAGTTCTGTACAAACCAAAACAATAGAACTAAAGAACAAAGCTCAATTAAACAATAATAGCTATCTCAGAAAAAAAAAAGTGAAGAGACAATGAGTCTTAATATCATGTTCCAGGACACCATGAACTCTCCCCAAAAAACAACAGCAATAACAACAACAACAAACAATGCAGACATCTTGGAAACAAACAGAAGAATGCAGATAGAATCCGCAGCTTGACAACAGAGAGAAACCTGAAGTTTAACTCCAAAATTTAAAGTTCTCAAACTGTAGTACCAAAGAAAAAATCCTTCAAGCAGCCAAGAAGCAACTTACATACTCAAAAGGACTTAAATCAACAGTGATTTAAAAAATGAAAGCGACATGGTTGAGATGTGCTATGACAGAAATCAGAGAAATTAATAGACATTCTAACACTAAAAGCCCTGAAAATTTAACATATTGCATCCTGAGAAAGAATGAAGAAAGATTCTCTTCTATGAGATCAGAAATTCTTTCTTCCTGAGAAATTCAGAATTTAGCAGTAATTTTTTTGCAAATTGAATAAGGAAGTGAAAGTGGCGAACAAGTAATACAAGTAAGGAATAAAGAATCACCAACATTTATGTTCTAAACGGAAGTGATAAGAACATAGTAGGGTTTTAAGTCTTATCTAGTGTGAGGGTAATTGAAATACAAAAGCAAATACTTTATAAAAGACTGGAAGAATAGTCTGAGAAGTGAAATAATATTTAAGATCATAGATGTAAAGCTGGATCTCAAACAGTTTAACTCCTTTATTTTATTGGTGATGAGGAAACATAGCACAGCCAGTATCCCCAAAGTCTTTTGACTACATAATCCCCAGTGACCCATGTTGCTTGCTTTTTAACAATTAAGAGGCTTAAATTGAACTCCAAAGGTAAAGATAAGGGCCTGAAAATGATTCTCATTACATATCAAAATACTTTCTTATTTTGCTAAATTTTAAGATTGACATTCTTTCCCTCCCCCCTCCTTGAGAAGACAATTAGATATAGATTATCTATGTGCAGTCATGCAAAACATTTCAAAAACAACCCACAGACACTCCCCACAAAACAAACAAACAAACAACAACAACAAAAAAAAAAAACCAGGAAAAATAAAAAAAAAAAAGTATGCTTGGATCTGCATTTAGACTCCATCAGATCTTTCTCTGGAGGTTGAGGGCAATTTTCATGAGTCCTTCAGAATTGTCTTGAATCATTGAATTCCTGAGAACATCCGAGTCATTCACAATTAAGCATCATACAACACTGCTGTTACTTTGTGCAGTGTTCTCCTAATTCTGCTCACTTCACTTTGCATCAGTTCATAGACATCTTCTCAGGTTTTTCTGAAATCATCCTGCTCATTATTTCTAATAACAATTTCCCATCACAGTTGTTTGAAAAAAAACTTCAGGCCCAAATTCTTAGAGTGAAGGAAGGCTTTATGTGTTCCTTGCAAGAAGTGGGCATCATAACATTTTCCCTCTTTTCCTCAGCTTGACACTCTGCATCCCCAATTTTCTACCATCCTCCAGGGGGGCTTACTGGAGGAATATCAGTGGGGTTTCTCGTATTCCTCTCAGGTATCTGTTTTTTATTGTTCCTTGTCCCTATCCTAACTAGATGCCCTCTTAGAGTTTAAGATCTGAGCCAACAAAGTACTATTTTGGGGCCTGACACAAATCCTGACCCTTTTCACACCTTGTCTGGTGCACTAGCTTGCATGGTTCAGAGCTCCATTCTAATCTTCCGGCTCTGTGTTTGCCAGCTCACTCTTTCAGACTCTTGGGGTCCCTTGTACCTGAGATTTCCTGGACTATGCACTAGTTGTTAGAAATGAAAACTTCATACCCAGATTCTCGGAGTACAGGAAAACTTTATTATGGTTTTTGCAAGAAGTGGGTATCATACCTCTTCTAGGGTTCACAATACAGTCTATAGAGATCAGAATCAGTAGTTATAGTCCATAATCTTGCTCTGCTTCCTCAGAATTTCCACTGGAGAGACCCTTCCAAAATCTAGTATTTCATGACATGCTCCCTACAGGCACTCCTTGATATGTATCCATGTCCCCCCCTGCCCTTGCCACATCATCATATGTTCAAAAATAGTGGATGTTTCCTCTGTAAGGGAGAAGTTAATATATATGAGGCTCATTAAGCATGCTCAAAGGCTGTGTGACTGAAACTTTTCAACTGTGGAAACAAGCTCAACAGCAATCACATACCACAACTTGTTAGCCATACCCCAACTGAGGGACATCCCCTTCATTATCAATCCTTTTACTGATTTTAAACTTAAATATAAAATAAGAAAAGCATCGTCATGTGCCCAAAAGAACATGAGAGAGGATTCAAAATATAAAGTGTCCATAGTTCTCTCTCGGTGCAGAAGGCATTTTCCATCCAAAGTTTATTGGGATTGCCTTGAATCACTGAACTGTTGAGAACCACCAAGACTTTCCTAGTTGATCATTGCACAATCTTCTTGTTCCTGTGGACACTGTATTCCTGATTCTGCTTGTTTCACTCAGCATCAGTTCATGTAAATCTTTCCAGGGCTTTCTAAAGTCGCCTTGTTCATCATTTTTATACAACAATAATATTCCATTATCATCATATACCACACCTTATTCATCCATTCCCCAGTTGATGGGCATCTCATCATTTTCCAACTCTTTGCCAGCACAAAAAGAACTGCTACAAACATTTTTGCACATGTGGGTCCTTTTCCCTTCTTTACAATTTCCTTGGGTTACAGACCAGTAATGGCACTGTTGGGTCAAAGAATATGCACAGTTTGATAGTGCTTTGGGCACAGTTCCAAATTTCTCTCCAGAATGGTTGGGTGAGTTCACAACTCCACCAACAATGCATTAGTGTCCCAGTTTTCACCCCTACACCATTTATTATCTTTTCCTGTCATCTTAGCCAATCTGAGAGGTATGAGCCAATCTGAATAGTACCTCAGAGTTGTTTTAATTTGCATTTCTCTAATCATTTCTCTAACCAAGCATTTTTTCATATGCTTATAGATGGCTTAAATGACTTTAATACTTCATCTGAAAATTGTATGTTCATATTCTTTGACTATTTATCAATTGGGTAATGATTAATATTCTTGTAAATTTGAATGAACCCTTCCTTAGGCTACAGAAAATTTTCCCCAGCTTTGAACTTCTCTTATTCTTATTTGTGCAAAATCTTTTTAATGTAATGTAAGCAAAGTTGACCATTCTGCATTTCAAAATGTTCTCTAATTCTTCTTTAGTCATAAATTCCTTTCTTCTCCAAGATCTGATAGTTATCCCTTGCTCTCTTAATTTGCTTATGGTATCATTCTTTATGCCCATATCATGTACCCATTTTGATCTTATTTTGGCATGCGGTGTGAGATGTAGGTCTATGCCAACTTTCTGACATTTTCCAGTATTCCCAGCAATTTTTGTGAAATAGTGAATTCTTATCCCCAAAGCTTGAGTTTAGGTGTTTATCAAATTCTAGACTACTATAATCATTGATTATTGTGTCATGTATATTTAACTTATTCCACTAATCCACCACTCTATTGATAGTAGGTACCAAATGTTTTTGATGACGGCTACTTTATAATAGTTTTAGATCTGACACTGCTAGACCACTGTCTTTTTTATTTATTTTTTCATTAATTCCCTTGATATTATTTAGCTTTTTTTCAGATGAATTTTGTTATTTTTTTCTATCTCTATAAAATAATTTTTGGGCAGTTTGATTGGTATGGCACTGAACAAATAGATAAATTTAGGTAGAATTGTCATTTTTATTACATTGGCTTGGCCTATCATGACCAATTGACATTTTTCCAATTGTTTATGTCTGATTTTGTGTTTAAAGTGTTTTGTTATAGTGTTCATATAATTTCTGGGTTTGTCTTGACAGGTAGACACCCAAATATTTGATTTTGTCTATAGTTATCTTAAATGAAAATTGTCTTTCTATCTCTTGCTGCTGGGCTTTGTTAGTAATATGTAAAAATGTTGATGTTTGTGTGAGTTTATTATCCTGCAATTTTGTTAAAGCTGTTAATTGTTTCAAGTGGGTTTTTGGATGATTCTATAGGATTCTTTAAGTATACCATCATATCATCTTCAAAGAGTGATAATTTTATCTCATTGCCTATTCTGATACCTTTATTTTTTTCTTATTGCTAAAGTCAACATTTTTAGTACGATATTGAATAACAATGGTGATAATGGGCATCCTAGTTTCATCCTTGATCTTATTACCAATGTGTCCAGCTTCTCCCCCTTGTTAGTAATGCTGGCTGATGGTTTTAGATAAATGCTGCTTAATGAGTTCTCTGATGTTAGTAGGATTAGGTACTGTATTTTGTCAAGAGCTTTTTCTGCATCTATTGAAATTATCATGTGAATTCTGTTAATTTTGTCATTGATATGGTTAATTATGACAAGATTTCCTGATACTGAACCAGCCCTGCATTCCTCATATAAATCCCACTTGATTATAGTATATTACCATGCTGATAAGTTGTTATGCAACAACTTAACATTTTTTCATCAATCACTCATTAGGGAGATTGGTATGTAATTTTCTTTCTCTATTTTTGGATCTTCCTGGTCTAGATATCAATACCATATATGTGTTATCGAAGGAATTTGTCAAGACTCCTTCTTTATCTGTTTTTCCAAATAATTTACATAGTATCGGAATTAATTGTTCTTTAAATGTTTGGTAGAATTCACTTGGAAATCCATCTGACCATGGAGATTTTTTCTTAGGGAGTTCATTGATGATTTGTTCAATTTCTTTTTTAAAAAATGGAATTATTTAAATAATTTATTTCCTCTTCTTTTAATCTGGGCAATTTATATTTTTGTAGATATTCATTCATTTCAATGAGATTGTTAGATTTGTTGGCATACAACTGGGAAAATAGCTCCTAATTATGGCTTTAATTTCTTCTTCATTGGTAGTAAATTCACCCCTTTTTGATTCTGATAATGTATTTTTTTTTCTTTTCTTTTTCTAATTAGCCAAATGTTTATCTATTTTGTTGATTTTTTCATAAAGACAACTCTTAGTTTTATTAGTTCAATAGTTTTTTAAATTTCAGTTTTATTAATCTCTCCTTTGAGTTTCAGAATTCCTAATTTGGTATATAATTGGGATTTTTAATTTGTTCTTTTTTTTAGCTTTTTTAGTTGCATGCCAAATTCATTGATCTTTCTCTATTTTATTCACATAACTATTTAGAGATATAAAATTTCCCTTAAGAACTGCTTTGCCTGCCTCTCATAGGTTTTGTTGTCTTATTATTTTTATTCTCTTAGATGAAATTATTGTTTTCATCATTTGTTTTTTGATCCATTCATTTGTTAGAATTAGGTCATTTAATTTCCAGTTGGTTTTTAATCTATTTTCTCTGGCCCTTTATTTAATGTAATTTTATTGCATCATGGTCTGAAAAAGAAGCAATTACAAGTTCTGCCCTTCTGCATTTGATTATGAAGTGTTTATGCCCTAATACATGGTCAATTTTTTGTGTAGATGCCAGATGCTGCTGAGAAAAAGATATATTCCTTTCTGTCCCTATTCAGTTTTCTCCAAAGGTCTATTATATTTAAATTTTTTAAGATTCTATTAACCTTCTTACGTTTCTTTGTTTATTTTGTGGTTATATTCATCTAATTCTGAGTGGGCAGGGTTGAGGTCCCCCACTAGTATAATTTTGCTATTGATTTCTTCCTGTAATTGGCTTAACTTTTCTTAAAGTTGGATGCACCATTTGGTGCATATATATTTAGTATAATCACTACTTCATTGTCTATGGCACCATTTAATAAGATGTCATTTCCTCCCTTATTTCTTTTAATTAGATATATTTTTACTTTTGCTTTATCTGAGATCAGAATTGCTACCCCTGCTTTTTTTTTTTTTTTGGGGGGGGGGGGCTTCAGCTGAAGCATAACCAGTTCTGCTCCAGCCTTTTACCCTTACTCTGTATCTATCTCTCTGTTTTAAATATGTTTCTTGTAAACAACATATTATAGGATTTTGTTTTTTTAATCCATTCTGCTATTCACTTCCTTTCTATAGGAGAGTTCATCCCATTCACATTCACAGTTATGATTACCCCTGTATATTTCCCCTCTATCCTATTTTCTCCCCTGTATATACTTTTGTTATTTTTCCCACCCTGCCCCTCCTTAGTAGTGTTTTGTTTCTAACCATCCTGCCCTCCCTTCTATCACCCCTCCTCCCTTCTAACACCAGTTTCTTCTATTGTCTCTGCCCTCCCTTCTATCCAGCCAGTCCCTTTTCTTTCCTACTTTTTTCTCCTATTTCCTTATACGTAAGAAAGTTCTATACCCAACTGAGTGATCGTGTTATTCTCTTTTTGAGCCAAATTTGATGAAATTAAGCTTCAAACAATGCTCATCCCCCTCCTTTCTCCCCCCTCTATTGTAATAGGTCTTTTGTGCCTCTTCATGTGTTCTAATTGTCCTATTTCCTCTTCTCCCAATGCAATCTTTTTCTTATTCCTACCCACTTTTTCTTTGATCATATCAGAGTCCATTCATATTCACACCCTCCATCCATGTATGCCCCTTTTAACTATTCCAATAACAGATACAGTTCTCAAGAATTACAGATATCATTTTCCCACCTAGGAATATATAGAGTTTAACCTTTAAATAATATACATATTTTTCTCTGTTTACCTTTCTTTGCTTCTTAAGTCCTGTTTGAAGATCAAATTTCCTGTTTAGTCCTGTTGTTGTTGTTGTTGTTTTTTTCAATAGAAGTTACTGAAAGCCTCTTACTTACTGAAGATCATCTCCTTCCCTGAAAGGTGATGGTCAGTCTCACTGGGTAGTTAATTCTTGGTTGTTACCCCAAGTTCTTTGCCTTCCAGAATATGGTATTCCAGGCCCTCCAATCCTTTATTGTAAACACTGCCAGATCCTGTGTAATCCTTACTGTAGTTCCTCAATACTTGAATTGTTTTTGTCTGACTGCTTGCAATATTTTTAGCTTGAGATTATAGTTCTGGAGTTTTACAACAATGCTTTTTGGGGTTTTCCTTGTGAAATCATTGAATTATTTCAATGACTATTTACCCTTCTGGTTCTAGTATATCAGGGCACTGAACAATGCTATCCAGGCTCTTTTTTTGGTCACTGCCTTCAGGTAGACCAACAATTTTTAAATTGTCTCTCCTGGATTTATTTTCCAGGTTGGCTGTTTTTCTTCCATTTCTTCCCATTTTTTCTTAGTATGTTTGATTGATTCTTGATGTCTCATAGAGTCATTGGCCAATTGCCTGCTTGTAGTTTTTAATGTGTAATTTTTTTCAGTTAGTTTTTGTATGTCTTTTTCATTTGACTAATTCTACTATTCAAAGTGTCAATTTTCTTTAGTGTATTTTTTTTTTTTTTGCATTTGGTCTATTGTACTTTTTAAAGGAATTGTTTTCTTCAGTTCTTTTTCTTCTTTTTCCGAGTTATTGAATCTCTCTTGCATACTTCTCATTTCTTTTCCCAGTTTTTCTTCTACCTCTCTTATTTGCCTTTTGAAATCTTTTATGAGCACTTTTAAGAAGCTCTTTGGGCTTGAGACCAATTCTTATCTTACTTTGAGATTTCTCATGTGGGTATTTTATCCATGTCTGAGTTGGAGTTTTGGTCTCCCCTAGCAGTACAGTAGCATTCTGTGATTTGGATTATTTTATCTTTCTTGTTCATTTTCTTTTTTTTCTTCTTTTCCTATTTTGTGATTTGGCACAGGGGGTACTGGCCCAAGCTTCTTGTTTGCAGTCCTGAGCCTTAATGCAGAGAGGATCCCTTGTCTTGGGTGTTTTACTCACAACAGGGGTAGTCCTACCTGCCCTCTCAAGGAAAACAATTAGTTTTTTGAGCTGTCCTTCTATGCTGGGACTGGAACCTGCCCCTCTGGTCCACTCCACTACTTAGCCAGGACTATGGATCTCAGTTGCTGATTTGCTGTGATGATGACCCTCTCAGTGGCTTTCTCAGATCCTGTCTAAGGTGGGCTAAGCACCCCTTTCACTCCAGGGAGACTGACCTTTCCTGAAATCCTTCCAGTCTATCTTGAGCTAGAGAGTGGTTTCATTCCATCAAACTCAGTTCAAAGGCTTAGTTTCATGTGGTTTTCAAAGGAAACTGGAAGAGCTCAAACAGTTTACTTGATTCACTTTGCCATCTTGCTCTGTATCCAGAACCCCCTCCTAATTTTCATTCTTTTGTTTTATTGTTTCTAGAGGTCTTATGAAGTCAATGGCTTCTACCTGTACAATTATAATTTTTGAGTAATTGTTTTCTTTAATGAGCTCTTGTATCTCTTTCCTCATTTGGCCAGTTCTGCTTTTTAAGGAGTTTTTTTCTTCAGTGTATTCAGTGTATTTCTTCAGCTTTTACCAAGCTATTAACTCTCTTTTTATAATACTCTGATTTCTTTTCCCAAATTTTCCTCTACCAATTTAAAAAATCCTTTTTGATCTCTTCCAGGAATTCTTTTTTTGGGCTTGTGTCCAATTCATATTTTTCTTTGAGGCTTTCCAAATAACTTTTTTTTTTTTATCATCTTCTGAGTTTGTGTCTTGATCTTCCTGGTAACTACAGTAACTTTCTATGTTCAGGTTCTTGTTTGCTCATTTTTACAGCCTCTTTCTTGATTTTTAAAACTTGGGCTCTGCCCCTGGCATAGAGGGAGGTACTATTCCAATCTTCAGATTTTTCATGCTGCAGTTTCTTTCTTCTAAGCTGGTCTAATCTAGGTGAAAATGTAGTCACTGCTGTCCTGGTCTGTGTTAGTCCAATTGACCCCAGGACTGTGACCTGGAGCCACATATAGGCAATGCAACAGAATCCTGCACCTAGTGCCAGCAAAAGGGTCACTTGCAATCCTTTTCTGACCATTTGTCTGGCCCCCAAAGCCCATGCTGGACTGTGCTCTACTCTCACCCCAGCAAATGAGACCTTTCCTTTTGACCTTCTAAGTCGTCTTGGGTTGGAAAAAATGTTTCTTTTTGACTTTGTATTGGCTCTGCCATTCCAGACTTTGACTTGAAGCACTGTCATTTGGAGGGGAAATTGGGAAACCTCAGGTGAGACCCTGCCTTTAGTCCATCATCTTGGCATCAATTCTCCTCCAAAGGTAACTCTTAAATTTAATTATTTCCTGGGCTATGGAAGAAAAGGTTAAAAGAATGGAGAAAGAAAAACATATCATTTCAAGCAAATTTAGTTTGTGTGGAAGTTTATCTGCAGATAATTAATTCAACTCACACAAAGGAGAAAAAGTTCTACTTGTGTTAATTGTGGGCAGGGAGGTGTTGAGGAGCAGTCTAATAGTAAGACTATGATAGTTGGGCTGGGAAGGAATGATTTGGGAAGCAGAAAACATCACCCACTTAATGGGGTCACCCCTGAAAAATAGAACAGAACAGTGGGAATTCAGTAACTCCAAAGACCAAAAATTTGAGATGTATTTAAGTATCCAAAAAAAAAAAATAGATTTGTGAAATAGCCACAGGAGAAACAGATTAAAAATCAAGGACCAAATAAAAAACCTGAAAGCCATATTCAGGAAATCATCAAAGGGAACTGCTCAGATCTACAAAATGAAACTATAAAGAATCCAATTCTCACCTCCCTTAAAAGGACCCTAAACTGAAAACTTCAGGAAATACAGGTGAAAATGAGCATTAATGAGTCAAAGACAAATACAAGCAGCCAGGAAAAAATAGATTTTAAGTACCAAGGAACCACAGTCAAGATCTCACAAGAGTCAACTAGAAATACTTCAAGGGAGAGAAGATATTAGGACATGTCCAGGGCTGGCCCAAGGTAAAGTTCCCTCTGAACTTTACTCAGAAATGCGGTGACTAGTCCAGGATCATCTAGCCAGGAGACTCGGGGGAAGCCCCACAGCGGTCACTCACCTCTATGATGTAGCTTTCTCGGCACAGGATGATCTCCACAGCAGCATCGATGTCCTCCTTGGCCAAGTTCTGCAACAGAAGGGACACCCTGACAAAGGGTGACAGAGCCATCGTGGGCTGGGAGGAGGGGCAGCTGTTGGGTGCGGATTCAGATTCTGGCTCCCCCTCCTATGTCCCATGTGACCTTGGACAGACCATTGAAGCCCCTGGTCCCTGGTATTCTTCTGTCAGATGTCTCTGATTTGGGACACCCAGAAATGTCTAGGAGACTGATTTGGCAAACGCAGACAGAGCTGGACAATTGGGGCCATGCGTCTGCGGTGGTTGGGGAGGGGTCCTGAACCACAGCAGGATGGAGAGTCTGGGTCAGTGGACCTTTCACAACCTTGGCCTCAGGGTGTGGAACAGGCACCTCCCCAGGTGCCTGTGAGGTCTCTTCCAGGGCTGGCAAAGGTTTGGTCAGATCATGTGATTGGCAGCAGTGGAGGATGCAGTGAAGGGGTGAGGGGGAGACCTCCTGGGTCGCAGCCTCTTACCTCCACAAAGGACACCTCCTCGGCCTCAGTGCACTCTCTGGAGCTTCTTTGCGTAGGAGTGTCCTCAAGGTTCACTTCCTGATTCATGGCGGCCACCAAGAGCAGGAACCCTGGAAAGGAGATTCAGAATTCTGGTCCCAAATCTCCTGTGATAAGGGAGGACTTCCACTTGCCGAGAGTTCAAGTCCAGCCTTGTGTGCTTCCTAGCTAAGTGACCTTGCATGGTTTGCCTCCGTTTCCCAAGAGCATTCACCTCCCCAAGCTGTGGTGAGGATCAAATGGGATAATCTTTATAAAATGCTTCCCAGAAAGAAAGGAAGGGACCCACAGGTGCCAAAATGTTAGTGGCAGCCCTGTTTGTAGTGGCCAGAAACTGGAGACTGAGTGGATGTCCATCAGTGGAGAATGGCTGAATCAATTGTGGTCTATGAATGTTATGGGATATTATTGTTCTGCAAGAAATGACCAGCAGGAGGATTTCAGAGAGGCCTGGAGAGAGCAACATGAACTGATGCCGAGGGAAATGAGCAGGACCAGGAGATCATTTTACCCTTCAACAACAATAGTATATGAGGATCAATTCTGATGGACGTGGCCCTCTCCAACAGTGAGATGATTCAAACCAGTTCCAATTGTTCAGTAATGAAGAAAGCCGTATATATAACCTGAGAGAGAACTGTGGGAAATAAGTGTGGACCATAACAGCATTTTCACTCTTACTATTATTTGCTTGCATTTTTATTTTCCTTCCCAGATTATTTTTATCTTATTTCTAAATCCGATTTTCCTTGTGCAACAAGATGACTGTATAAATATGTATACATATATTGTATTTAACACATACTTTAACATATATGGTTCTACCTGCCATCTGGGGGAGGGGGTGGGAGGAAGGAGAGGAAAAGTTGGAACAGAAGTTTTTGGAAGGATCAGTGTAGAAAATTTACCCATGCATATATCTTGTAAATAAAAGGCTATAATTAAAATAAAATGCTTCCCAAAGTGCCTGGCACACAGTAGGTGCTTAATAAGTGGTTAGCCCTTTCCCACTTCCACCACCTATTTGCCAGGGACTGTTTGAAGTCTGCCCATTGGCAGATTTTTAGTCTCTGGTCCTTTTGCCAGGAGCACCATTCCCCAAAAGGGCAAGACTGGAGTCTTCCCGCCGCCTCCGCCCCGACCCCAGCTCCTCCCGACCCTGCTCCCAGGCGGGGTCTGCACTGAGAAGGGCTGAAGGATCCCAGTTATGACAAATAGCGGCCGGCATCATATCTGGGGGTGGACCTCCCAACGCCCGCTCCGGGTTCAAAGGCAACCACAGAGCTGCAAGAAGGGCTGACGCTGGGGAGTTCGCCAGTGCGGCAAGGAGGGGCCTTGGGGCTGCTCAGAAAAGTGACTTTCGCCCAAGGGAGTAAATAGAGAAAAAGCAGCAGGATGGCCCAGAACCAAAGCTGGAATCGCGGTCCCAAAGCGGATCCCACGGGATCGGAAACCAGCGGCCGCGGCTGGGGCGGCCTGGGGCTGCGTCTCACACGAGTGACCGCCGCCGCGACACGGCCGAGAAGTGGGGGGAAGGGGCGACCCCCAACCCTAAGGAGATCAAGAAAGCCTTCCATAAGGCCTTCCATCAGTCCTCGCGGCAGAGGGTGCAGGGTTCCGAGCAGTGGAAGAGCAAGTCAGAAGGGCCGGGGCAGGGGTACAAGAGTCTGCTGATGGGGATCCGTCCGCTCAGCTCTCGGCCAAAAGAGCCAAGACACGGTCCCATCCCTCGGATTTCCTAACCCACCATTCAGGAAGTATTTCCGAAGCACCTACTGTGTGCCGGGCCCCAGGGAGCCTGCCTTCTAACAGGAGTGGGGAAGGAAGGGGAGCGCCCCTGGACAGGCTGTCAGCTCCCAGAGCAGAGCAAGTCTGGGTGCACCCATTCCTGCCCAGGGAACAGCTGAGCCTGGT
The DNA here is from genome assembly GCF_016432865.1 of Antechinus flavipes. Classification (NCBI taxonomy): domain Eukaryota; kingdom Metazoa; phylum Chordata; class Mammalia; order Dasyuromorphia; family Dasyuridae; genus Antechinus; species Antechinus flavipes. Next base: position 1,838,346 of record NC_067399.1, read on the forward strand.
AGGTGTGGCCAGAACAGGGGTCTGAGGGAACCCCTCCATCCCCCCCAAGGCAAGCAGCCGCCCTCCAGCCCTGTGGAAGCCCTCAGAAACTTAGTTGGGTCAAACCCATGAGATTGAACTTCCCCTATAAATCCATCGCCACCTTCGCTGAACCCTTTGGGTTAACCCCCCCCCCCAGCACGGTGTCCTTTTCCTCTCCCCTTCCCCCATGGTGTCTCCTCCCCCCTCTTCCATCCTCCACAGTGTCTTCCCCCCTCCCCAACTCTCTTAGGTGCTAACTTCTCTGTGGCTCCACCTTACAGGGCTCCCTGCTCCTGGTTTATCTCGAGTCCCCCGGGGACCTGCTTTCCACTGTTAGCACCCTTTCCTCTCTGTGCTCCCCAGCTCTATTTCATATTTGCCATCCCGGTGTCCACTGCACCCCTTCATTCTGTCACCTCCTCTCCTAAATAAACCTGCCTTTCGCCAAAGAGAGTGGCCACGATCAGTTCTTCACTTGACCGGACCCAACACTTGGTGCTGAAGCCCAAACACATCTGGAACCAGGACTTGCTACCCTGGACACAACTCAGAGAGAGGGGACCCAGGCAAGTGGAACTTCATTTCCAGGCTGACTACCTCCTCCTGGGGGGCAGAGGCTGCCTTTATGCTTAGCATGGCGCCTGGAATACAGGAAGCACTGAAAGGCTTGTTGTCTGCCGTTCTTGGGCCACAAGATTTAACTTGGAGAAAGGTCTCAGTGTTACTGGTGAAGTGCCCAGAACCGGGGTGCAGCCTGTGTACTGACCACAACCCCCTGGGTGCAAGCACAGGAGAAGATGCCCAAATCTGGGGTGTTCTGGGGCATTGCCCGCTGCTCAGCCAGACTGTTTGGGGCTCTTTAGATGGGCATTTCATTTGGCCAGAGTCCAGCAGGCAAAAGCTCTGGCTTGGAGAGCCCCTTGGCTGGGGCCCCAGGAGCAAGCCCCCAGCGGGACCCTAAAGAACACACTTGAACCCTTTGTTCCTTCACCTGGGGAGAGTCCCCTCTCCTGCCTGTCCATCCCCCCTTTCCTGGCTTGTTACCAAGCATCCTTCCTGAGCTCATTCCAGACGCCCACTGGCCTTTTCCCCTCCTCCAAAGTGTCTGATTAATTGAGGTTAATTGCTCTCTGCTGGTACAGGTCTCATCTCTGACTTTAGGAAGGTCGGAGGTTAAGTTGTCAGTGTGAGCCTGTGGTTGGCAGATTGTTCCCTGGGCTAGCAAGGAAAGGGTTCTGGTAGAGCCTGGTTTGGTTTCATGGTCCCAGCCTTGGTGGGACCGTGAACAGTCCAGCCGTGTTCGCTCAGAAATCCCAGATACGTTCCCGAAGTAAAATGTTCCCTATAAATCTGCTTATGGCCCGTGTCACCTTTGCTGCTGTCCATCCTCCATGACTCTCTGTGGTTTCTTTGCCTTCCTCTCCCCTCTCTCCTAACCCCACTCCGCCTTCTGAGGTCTCTCCTCACAGCTAACACTTTTAGGGTGCTGAATCCCTTTTAGGATTTGCCTGCAAGCCAAAGGCATGCCCCAACTTTCTACTGGATAACTGTCATTCCCATCATTAATTACCAAAATCCCTCTCCTTGCTAGCGCTCTCCCGCTCTACTTCACATTCACCTTTCCTGGTGAATCTCCTCATTTTTTCTGCAATCTCTCCTAAATAAAGCTACTTTTTACCAAAGCACATCATCTGCTTCCATCAGTCACACCATTTTGGTGCTTGAAACCCTTAACTGCTTTCTTGCCGAAAGTTAAGAACTGCACACCCCAACATTCTTCCCTACTCCTCCACTAAGGTGAGGGGAGCCCAGCAGCTTTGAAACCTGCTGACCTTCTCCATCACCTAACGGTTCCCCCCAATATTAAGTCCCATTCCTGCCTGTAGCATAGTAAATCTTTTTGGAGGAGACCCAGTCATTTTTTCCTCCAAGGCTCATTGATCACTTAGCATAACTAGGGCCTAGCAAACACCCTTCTTCAGGGGAAGCTGTTTTGCCATTGTTGGTGTGGACCCCACCTTTCTGGGACAGGATCCGTGGTCACTGGCTGTGAGGATGGGACAGGAGTAGGGAAAGCTGCCCAAGTGCAGAGCGTTGGTTTTGGTTTTCAGGAGTTTGTGACATCTGGACATCTAGTATTTAAAACACTTTCTTCTCTCTCTCTCTTTTAAAAATCTTTCCCTGCCAGTCACATCACTAGCATGTGGTAGGACTTAATAAATATTTGTTGACTATCTTTGTACATCCCCGAATGGGTCCAGGTGAAGATTTCTCCAAAAGTCTATGAGATGGAAGTCAGACCTTAGGCTAAATGGCAGGAAGTGACATGATCCCTATTAGGGCAAAAAGGGTCAGACCAACTTCCAGGAAGTGACCTACAGGAAGTAGACTGCATTGCTGACCACTGGTCAGGGGTTACTTCTTTTTCAGTCCAACGAACCCAGATTCACTATTTCCCACTCACCAGGCCAGGCATGTACTGGGAGATGGGTGTGGAGAGTCTGTTTAGCTGAGCTGGGGCCTCTCCCTGCCAGGAGAATCAATGCTTCCTCTCTGTAGTCACTGCAGATAAGGGGGCCCAGCCCCAGCCCACGGAGTTGGTGGGGGGCTCATCTGGGATCTATGACTTCCCAGAGATGGATCTAGGTTGGGTTTTCTCTAACTGTCCTTCAGACCGGACCCTCAGCCTCCCTCTCTGTGCAGTGAGGGATAAAGCAAACAGGAGCCCAAGGCTCCAAAGGAGAAGCCGCAAGGAAGTCATCGGCACAGAGCAGGGACGTCTGGAAGACCACTGGAGTGGGGAGACCCCTTCAGGCCTGGGGATCCTAATATTACAGGATCTCAAGCCACAAGACTGGAGCCACCGGGGAGACCCAGAGGGAGAAGTGAAGGAACAATCCAAACTGAACCTTTGGAGCCAAATAAAAACTCTAATATCACCAGTGTGCGCTTAATACTTCCTTCTTTTGTGTGGGGAAGGGACAGTCTTCTTCCATGCAGTTTTTGTCTGTGTTTGTGTCTCTGTGCGGAATATCTGTGTTGTGTCTGTTCTGTGAGCTAGACTTTGTTTAAAGAGAGACAGAGACAGAGAGAAATAGAGAGGCAGAGAAAGGCCTATCCTTTTCCCGTAGACTTCAGCTCTGGTGAAGCTGGGGGCTGCAGAAAAAGTCAGCTAATTTCTGGGAGCAATGACGTGGGAGGTTGGCAATTGGTCGTCTCAAGATTACAAAATCGCTTAGCATGAAACAAGTGCTATGCGAGTGATAACTCCTTTATTGGGTTTGATTGCTTCATAACTGGTAACTTTACATGGATTTTTAGTTGTGGACAATATACAAAACCAACACCGAGATAAATGAATTTTGTGTGTATGTGTGTGTAAAGTAATTTGGAAGCAAATTCAACTAAATTAAGCCCTCCTAGAGGAAGATAATGCATAAAGAGAGTCTCTTTCTCTTTCTTCACCCTTCTCTCCTTTCCTGACGGCAGCAGGGACGTGTGGACAAATGGGGTTAGAGGGAGAGAAAGTAACTGTGCTCAACCAGTTCGGTGAAATTTGTTATTTGAGATATGATAGTAAAAGCAGTTTTATATAAATTGTAATCCTTTTGCACTGACTTTGGGAAAAGCAGAAAAGACTTGGCAGTTTTTAAAACAAACAGCCTAGTCCGCAAGCCGTTTCTGATTCACAGAGCGGGGAAAGTAAAGGCTTATCTTCATTTTACGTTTGCATGTTAAAAATCTGGAGACCTACAGCTCTGAAGTCAGGAGGACCCGAGTTCAAATCTGGCCACAGACACACAACATTTTTTAGCTGTGTGACCCTTGGCAAGTCACTTAACCCCAACTGACTCAGAAAAAAAAAATCTGAAGACCTGAGACTATGCAGCTCTGAATGGGGGAAGGTAAAAGAGAACAAAGAAAGCTGAAATCAAATCAAAGAAAGTAAACAGACATCAAGTGAAGAGGAGTCTTTCTGGAATTCCTCTTTTGTTGTAAATTTGTTAAACTTCATAAAAACTATTTAGTAAGGTTATTATCCCTGAGAAATGATGAGTTACACAGGTCCCAATGAAAGAATGAGTTTACTGATAATCTATAACTTTGTTAAGTAGATACAAATTCTAATAATTGGCTTTTACTCAGGAAGCTGCCCTTCCTGAGAGGTCAAGATGACCTGGAAGTTTTATTTGATGAATCTCTTACAATTATATGAGATAATCACTATTAAATGGTATATGCTAGGATTTCAAGTGTGTTTAAGCACAAGAGCTTAGAAATTTGTGCACAAATATTAAAATATTACTATTGGTCAAAGGATATGAACAATTTTCAGATGATGAAATTGAAACTATTACCACTCACATGAAAGGGTGTTCCAAATCATTATTGATCAGAGAAATGCAAATTAAGACAACTCTGAGGTACCACTACACCCTTGTCAGATTGGCTAAGATGACAGGAAAAAATAATGATGAATGTTGGAGGGGATGTGGGAAAACGAGGACACTAATGCATTGTGGGTGGAGTTGTGAACGAATCCAACCATTCTGGAGAGCAATCTGGAATTATGCCCAAAAAGTTATCAAACTGTGCATCCCCTTTGATCCAGCAGTGTTACTGCTGGGCTTATATTCCAAAGAAATATTAAAGAAGGGAAAGAGACCTGTATGTGCCAAAATGTTTGTAGCAGCCCTGTTTGTAGTGGCTAGAAGCTGGAAAATGAATGGATGCCCATCAATTGGAGAATGGCTGGGTAAATTGTGGTATATGAATGTGATGGAATATTATTGTTCTGTAAGGAATGACCAGCAGGATGAATACAGAGAGGTTTGGAGAGACCTACATGAACTGATGCTGAGTGAAATGAGCAGAACTAGATCATTATACACTTCGACAACGATACTGTTATGAGGATGTATTCTGATGGAAGTGGATTTCTATGACAAAGAGACCTAACTGAGTTTCAATTGATAAATGATGGACAGAAGCAGCTACACCCAAAGAAAGAACACTGGGAAACGAATGTGAACTATCTGCATTTTTGTTTTTCTTCCTGGGTTATTTATACCTTCTGAATCCAATTCTCCCTGTGCAACAAGAGAACTGTTCGGTTCTGCAAACATATATTGTATCTAGGATATACTGCGACATATCCAACATATAAAGGACTGCTTGCCATCTAGGGGAGGGGGTGGAGGGAGAGAGGGGAAAAATCAGAACAGAAACGAGTGGGAGATAATGTAAAGGGATAATGTAAAAAAAATTACCCTGGCATGGATTCTGTCAATATAAAGTTATTATTAAATAAAATAAAATAAAATATTTTTAAAATTACTATTGGAAATTTAAATCTATATTTGATTTGATTTTAAGTAAAAAAATAGGTTATTAAAACAAAGTTCTGATAGCTTAAATTAGGGGGGTCACATGGTTGTATCCTCTAATTAAATGAAGTATGTTGCTTTCTAAAACGTATAATAGGTAATTTGTAAAAATGATGAGCTATGCTTTAAAATTTTGTCAGCTCTTCTGGACATATGTATAAGTTTTATGAAATTTGGTCCAAAGTTATTTACATATTGGCTATATTGTGAATCAAAGTTTTAAAAAAAGAGGTGCTTTTAAAAACAAGGGACAAGAAAGATTGATACGCAAAAGCAATTGATAGTTTAAATGGAACATTTGGTTAGAATATCACAAAGTAAATTATTGATTTTTAAAATAACTTTTTAATTGATATGTACATTAAAATTGTAAATGACTAAGTTACATGAGATTCTTATCCATTTTTGCTCATTTGGCTATCACTTATGAAAATTGTGAAATTGGTAATTAAATTATTTGTCGTAACATTGAAACCTAAAGTTGTGAGGTATTATGTGAGTTATGGAGACACCAGATGATGATGGGCACCAAAGTTGGGGTTTGGTCATGTGAGGAATTCACATTGGCCATTATCTTTTGTAAAAGGTAGATTTTTATAGAAAGGGGCAAGCTCCACTGCCATTTGCCAGGGGAAAGAGTCAGTCCATGAGATTGGGGCATAACCTTGGCTGGTGGGCTGGATCCTGGTACCTAATTGGCACCTGAAAGAGTTGGCTCTAAGGAAAAGTGGGGTCGGGAAGCATAGTGGAGAAACACATGTGGAGTGGAGGAAGGGAAAAGGGAAGATCTGTCTTAGGCTTGGAAGATTTAACTCCCCTTCCCCCCCACTTTTTAGAAGTGAGAGAACAAGCTACATTCACTGGAGCTCACCCCACCCCCTTGCTGGTTAAATGACATTACTTTAACATTAATTGCTTTTATTGTTTAAAGAAATAGCTTACATTTACATGGTGTTAATAACTGAATGTCTTTTTATTTTTCAAGTCTATGGCCACTTTAAGACAAGGACTTTGATGCTGTATCTTAGATTCCACTGCTTAGCAATACAAGGAACTTTTGAGAGCTTTCTTAGAACCACAAGTTCTCTGAAAATGATTATTTCTGCCAAGATCTCCATCTGTCTTCAGTAAATTAATATTTAAGTGCATAATGGTCTCCTTGTTTAATGAATATGATGACAAATATGATCTACAGATTTCTGGGAGTACCCAGAGCAGGATTTGAACCTGATATCCCTCACTAGTTTTGACTGTGTTTTGCAGGCGCTTTTGATTGGTTATGCACATTGTTTGTAAGACCTAAAGGCCCTCATTGGTGGAATATGTTATTGAGATGAAATCTCTTGGGACGTAAGGAACATTGTTTTGAGGCTCAAATTTGGACATGATTGTGGGACAGATCGTGAAGTCAGTGATCCATCATCTGAAAGAAATATGCCTTAAGTTCCTCAGAGGGAACCCTATTTGGCCAGAATGGAGGACCACCTTAGCCTCTGCCTAAGGTGGGATCCTTCTGGCTCAGTTTCCAATTCCATTTCTGTGGTTCCCCCGTGATTATTCCGGGATCTGGCTATGAGGTGGAAACTGCAGGAGGTTGTCAGAGCTTTATCTTGTCATGGATGCTGAGGCCCTGAAGAATCAGTTTGGCCTGATTATATTATTTTACAATCAGCTCTTGGCCTTTTTCTCTTACAGTAAATTTCTGTTCAGTGTTCAGTGGAAGTATGTAGATGACACCTTGATCTGCAGCCCAGCCCTGGAGGCTCCTCTGGCTGCTGCCATAGAGCCCTAAACTCTCTTGCTTCCCGGGATGGGGGTTTCTTTGTCTGAAGGCCCTCCTTTGCCTAAGTATTGGGGCCATCTCCTCATTGGGAGAGGGAGCAGACAATCTCAGCACGCCCTGCTCAGACCAAGGCTTTTGGGACCCGGAAGGCACATTAATCTCCTGCCCAGAGCCTTTGACACTGTACACTGATGGAAGGTGGGCCAGGTCCTAGGGTCTCTGGAATCCAATCCCAGATCCCTTGCTTACTTCTCAAAGAAACTCCGTGTCTTTGGGGTGACCCCCTGCCTTAGAGCTCCCTGCCATAGCCCTTCCAACTGGGGAAGCCCCTAAGCTCATCCTGGGCCACTGGTTGGAGGTTCTGATCAGAGCTTTAGAATTGGGGAAAGGAATGAGAGCAAACATCTGCACTGACTCCATGTTTTGCATGTCTTATGGGGCTGCAGGGAAAGAAAGGGGATTTTGGACAGCCAAACATTCCCCCATTAAGTACGAAGGAGAACAATTACTGCCAGTTGTCCATGGACCTGGAGAGGTTCCTGTTGTTTCCTAAAGGGGAATGAACTTCAGGTGAAGGGAAGCAGGTTTACAGATCAGCTGCACTTTTGCCCCTGACCAAGGCAACTTTACTTCCCCAACTTCTGATTCCTTCATTCCCACATCACTCCCCGGCAAGTCAATTCTGAAAGGATGGTGAAAAGGGCCTGCATGTGCCCTTGCAGGAGTTTCAACTGCTTTCCGGGTTAACACCTGCACTAACCGGGGAAAAGCCTTCCCTTGGAAGCCTAGGGGCTGTAGGGCCCTGCTGGGGGAAATCATATTCCCTGAAGGCCCCAATGTGCCACCCACGGCCCCTACTCCTTTGAGGAACCAAAAGCAGGAATTTGGGGAAAACATTCATTGGTATTTATGCTAGGAAAAGTCTGGATGAGAGACATTCGTGAGAACTTCATCTACCCCCAGTCTTCCTCTGGATGGGGTTCCTGGCTACCGTCCCCAGTAACCTCCATACTAACCCCCTTTTGTTTATCCTTTTTCTTTTGCTCATGTTTGGTCCTGGCATTTTTAACCTACTTGAGAGTTATTTCTTCCAGACTCCAAGCCATGAAATTCCATCTATTTGGCCAACCTGCAATCCCCAGGCCTGCTTCTGACACTCAGGCCCCCCACACTGCCTACAAGTCACATGTTCCCCCCCCCCCTCAGTCCGGACCCCTAGTGGGCAGAGACAGCTCTAGGCCCCTCATCAGCCTGAGGCAGCTCCATAGGATGAGACCTTCGTCCCTTTGTCCCAAGGGAGTCTGGGTCAGGACTGCTGGAGGTGGGAAGGATGGCCCTGAGGCCCTGGGCCGCCCCAGGGCTGTGGTTCTGCGGGTAACTGGCAGCAGATCTGTTGGTCTGGGATGCCTGGGTTTCCAGAACAGATGGTGGGAGATGGTGGAGGCAGGGTCTCTGACTCCTGCCCATTGTTTTATGCAGCAGCATCCTGTCTCCTGCTTGCTTATGCACCTGATCACTAGACTAGTTCAGATTTCTTGGCTAAAATGGCTCCTGAAAGCTTCCACTGATGGCGGGGATTGGTTTTAAATGGCGGAGGGCAGGTTACAGTTAATACTGAAGAGAGGGGCCAGCCTGAAAGTCCAAGTCACAAAGATGTCCTGGAGCAAGGAATGGATCAGGATTGGGGTGAGAAAGCTTCAAAGGTGTGAAAAAGAGGGGGACTAAGTGGGACCAGGCAAAGATTTCTCAAAAAGTCTGAGGTGGAATGGGCCAGACCCTAGGCCCACAGGCCTCTCCTGTGATCCCTGTTCTCAGGGTTGTGGGGCACAAAGTTCAGAACCTAGGTCTCCAGGAAGTGTTGTGACCCACAGGAAGTAGACCCATTGCTGACCATTGGTCAGAGGTTACTTCCTTTTCAATCCATCCACTGAATCTGTCTTTTGCTATTTAACCAAATTCACCATTTTTGGCTTGCTAGGCTGGGGATGGGAGCTGAGAGGCTCTCAGTTTGCTCAGGTGTGCTTGGGCCTCTCCTTGCAAGAACCAAATAAATGCTTCCCTTTTGTATCCAAAGAAGCCTCTGATCAGTCAGTCTGGGGGAGGGGATCTAGCCCCATCCCCCAACACCCCCAACAGTTGGTTCAGGATATGGCACAAGATGGGGCTTAAACTAAATAGCAGGGGTGAGGAACGTCTGGGCTTAAGGCCCTCCGTAATCATTTGCAGAGGCTTCTGCAGGCAACGATCAGCAGAAAGCCAAGAACAGCAGCCTCCACGGCTTGTAAGCTGATAACTTCGTTTGGCCTAGGACACTGCCCTTGGCAGGGAAAGGAGATTCCCCAGCCCTGGTCTGAAGGCTTGCAAGCACAAATGAATGAATGACAGAACCATAAAAGCCCCCCCTAAATGGATACCTGCATGAATGAATGAATGGGGGGATGGATGTCCTTATAAAGGATACCTGCATGAATGAATGAATGGATGGAGGAATGGATGTCCTTCCTTATAAACGGATACCTGCAAGAATGAACGAATGGGGGAATGAATGAGTGAATGGATGAGCAAATGAATAGATGAATGAGTGAATGAACAATGAATAAAAGAATGGAGGAATGGATGTCCTTATAAACGGATACCTGCATGAATGAATGAATGGGGGGATGGATGTCCTTATAAACGGATACCTGCATGAATGAATGAATGGATGGAGGAATGGATGTCCTTCCTTATAAACGGATACCTGCATGAATGAATGAATGGGGGGATGGATGTCCTTATAAACGGATACCTGCATGAATGAACGAATGGGGGGGATGGATGTCCTTATAAACGGATACCTGCATGAATGAATGAATGGGGGGATGGATGTCCTTCCTTATAAACGGATACCTGCATGAATGAACGAATGGGGGGATGGATGTCCTTCCTTATAAACGGATACCTGCATGAATGAACGAATGGGGGGATGGATGTCCTTATAAACGGATACCTGCATGAATGAATGAATGGATGGAGGAATGGATGTCCTTCCTTATAAACGGATACCTGCATGAATGAATGAATGGGGGGGATGGATGTCCTTATAAACGGATACCTGCATGAATGAACGAATGGATGGAGGAATGGATGTCCTTCCTTATAAACGGATACCTGCATGAATGAATGAATGGGGGGGATGGATGTCCTTATAAACGGATACCTGCATGAATGAATGAATGGATGGAGGAATGGATGTCCTTCCTTATAAACGGATACCTGCAAGAATGAACGAATGGGGGAATGAATGAGTGAATGGATGAGCAAATGAATAATGAGTGAATGAACAATGAATAAAAGAATGGAGGAATGGATGTCCTTATAAACGGATACCTGCATGAATGAATGAATGGATGGAGGAATGAATGTAAGCCCTTAGAATACCTGCAGGAGTGAATGAGTGAACGGGCAGAGCGGATAAAGCACTGGAGTTCAAATCCCGCCTCAGACATTTAACACTTACTAGCTGTGTAACCCTGGACAAGTCACAAAAAAAGTTTTAAAAAAAATGAAGATTGAGAGAATGAGCAAAGGAAGGATCAATAAATAAAAGGGAAGAATGTGAAGAGGTGAATAAACGGATGAATGAATAAGCAAATGAAATGATAGCTCATAAAGTAAGCCCCACATGCATAAGTGAATGACCAAATGAAGGGAAAACCAAATAAAGGCCCTTAGATGGGAACGCCTGCAAGAATGGACGGACGGATGGAAGAGGGAACTAACGCAAGGACGGCGCCCTGGGCTGCGTGCGCGGCGTCCGCCCCGGGAGGTTGGGACCAGCCCTGCCCGGCTACACCTGGCCAGCAGGAGGCGCTTTATTAAAGCTTCCGGTCGCAGGGCGCTGGCAGGACGAGGACAGGGAGGGGGGGCGGGGTTAATAGAGGTCGCGGTTTGCCGGGCCAGCGGCCGCCCCGCCCCCTGGGCAGGCTCGGCCCCACAGCGAACGCGAGTAGTTTCTCCTTCCGGGCTGGCATCTTCGGCAGCAAATGGGAGCGAGGCTACCTGGCCAGCTCCCACTGTGCCTCTCCCTGCTGCTGGACAGTCTAACACCTGCACATCCTTCACGCTAGCCCGCCCACCGTCTCCATGGCAACAAGGGACGAGCGTCTCCCCAAGGGTCCGGGAATGGCACCTTCTCTAGCCAATGGGCGGCAGCTCGCTCCCTTCGACCCCTCCAGCCCTTCTAGCCCACTCCAGTCCTGAGCGTGGCTCGCGGCCTCGCGGCCTCACGCAGGCGCCCTCGGGGAACAGGCGCTGAGGTCAGGGAGCGGCCCCCGCCCCCCTTGTCCCCGCGGGCCCGGACCTGCGACTAGGTGATCGTCCTAGGTAGGCAGCACCCACAGTCGTCTCGCCCTCGTCCTCCGCGAGGTTGGCGTCCCTCGCTGTTTCCATGGGGACCGTGGGCGGGCTTTGTTGCGCCTTTGACGACGGGCACCAGAGGCGACCAATGGAGCAGCCAGGCGGGAGGTTGGACAGGCCCATGTGCTCCGGGAGAGGGGAGGACGGGGGAGGAGCCGAGACGGGGGAGGAGCCGAGACGGGCGAACGGGAAGAAAGACGCTCGGACTTTCTGTTCATGTGCTCTCAGTTCTGGACCCTCGTGTCCCAGATATTGGAAGGCACCAGTGGTCAGTGCTGATGGACGAACGCGCCCACTGGCCTCGGCAAATAAAGTCCGCGGCCGGTTTTGCATTGGCTCACGCCATTGGTCAGTGTTTGGAATGGCCGGTTCCATTGTTCCGTGTTTGGGCCTGGCCAAGGTCTTGGGGCCCCGTTGCCGGGATGAGTGACGCGGCCCCATGGGTTTGGACTGGACAACGCCTTTGATCGGCCAGAGTGTTCAGGTCTTTGCTAGCCCAGCATGAGGCAGCCCTTGGTGCGGACACAGGCAAGTCCAGCCCAGCCCGGCCAGAGTGGGCCCGCCCGCCGCCCCTAAGAGGGCCTCAAAGCCCAGGAGCGGGAGTTGTTAGCAAGAAGGCCGGCCCGGCTCAGCCGCCGCCTCGCCCGACTGTGCTGGGCCTTGGACGCCATTACAAGGGGACCTCCCGAGGGCTAGGCAGGCACCTAAAGTCTTCTTGTGAAATGATAGCAAGGAAGGAGATGCTGGAGAGAGAAACTTTCCTTGAACCTCCCCCTCCCCAGGAAAAGGCCCACGCGGAGCTCCTTTGGGGAGTTGTGGTGGAACAAACTACTCGGAGCTCTTTAACAAACGGTCTTTCCACGCTTGCGGACACTGGGTCCCTTGGTCACCACGTGGGCCCAGGCCCCTGGGGTGTCAGCGCTGTGCAGGCTGGGCCCGCCCTGTCAGCAGTAACTGACAGCAGACTATGAGTAACTGGTCAGTCTGAGGTGGACAGTGGTTCGTTGTTGCTTAAGCTTCTCGGGACCGCGCTCCAGGCTCAGCAGTTTGTTTTGTCGCTCTTCCCCACAACCTTTTAAATAGGTGCTATTATTATTCCCATTTATAGTTGAGGAAACTGAGGCAAAGAGAAGTGAAGTTACTGCAAACGTCCGAGGCCGGATTTGAACTCAGGCTTTCCTGCCTGTGGCCATTGGTCAGTGTGATTTGGAAGGGGACATGGGCTCCATCGGTCAGTGACTTGGGACAGTTGGTGCCATTGGTCGGTGTGGCTGGAACTGGTCAGCCCCTGGTCAGCATCACTGGCCAGCTCAGTTGTCATTGCTTTGCTACTTGCCCTCCAAGGACCTCAGCCCGGACAATGATGCAGCATTCGGACGGGGCCTGGGGTCTCATGGTGGCACTTACTGGCCTTGCTAATAAATGGGTCAGGCGGGATCCGCTGCCTCTGTTTCTCTTTTTGGCAGATTTTCATGGTGACAAAGCATGAATCCGCTTTGCTCTGCTTGGACCTAGAACTTCCACTTGCCCCCAGCTGAAACCTGCCCAAGACGACCGTTAGAGTCAGCTCTCGGAGAGCAGGGCGGCTCCAGGGCCGGCCCTCTTGGCGGAGCAAACATTTCCTCGACTTTCAAGTCATTCATTTATGCTTATGTTGGAACTAGTTCGCGTTCTTGCTCATTGTTAGAACTGGGCTCCTGGTCAGGCGCCGGGAATGACCCAGCACCGTCGGGTAATCGTGAGGTGGTGTAAGAAATGATGAAAGGGCAAGTTTAGGGAAGTCAAGTGAGTGGAGCCAGCGGGATGTGAGCCAAGTGGCTCAGAGCCGTCACAAGCTCTGGAAAGATGAATTTGTGGCTGGGCAGCCAGACACCGTCTAGGAGAAAGGGGACGGGAGGGGTAGGGGGCGCAGGCTCTGCTTACCTGGACACATTTGTTACCAGTTTTCTACTTCATGGTCAAGGTCAAGCAGCACACGCCTGCTCTTGGTCCTTCTGGTTGTCCCTGCTCCACTCGGGACCCAATTCCCCATGCAGAGCCTCCTGATATAGAAAGAGCTGAACTAAAGTCCGTAACTCACTGACTTAGCAGAGCTTGTTCTTCCAGAAACCAAAGGTCTAATCGATTGGAGGCATTGTGCTAGATTGGGGAGGGGATACTGAGGGGGGGATCAAGGCAAAAATGAAACTACCCTAACCCTTGGGGAGTTTAATGTAATTATATAATTGAATTCCCTCAAAAGTTAACTTTGTAAGGTTTTGCATGTTGCATACATTTTAGGACTTTTTTCAAAATATTGATTAGTTGTGCTGATTTTTCTTCTTTTTTTTAAATTAATGTTTGTTTTAGGAGAGGGCTCTGAGAGAAGGGTAAAGGAAGGGATTCTAAGGAAAATTGTGGTGATATAAAAAAAATCAATTAAAATTTTCTTAAAATTGAAAAAAAATTAACAATGTAAAGTTCTCAGGTTCCTTTTAGATGAGTTGGTTTCTTTTAGTTTTAGTAGTATTTTTATTCCAATTACCAATAAAGACAATTTTAAACATTTTTAAAAATTTGGAGCTGCAAATTTTCTCCTTCCTTTCCTCCCCCAAAAGATAAGAATACTGTTTCTGTTTTCCACAAAAAAATCTCTTTAAGGTGGTGATCAGTGGATTTTTTCTACTTCTACTTTCCCTTTATATTCTACTCAAAGACAAGTGTCTTGGTTTATTTCTTGCATTATTGTGTCAATCAAGGTTCTTTTTTTTTTTTTGTCACATTTTTCACGTAGTCCAATTATTCTTACATTTTCTCCTCTTGATCTCTTCTCCAGATCTCATTTTTCTTACATTTCACATTATTTGAAGTATATATGTATATAAATTATGTACACACCCACACAGATATATATAGAAAATTATAAGATGTATGTCATATAACAAGAATTATTGTTGTTATATATGTGTGTGTTTACATATGTGTAGATATAGGTATAAATGTTACTGGGGAGGATGTTCTCTGTCTTACCTAGGTGACATTATAGTGACTTTCTCTGATTTTTTTTGTCAGCTTGTTATTCTGCCATGATGTCTCATTTGGAGTTTTCTTGTCAGAAATACTGAAGCAATTGGCCATTTCCTTCTCTGACTCATTTTACAGATGAGGAAACTGAGGTAAACACTGAGAGTGGAGTGACTCCCAGCGCCACATAGCTAGGAAGTGGCCTAGTCTCTCTGTTCACAGGCTTGTCCCCCTGTCCACACTGATCCTGAGCTACCTCCTCTCCTATTCTTCTCCCTCCCTTAGGCTCATAAAGCTTTAAGAAACATCGATGTGATTGGCTATGCACTCTATTAATAGTGTGACTGACAATAAAAAAAAAAAATTTAATCTTCAAATACTGCAGTGAGAAAGATCCCAACCAGGGTCAAAATCACTTCAACTGCTGACTTCTCATCAATTCTGGAACAATCCCACCATGTAATTGGAAATGAATCCAACCATTCCGGAGAGCAATTTGGAACTATGCCCGCGGCATATCAATACAGCTCTCTCTACTGGGATTATATCCCAAAGAGATCTTAAAGAAGAAAAGGGACCCACATGTGCAAAATTGTTTGTGGTGGCCCTTTTTGTAGGGGCAAGAAATTGCAACCTGAGTGGATGCCCATCAGTTGGAGAATGGCTGAATAAACTGTGGTGTATGAATGTTATGGAATATTATTCTATAAGAAATGATCATCAGGCAGAGTTCTGAAAAATCTGGAAAAACTGACATGAGCTGATACTGAATGAAATGAGCAGAACCTGGAGAACATTGTGTGCGACAACAGTAAGATTATAAAATGATCGATTCTGATGGACATGGTTCTCTTCCACAATGAGATGGTTCAGGCTGGTTCCAATGATCTTGTGATGAAGAGAGCCATCTACACCCAGAGAGAGAGGACGGTGGGAACAGAGGGTGGACCACAACATAGCATTTTCACTCTTTTTGTTATGAGATTGCATTTTATTTTCTTTCTCAATTTTTTTCCTTTTTGATCTGATTTTTCTTGTGCAGCAAGATAATCGTATAAATATGCAGTCTTCTATTTGTTATGGCTAGAACTCTGAACTTGAAACAAAGGATTCTTACAAGATACTAAGTCAGTGGAATTGATAGAGACAATGGTTATTTAGCATGGTGCTTATCAGTTCTCTAGTTCAGTACATGCACTTAGTACTTACTACAGTTCTACAAGGTTCACCCCTTTCGTAAGAGACCACATAAGCTCAGACACTCAGCCAGAATAAGAACTAGGGAAGACAGAGAAGTGGTGGCAGGCTCTCCTCCTTTGCTTCTCCACTGAAACCAAGATCCGGAAGGCCTCCAGAAAACTAGCTGAGCCCCAAGTGAAGGAGACAAGACTTTGAAGGAGACAACAAAGGATTTGGACTTTAATCCCTGGCTACTCGTGTGGTGATTACTGAGCTGAAACGGAGGCTCCTCCCAGGGACTCCAAGAAAACCTCAACAGAAGATTACATTTTAGAGAGAATACTACATATATTGGACTTACATATATTTCTATCATATTTAACATTAAAAAAAATAGTTCCACTATTAAGCTTTCTTATGGCTGAGCAGCTCGGTAAATGGAGCTCTTCCAATTTCCCACAAACAGCACAAATTTGCATCTCAAAGGGAACACAGACTGGTGGAAAACCCAGAAGACCTGGGCAGGAACAGGGTCCCTCTGGTACAACCAGAAGATCTGAGAAGGACCCAAGCTGAGAATTAAGCCATGGAGTGCAAACACCTGAAGGCCAGGGTAGGGCAAGCCAGGCTTGGCTAGAGCTTCAGCAGGAACCACAGGAATGTCTACCTCCTGGACTGCATACATACAGAGTCTGGAAAGACTGAGGGGAATGCTAGGCCCAACTGATCTGGGCAAGGAGCCAGCACACTGGGAGTGCAGGGACAAGGGGACAGACACTCTGCTCTGGCACTTGCAGGAGAGGGAGCTCTTGGTTTGGGGTTCCAGGTCAGAGAGAAGAGCTGAAGTGAAGGCAGAAGGACCACCTCCCTACCCCATGATTAGAGGTGCTTACAGTAATATTTCTCATTTTAAAAAAAAAATGAACTGGCAGAGAACTCCACCATAAAAACTTACTGTGAGGACAGGGAAGACTTGGGTTCATCTTCAGAGGAGGGCACTGAAGTTAAAAAAAAAAAAAAGCTGCTTCTGCCTCTGAAGAGTAATTTTTTTTTAAATTATAGCTTTTTATTGACAAAAATATGCATGGGTAATTTTTCAACATTGACCCTTGCAAAAGCTTCCGTTTCAACTTTTTCCCCTCCTTCCCCCCACCCCCTCCCCTAGATGGCAAGTAGTCCTATACATGTTAAATATTAGTTAAAGCATATGTTAAATATTTTATATACATATATATTTATACAGTTGTCTTGCTGCACAGGAAAAATTGGATTTAGAAAGAAGGTAAAAATAACCTGAGAAGAAAAACAAAAATACAAGCAAACAATAACAGAAAGAGTGGAAATGCTATCTTGTGGTCCACACTCATTTCCCAGTGTTCTTTCTCTGGGTGTAGGTGGTTCTGCTCATTACTGATCCATTGGAACTGATTTGGATCCTCTCATTGTTGAAGAGAGCTAAGCCATCAGAATTGATCCTCATATAATATTGTTGTTGAATTGTATAATAATCTCCTGGTTCTGCTCATTTCACTTAGCAACACTTCATGTAAGTCTTTTCAGGCCTCGCTGTATTTATCCTGCTAGTCTTTTCTTATAGAACAGTAATATTCTTTAACATTCATATACCACAAAGAGTAATGTTGAATGCCTCCCTGAAAGAATTCATAGAACTCAAAAAAAAAAAAAAATTTAAAAATCAAGGGAGAGAGATTGAGGAAAAACTAAAAAAAATAAAAACCAAGATTATTTTTTTAAAAGTTAACCAATTAAAAAAGGAGATAGATTGTTAAAGAAGAAAATAATTCTTTGAAAATTACAGTTGGGCAAGGGGAAGCCAGTGAAGCTTTAAGAGACTAAGAAATAACAAAAAATATAATGAATGAAAAAATAGAACAGAATGTGAAACATAAGAAAAACAAGAGATCTGGAGAAGAGATCAAGAAGAGAAAATAATTGGATTACATGAAAACTGTGACCAAAAAAAGCACCTTGGTTGATGTAATAATGCAAGAAATAAACCAAGACCCTTGTCTTGGAATGATAGAAGATGAAGGGAAAATAGAAGTAGAAAAAATCACCACCTCAAAGACATTCAGAATTAAATCCCCAGCAGCCACTAGCACATGGCTCCTAGAACTCTCAGTAGGTGTCTCCTGTAACAAATGGCGCCCAATATAGGGCACAAGAAACAAAGAAGCAGCAGCGCTTGAGAACTGTTTGTGAGTAGAATCCTCCCAGGAGAATTTCTTTGGTAAACCATGGGGAAGGAAATGTAGAAGAGACCCAGTAAAACTTTTTTCAGTCAGGGTAACTAAATGGGCCAACACACCAAAGGGCTGAGCCAGGAAACTGATGAGGGAGTTAAGAAAAATGCCTGCTCTGATTACAATCCTACTTTTCTGTTTGTCAGAGTTTTCCTCCATGACATCTCACAAGATTCAACACCTTCTATAGCATCTCACTCTGCAACCATCCAGAAGAATAGGATGGAAAAGACTCTGATAGTGCTGTGTGCATTCCTCAGCATGTGGATTCAGACAACAGCCACTTCACAACATTGGACAAACTTACTGACCATGCTGTTGGGGAAAAAAATAATTGTGTTCCCATTAAACAAAAAAATGGGGAATTGTTAAGGACAATTATTGTCCAATAATTGTTAAGGAGAGGCAGGTCATTCCTACAAAAGCCCCCACAGCTATGAATCATAACATTTCAAGGAATTACAAATCAGCCTTTCTTGATGCAGATGTTGCTTGTGAATTGGAGGCAAAAGGGAAGCGAGATCTGAGAATGCAACTACCTCTTAGTCTCCTTGCATCGTTATCATTCTCTCACATTGTAATGCCGGAGAAACTGAGGCAGGAGAGAGATTAGAGAGTTTTTAATATTTTATTAATGGGAGAGTAAGATTGACTGGACAGGACTCTTGTCTCAGATTATCCAGTCAGACAGAGATAAGTATACTGGGACCAAGGAATCCATATTGGTCCCAGGGCTGGAGGACCCAAAGAATCCAGCGTCCAGCATACAGCTGCCAGACGCCATTCTCCAGCCATGAATGGAAGAACAACAACTTCTTAAATACCTTTTTGAAGACAAAGAAGAGAAAGGGAGGGAAAGTTTTTTTATCAGGGAGGGGAAGCCATAAAACCTAAAAATTCCAGAGACAAAGAAGTAAAGATATCATGGGTTGGTCTTGGAATATTCTAAAGGAATATTGTAAATCCATAAAAGAGTCAGGAGAGCTACTCTTTTATCTTGCTAATTTACAACCCGAGAGTAAATAATCCTTAGTTTTACTGGGTCAGAGACAGAACAGTTAAGGAAACTGAGACAGGGAAACTGAGTCAGGACGGTTAAAGAAAACTGTGGCATAACAACATGAAGGGATCTATTCTGCTTATTAGAATAAGATCCCCAGCAGCCACTAGCAGGTGGCTTTCATAACACTCAGCAGCCACTAATAAGTGGCTCCTATAACGTGGGAACTCATGAATATAATTTCTTCTATTATATATGTTTTCAAAATGGAAATTTATTGTTACATTTTTTGAAGATTCCCTGAAGTTTTGTGGGGCACATGACAATGTTCTGTTTTGTTTTGATTTTCCTTTTCTATTTTTTCTTATTTTGTATTCAGTGCAACAATTTTTTTTTTAATTGCAAATTAAAAAAAAAAAAGATGGTAGTCACAGTCTCTCAGGAATTCTCTTTGGCATATCTCATCAGGATGAGTTAAACACAGTTAACTTAAGAAATATCCCCTGAACTTGACATTTTTTGACAAGGAGGTGATTCAAGGCAATTCCAAGACTTGTGATAGAAAGAGCCATCTGCAACCAGAGGGAAAATTATGGAGACTGAATGGATCAAAGTATAACATTTCCACCTTTTGTTGTTGTTGCTGTTGTTTACTTGTTTTTTTTCCCCTTCTAATTTGATTTTTTTTTAATAGAATGATGAATGTGGAATTGTTTAGAGGAATTGCAAATATTTAACCCATATTGGATTGCTTGCTGTCTGGAGTGGGGGTAGGGAATGGGGTGGGGTGATAGGGAGACAATTTTGCAACACAAGGTTGAAAACTATCTTTGCATGTATTTGGAAAGACAAAAAGCTATTATCAAAGGGGAAAAATACCTCAGACTCATTCTTTCAGCAAAGAAACTTTTTAAAAGTTTCTTCCCTATAACAATTAATTCACAACAAAGATTCCTGCTGTTGTACTTGAGTTGTTGCAATTTCAACTCTTCGGGAATCTATTTGAGCTTTTCTTTGGCAAAGATACTAGAAGGGTTGGCCATTTCCTTTTCCAGCTCATTTTACAGATGAGAAAACTGAGGTGAACAGGGCTAAGTTGTCCAGGGTCACAAAGCTAGTGAGCTTCAGAATCCAGATTTGAACTCGTGTGCCACCTAGTTATCCTGAAGATTGTCATCTCTCAAAGATACAATCACATCATTCATAGTTTCCTTTAAAGAGGTATGGAAGCTGAGGGAAGGAGAAGGAGAGGGAGGGGGAGAGAAGGGGAGAGAGGGGAAGAGAGAGAGAGAGAGAGAGAGAGAGAGAGAGAGAGAGAGAGAGAGAGCACTAAGAATGACAAATTTCTTTAGACATCAATATTTATAAACCTTAGCTTGGCTGCTGGAATTCTCAGTGGGAGACTTTTGTCCAGTGACAAGAAAGTGGCTGTGTCACTGCAATGGGAGAGGCCTGGATTTGATTTTCTGAGGGAGGGGCTTTAGCATAATTGGGCAACCCTCTGGCAGAGGAGCTTGGCTGATATTTATGGGACAAGTATTGAATCCTCCCAAGGAAGGTCACCTTTCAAGCAGTTGGAACTAATAAGCTTCTGCTGGACCCCCAGACCTGAAAATACTCCACAGGACCCAAATGTCCTACAGCTGGCTGAGTGGGTAATCAACTCCCATGCTTTCACTGACCAAGGACCTGCTTGGGCTCACTCCATCACCAGAGAAAGCAAATTGTCCCTTAAGGAAAGTTGATGCTCAGTAGAGGGATGACTTCTCAGAAAGGAAAACAAAGAAGTTGCCAGAAGTGGATTTACTGTGAGTTTGAAATCCATAAGAAATATAATTTCATGGGATATTAGTGGTCTTGTCTCTTCAGAAAAAGATCCCAGAAATAATTACAGCTTATATACCAGTATCTGTTATGGAAGATGAATTGGTAGAGAAATTATATGATGTGTATGATAATATCCTCGAAGCCAGATCAACATACATTTTGATACCTAATGACTTCATGGGGAAAAAAGGAGGTAAAAAAATGCCTGAAATGACCGGTGTGGATATATGGAAAACTCTCAACAACCAATTTAGATTTTATATGGAGTGATACAAAAACTAGAATTAAGGCAGATAACTATGAATTATTACAGGAGGCTGCCTCTTTTAAAAAAGTTTCCCAATGAGGACAGAACCAAGGTGGCAAAGAAAGGCAGGAAGTCGCCTGAATTCCCCCAAATTTGTCTTAAAACAATACTTCAAAATGCATTCTGGAGCAGCAGAACCATCAAGAAGATGCTATGAATTAATTTTCCAGCCCAAACTTAGGTCAGCAAAAAGTGTGGTAACATCAGGATAAAAAAGGAAAATAGTTCAGTACAGGTGGTATCCCAACAAGCCAAGCAGGCCAACCCCTATCAAGACACCATCAAGGCTCCAAATCACAGGACAGTCCAGCAGTGAGGTCCTGTACCTCTGCCACAAGTAGTGTGGGACATTGCTAAATGTTGGGAGCACAATACAACTTTTAACAAAATGAAAAGTCATGAAGATAGGGTGGTAAGTGGACAAACAAAAAATTTGGCCATCAAAAATTACTAAGGTAACAGGAGATTAAAAAACAAATTCAAAAGAGGACAATAGTGTAAAATGGTGACATGCAACACTTAAAAGAAAAACATGAGCATAAAAGTCCCAAAAAAGAACTGAGATGAGCTAAAAACAATTTTTAAATTACATGAAAAGTAGAAGAAAAATTGAGAAAAAAATGAGAAAAATGCAAGAGAATCATGAATTTGGTGAAGGAGGCACAAAAATATGGGAAAGGAGTATAAAAATTCACTGAAGGAAAGAACTTAAAAAGTAGAATTGTCCAAATGAAAAAAGGCACCAAAGTTTACTGAAGAAAATAATTCCTTAAAAATCAAAATTGGGCAAATGGAAGCTAATGATTCTATGAAATACCAAGAAACAGTAAAATAAAATTAAAAGAGAAAAACATTGGAAGGAAATGTGGAATATATCATTGAAAAACAACTGACCTGGAAAATAAAGGACAAATAATTTAAGGATTATTGAACTGCCTGAAAGGCATGATCAAAAAAAGAGCTTAGAATAATCTTTCAAGAAATCATCAGGGAAAACTGCCTTGGTATTCCAGAACCAGAACCTAAACTAGAAATGGAAAGAATCCCCATTCACCTCCTGAAAGAAATCCCCAAATGAACACTCCCGGGAATATGATAGCCAAATTCCAGATCTTCCAGCTCAAGGAGAAAATATTGCAAAGAACTAGAAAGAAATAATGCAAAGGATCACACAAGATTTAGCAGTATCTACATTAAAGAATAGGAAGCTTGGAATATGATATTCTGGAAGGCAAAGGAGCTAAGATTACAACCAAGAATGAGATTCAAAAGAAGCATTAAAAAAACATAAATGGGAAAGATAAAATATAACAGACTCAATAAGTTAAATGACTTGCAAGGGAAAATACTAATGCTTAAGAACTTTATCATTATTAAGGTAGTTAGGAATATACATAGAGGACATGAAATATAAGTTGGCTGTGATGGAATAATATTCAAATAATAAAATTAAGGGATGACAGAGGAATGCATTGGGGAAAAAGGAAAGGGAGAGTTAAAATTGGATAAGTAATCAGACATGAAGAGGTGTGAAAGATCTATCACATTGGAGGGAAATATGATTGGTGAGTAGTGCTTGAACTTTACTCTCATTGGAATTGGTTCAAATAATATACACACTTAGTTGTGTGTAAAAATCTATCTTATCCTACAAGGAAATAGGAAGGGAGGGAGACCAGAGACACTGAGGACAGATACAAGGGAGGGTGGATCGGGATGATGGTGTTCAGAAGGAAAACACTTGTGAGAAGGGACAAGGTAAAAAGAGAGAGAGAGGGAAGAAAAAAGAGACAGAGAAATGGGAAAAAATAGGATGGAGGGAAATACATAGTAATCATAACTGTGAATGTAAATGAACTTATACATAAAATGGAAGCATATAGCAGAATGGATTAAAAACCAAAATTCTATAAAATGTTGCTTATAAGAAACACATTTGAAGCAGAAACACCCAGGTGAAGTTAAAAATTAAAAAAAAAAAAACAAAAACAAAACAGAAGTAGCAATCACAATCTCAAACAAAGCAAAAACAAAAATCTAATTTTAAAAGATAAGGAAGGAAACCACATTCTGATAAAATACAATGAAATAATGACAGTACTAAACATATATGTGCCAAATGATATACCATCAAATTTCTAAAGAAGTTAAGTGAATTATAAAGGGAAATTGACAGTAAAATTATATTAATGGGAGATATCAACTTCCTTCTCTCAGAACTAGATAAATCTAAGAAAAAAAATGAAAAAGAAAATAATTAAGATGATTAGAATTTTAGAAAAGCTATGGTAATAGATCTGTGGATAAAAGTGAATGGGAATAGAAAGGAACATATTTTTTTCAGGGTACATAGCACCTACATACAAACTGACAATGTATTAGAATATAAAAACCTCACAATGAAATGAAGAAAACCAGAAAATTTTAAATGCATTCTTTCCAGATCACAATGCGTACTTTCAATAAAAGGTCATGGAAAGATAAATTAAAAATTAGTTGGAGAGGCAGCTAGTTGGCATAGTATATAGAGCATCAGCCCTGAAGTCATGAGGACCTAAGTTCAAATCTGGCCTCACATACTTAATACTTCCTGGCTGTGTGACCCTTCCTGGCTCATTTAACCTCAGGAAAAAAAAATTGTTGGAAACCAAGTAATATAAAATTAAAGAATGAGCAAAGAACAAATCATAGAAACAATTTCTGTTGGAATCTTTACAAATTGTTAAATCATTAGAGTTGACAGAGACAATAATTATCTAATTTAGCATGGTTCAGTATCATTGATCTAATCCTACAAGGAGATGTTTTGGGCCAGAACCTGAAACAGAGTTAAGTAGAACTAATTGATACAAGGCTTGTGTTCACACCGGTACTCATTGGAGTTCACAAGTATGGGAGATTCAGAAAGTAAACTTTGTAACTTTGTGAATTCACACCTCCCTTAGGTGTACCTCCAGAAGGAGGAGTCAACCTTTGGGAAATCATATATAAAGAGGCTCTTAGCTTTGGGTTAGTTAGTTACTTTGGATGAGAGTTCAGCTGAATTAGATTGGAGAGGAGCACGCTGGGACAGACACAGAGCACTCTGGGAGATTGAGAGCTAGAAGCCCTCTCTCAGAGGCAAGAGAGATTCATTCCATTTTCCATTTGCCTGCCTGCAGGCTGGAGAAAGCAGAGGCAGAAGCAAAGGACAAACCTTTGGATTTGGAAACATTCGGAGAGAACTCTTGGAACCAAGCAGAGAGAGATAGGCCTCTCAATTAACTGGGCTATTTTGGAAGGAGAAAATAAACATTTGCATTTTATCACCTGGCTGCATTTTGGAGTGATTATTACTTTCAACTGCAACTAAGGCTGCCTCCAGAAAACCTCCCCAAGAAACCTGCATTCACCCAGAGAATATTATATTTATTTAAAAGAAGAAAATCACCACCCATTTCATTAAAGAGAATGAAAACAATGAGATAACAACAAAATTTATGGGATGAAGCGAAAGCAGTATGTACAGGAAATTTTATATTTCTAAATGTTTACATCAATACAATGGAGAAAGAATAGGTCAATTAATGACATGCAACTAAAAAAAGAAACTAGAAAAAGAACAAATTAAAAATACCCAAATAGCAACCAAATTGGAAATTCTGAAAATCAAAGGAGAAATTAATAAAATTGAAAGTAGAAAAACCATTAAACTAATAAAACTAGGAACTGATTTTATATAGAAAAAAAAAAAAACAACAATAAAATAAACCAAAGGTTAATTTTATTTAAGAAAAAAAGAAAACCAAATTACCAGTATCAAAAATGAATTGACTATCAAAGATGAAATTAAAGCAATTAATGGAGATATTTTGTCCAATTACATCTCAATAAATTTGATTAAGTGAAATGGATGAATAAATTGGTTATATTTACAGATGAGAAAATAATTCTTAAAAATACAAAAACAAAACAAAACACCCCCATCTTGGTAAAAGAAATTGAAGAAGATATCAGTGAACTACCTATGAAAAAATCTTCAGGACTAGATGGATTTACAGAGGAATTTTATAAAACATTTAAAGAACAATTCATTCTAATACTATATAAACTGTAAAAAAAAAAAATGTTTTTTTGAATATAAGAAATAAACCTTACATTTCCATAACAAAGTAGGACAGAAAAAAATCTGTGCATGAAACTGCAAATTTATTGTGTGCAACTTATCTTTCCTTTTAAATGGTGTAAGATATTAGTCCATGCTCAATTTCTGCCAGACTGCTTTTCAGCTTTCCCAACAATTTTTTTAAACCAAATAATGAATTCTAATCCTCCAATTGTAAGCACTTATACTTAGCAAACAAAGGTTATAACCATTTGCTGCTGTAGACTGTATGTCTCCTCTGTTCCACTGATCTGTATTTCTATTGCTTAGCCAGTACCATATGGTTTTGATAATTATAGCTTTACAATTCAGTTTAAGATATGGTATTTGGTATAGATGGTTCTTTTCATCACAAGACCATTGGAATTGGACTGAATCATCTCATTGTTAAAAAGAGCCACGCACAAATCTCTATATATGCTTTCAAGTGTTTTTGATAAGAATGAGTATTGAATTTTGTCAAAAGCTTTTTTTGCATCTATAGCCATGACCATAGAATTTTTGTTACTTTTGTTGTTGATATAATTAATTATATTCTGAGTTTTCCTTTTGTTAAACCATCCTCGCATTCCTTGTTGAAATCCCACTTGATCACAATGTACAATCTTTATAATATATTATTGGAATCTCCTAGCTAGAATCACTGCCACTCTATAAACTTCTGTGGCTCCTTATTACAAATTCTGCCTTGGGTTTGTCAAAACAGAACCAAGGACTCAAGAACAGAGGACAGAAAATGGAGAAGTGACTGAGACGCCACCTCATACCTCTCAGATTGGCTAAAATGACAGGAAAAGATCATGATAAATGTTGGAGTGGATGTGGGAAAACCGGAACACTAATGCATTGTTCTGAAATCATCCATTTTGGAAAAGTTTGGAACTATGTCCAAAGAGGTATAAAACTGCATACCCTTTTATCTTACTGGGGCTATCTCCCAAAGACATCATAGAAAAGAGAGAAGGACCCACATAGCAGCCCTAATGGCAAGGAAGTGGAAACTGAGTGGATGCCCATCAGTTGGAAAATAGCTGAATAAGTTATGGTACATGAATGTTATAGAATATTATTGTTCTGTAAGTAATGATCAACAGGAGGATTTCAGAAAAGTCTGGAGAGACGGACATGAACTGGTACTAACATTGTACACAGCAACAACAAGATCAATTCTTGTGATCAATTCTGATGGACACGGTTCTTCTCAACAGTGAGGTGATTCAAGACAATTCCAAAGAAAATGCCATCTGCCTCCAAAGAGAGAACTATGGAGACTGAATGTAAATCAACTCATATGTTCACTCGTTTTTCCTTTTCCTTTTTTTTTTCTCTTGTTCTTCCCTTTTATTCTGATTTTTCTCTCCCAACATGATTCATAAGTTAATGTGTGTTTTTCTTTTTTAAATGAATGTACATGTATGACCAGAAAAAAAAATGGAGGAGTGGGGCAGGAATCCAAGGATTTGAAAATTATCTCAGAACCAGTGCAGCAGGAAAAGTCAGCAGCAAGGACAATGCTGGGTAAACTAAGTTACTTATTTAGTATGATACTAATCAAACTGTCAAAATATCAATTTGTAGAATTAGAAAAGATAATTACAAAATTCATCTGGAAGAACAATAGGTCAGGGATATTAAAGGAACTGATGGAAAAAATGCAAAGTGATTAGCCATGCCAGATCTCAGACTGTATTATAATCATCCAAATCAGTTGGTGCTGGTTAGGAGATTCAGTACATAAGACAGTGTTAAAGATCATCATAATCTAATATTCGATAAACCCCCAAACCTTACTTAGCCTTGGGATAAGAGCTCTGTTTAACAAAAATTGCTGGGAAATCAGCATGGCAGAAATGAGATATAGGCCAACTTTTTATACCAAAATAAGTTCAAAAGGGTGCATAATATAGATGTAAAGGGTGATACCATCAGGAAACTAGGGAAGCAAGGAAAAGAAGAATTTGTGACCAAACAAAATGGCCCCGATTTTCATGTTTCACCAATCAATCATTGTTCCTTAGTTGAGATAATCTTAACTTTACTCCATCAATTATATACATAAGGTGTCTCTCAAGTGTGGATTCCCTGATGTTCAGCAAGTTTCCCTTTCTTTTGGAAAGATTTTTTCCACATTCATTACATTTTTGAGTTTTCTCTGCAATGTGGATTCTCTGCTGTTTAATAAGATACCTCTTCTCTCTAAACATTTTTCCACATTGATTACATTCATACGGTTTCTCTCCAGTATGGATTCTCTGATGTTCAGCAAGTTTCCCTTACTTTTGGAAAGTTTTTCCACACTCATTACATTTGTAGGGTTTCTCTCTAGTGTGGATTCTTGACGTTTAATAACACACCTCTTCTCTCTAAAACATTTTCCACATTGATTACATTCATAAGGTTTCTGTCCAGTGTGAATTCTGTGATGCAGAGTAAGAGCCTTCTTGTATTTTAAAGTTTTTCCACATTGATTACATTCATAAGGTTTCTGTGCAGTGTGGATTTTCTGATGTAGAATAAGATAAGTGTTCTGTGTAAAAGTCTTTCCACATTGATTATAATTCATAAGGCTTTTTTTCCAGCATGAATTCTCTGATGTCTCATAAGGAATAAGTGCTCACTAAAAACTTTACCACATTCATGACACTTAAGTTGTTTTTCTCCAGTCTGATTTTTTTATGGTGAAGATGAGATGAATGTGGACTACAAGCTTTGTTGCAATGATTACATTCAAAAGGATTTTCTGATTTACAGCACTGATTTCTCTCCAAGTGAGCTCACAGAGCTCACCACTCATGAATCTTTGCTTCCAAGTTTCTTCCACAGAAAGGCTTAGTTCTGCAGAAGTCTCCTTCACTTCAAGTCTGAGCTCTCCTTCTGAAAGAAACAAACCACAAAATATATTTGCACAGACACATATGTAACTATTTCCCCTTCCCTATACTGGCAGAACATAAACTAATTTACATTCTGTTTCCCAGGCAAAGAGAAAGTCTTCAAACTTAAATGAGTAAAATCAATCCTTTAAAAATGCCATTGGCTCATATCCAAGGATAGTTTAATTTACAGAGAGCTTAACATAGAGTCACATTAGAGCCTCATGATAAACCTATGTCACAGGCAGATTTGGCCTTTTCATTATATTCATGACTCAGTGGCTGGGTGAATTGAATAAATCCCACCAGCTGAGACTAGAACTTAAAATGAGATTGGGCATGCTCTGTCCACAGTAAGAGACAGATTGTCTACACTTTCAGTCCTTTCTTTTTCATTTTCCCGTTCATTGTCTAAACTTAAAAAAAAATTTTTCCTGCATAGATATTATGTCATTTGGTACAATATACTAAATATTCATACTTTCTTGATCTATCATATCTCTTAAGAATTGTGTGATTTCCTGCTGATCATTTTCAACCTTATTTTTTTGTTTGTTTTAATATCTGAGATCAGATGAGGAATGCTAATGCTGTTTGCATTTATCTGATGCATAGTAGATTTTGTTCTGATCCATTACATTTTGGGATAATAATTTTTTATTTCTTCTTCTTTTTTTAAAAATTACCTTTAAATGCCTCTGCTTGCTAAAATAAAAATAAAATCCCTGTAACAAGCACGGTTGCTTAAAAGTACACATTATTTTCCATGTTTGAAAATGTGTCTCATAAAGCAAATTAAGTCCATTTTGCTTTTGTATTAGTCCTTTAGTTCTCCAGCATGACCTCCTTGTACAGCTCCTTTTGAGGAGGGTCCAAGAGGTCCCACTCCTCCAGGGTGAAGTTCACAGCCACATCCTTGAATGTCATCATCCCCTAAATCATCAAAAGTGATAGGATGGAGAGCCAAAAGACACATCAGTGCTACATAATCTAACCCGCATCAATTTATAGTAAGAAACTGAAGCACAGAAAAGGAGTTTGTGCAAAGCTCTTATCCTTTAGGAGTGTCGGAGGCAGCTCTTGAAAAAAGCATTTAGCTGAGAAATATTTGATCATGAAATGTGTCTCCCTGTGGAATCAGGGAGAAAACTTGTGTTCTGTTTGTGAGCTCTGTCTGTGGGTCTGTGGAGGAGAAAGGGAGAGGGAGATGTGAAATTTCTTCCCTATCAAAACTGATGTAGAGATATATTCTAAAGAAAAGTCTGGGGGAAGTAGCAAGTACACTGTATTCTGGGGAAAACCCCAAACATTACATGTAAAAAGCTGGAGTAAAGGATGAAAACCTGAAGAGGTTTCTAAGAAGAAACTCATCAGCATCTGGACTGTGCTGAGTGGAATGAGATGGTTTCTGGGTAAGTGAAGGAGACTTATCTGTTATTACACTGAGGGTTTAAGGTCACTCTGGTGATGATGTGCTCCAACCTAAGCAACTTCTACCTTTGTTTATGAATACTGTGATCTGTCTATGGCATATATATTCCTTAGTTATATACTGAGATACACAGAAATAGGAGTAACCATGATGGAAAAAGAAGGCTTGCTTCATTGATTTAAAAAGCAAAACTTTAATTTGGGTTTTGTTTGAGCTAATTCATGGAAAATGTTTCCAGTTTCTTTACAAGAAGTAAACAAACAAAACATATTGCCAGAACTCTAGAAACGTGGCAGAACAAGACTCAGAGAATGAGTGAAAATGAGTGAAGAGGCCAACTGATGGGCCATATACAGGAGAAGCCAGATTTGAGCACCCTGAGGGCCATCTGTATTTCCAGCCTGCCCCATGGACAATGTGTCTTTGGTCTCCCATTTCAAAACATAAGCGTAAAGACTCTGATATTTGGGAGCACGTCTCCATTTTGTACACAAAATTCCTGTTTCATTATTAGATGTTTGATTTCTTCTTTAAAACAAGCTAATTCAGGATCTATGTGTAATTCACACTTTACTTTTTATTTTCTTTTATATTTTTTGAGATTCCCAAGAATTTCTAAATCTTTTTCTCTAAATCTAGAAGAAGAAATTCTTCGGCATGGCACAGTATCCATAGCTAGAGCTCTCACTGAAGGAAGGCAATCCTTTGTGGGTGGGATTCTGACTTGATTCCCAGACCCACCCAGCAGAAGAGATTCTAAACTGCTTTCCTTCCCAAGCTTGAACTCCAAATTTCTTTTTTAATTAGAAAGCTCACCTCACACATCTCCTTTCTCACCTGCTTCTGCTGCTTTGGGACTTCTCTAACTGACCTCTCCACCTCAACCCAGCATTGGATACCTTCTCCCCACACAGACCTCTTGTAATCTTTCTTTTGTATGTGGTCTTTTTTTGCTAAATGTCAGGATCTTGAGGCTGAGGGATAGAAATCTAGAATATGCCAAAGCAGGGTCTCAGCAAAGAAAAAAAAGAGAGAATAGGTAATACAAAGGATGGCCTAGAAGAAAAGAAGCAAAACCCAGTAACATAAAAAGAAAATCTGCTCCAGGTAGAAATGAAATAGACTCAGTTCCAAGAAAGGATATCCTAAGGGTCATAGATCTCCTAGAAAGGATACAACTGGGTGTAAAATGTTGACACAATCATAAAGGGAATATTCGGAGAACTGGCCAGAACTTCTGAACAGAGAAAATGAAATTGCAAGTTGGAGAATTGACAGGAAAAAAAAAAAAAAAAACAGAAAAAAAGAAGAAACCCACCAAGACTCAGAAAAGGGGTGATTGCAGGTAACAAACAGTCCAATTCTTGTGGGCCACCAGGAGAGTGGAAAGGACACCAATCTAAACCAGCAGCGATCCCCCAGGGTAACCCTTCCTGCAGGTGTGAGCTTGGAAATGTGGGACAGCAAAGGCGAGTCTGCGGCTGTTTTTAGGAAGAAAACAAGAACCGGGGGAAGCTAGGTGGTACAGTGGATAGAGCATCAATCTTGAAGGCAGGAGAACCTGAGTTCAAATATGGCCTCAGATACTTATCAGACCTAGCTGTGTGACCCTGGGCAAGTCACTTAACCCCAATTGCCTCAGGAAAAAAAAAAGGAAAAAAAAAGAAACAAGAACCAAAGGAATGATTTGCTTCTTCAACTTTCTAACAACAGAAATACAGGAGGAGTGAATAAATGCAGCCTGTGGTAGAGGCAGCAGAGCAACAACAGAAAGACTTGTAAGAACTTTTTTTTCTATTTTTTTTTTTTTTAGAGAGTTTTTAATATTTTATTAATGGGAGAGTAAGATTGACTGGACAGGACTCTCGTCTCAGATTATCCAGTCAGACAGAGATAAGTATACTGGGACCAAGGAATCCATATTGGTCCCAGGGCTGGAGGACCCAAAGAATCCAGCCCTGAATGGAAGAACCCCAACTTCTTAAATACCTTTTTGGAGACAAAGAAGAGAAAGGGAGGGAAAGTTTTTTTTATCAGGGAGGGGAAGCCATAAAACCTAAAAATTCCAGAGATAAAGAAGTAAAGATATCATGGGTTGATCTTGGAATATTCTAAAGGAATATTGTAAATCCCTAAAAGAATCAGGAGATCTACTCTTTTATCTTGCTAATTCATAACCCGAGAGCGAATAATCCTTAGTTTTACTGGGTCAGAGACAGAACAGTTAAGGTAACTGAGACAGGGAAACTGAGTCAGGACAGTTAAAGAAAACTGTGGCATAACATTCCACACTCTTTCTCCTAAATATTCAAACCTTTGAATCTTATCACCTTCTTCTAGATACCCAGGAGGTCTTTGACCCACCTTATGTAAAGCAAACGAGCAAAAATAAAACTAGAAAAATGTAAGGACTCATATGGCAAGAGCAAGTCTCTCCCTGATAACCCCAGAGTTAACAGCTGTACAAAGGCTCCCTTGTTGCAAGCATGTCAGGTCCTCTACAGTTCTGGAGCACCATCTCAGCCAGAGAATCCAGTTTGAGATGGACAGTTAGGTCTGTGGTCATTTGTGCACTTAACTCCGTCTCTGCTTACAAAGCAGCAGGGTCCAAGGCCCAGTCAGAGAGGCAGCCCTCTCCATGGGGGAAGGATGAGGCTTGTAGTACTCCACCTGTCCCCACCCAGAGAAACAGGGCTGCTATTAGAATACAGATTTCTGAGCAGATTATGCAGTTAGACCATCAAGGCAGGCAAACTCCAAACTTTTTAGGTGCCTCAAGCCAAACTTCAAGGTCCTTTGAAATGCTGAAATACTTAATGAACTGGGGTTACAGGAATAGAAAAATAGATCAGAGAGACTGCCAGTGTCACGACAGGTGTCTGATTTCTAAAACTTTTCTAAAAAATAATCTCCAAAACTGAGTCTGCCAGGGCACTTTTAACAAAATAAGGGATTCTAAAACTAAAGCATCCAAATTCAATCTGAACTAGTGAGATGGGGGTGGGGCAGAAATGCCTAAGGCAAAGTGAATAGGAGGCTAGGGGTTCCCATCCTTTCAGGTAGTTTGAAAAAAATATACCAGTTTCCCCAATGTTCTATCTCTACCTCCCCCTTTTTTTTTCTCACGGAAAGGAATTATCAAATGACCATTCCCCATAAAAATCCCAAGAGCAAATCAAAATCCCTATACATAACAGACTAATACAGTAGCATTTCCTAAAAAGGCCTAAAAAGCCCTCAAACATAACAGCAATAATTACACAATTTTAACAAATCCATATCAAATCTTAAACACACAGTAATAGATGATCCAGGTAAGGTTTAACAGTCAGTCATCAACCATTCCCAAGGTTCCTCATATCAGTCCAAAGTACAGTCGATGCAGGGTCCAGTCCATGGTCTCATTTTAAAACTGCTGCTTCAGGCTGTGAAGTGATAGGAGGCTCTCATTCCTTGCAGAGTGGGTGTGTGCCGTGGTGACAATCAAAGCTGATCAAAGCTGATCCAGGTTCCAGAAGCAAGTCAATATCTGTAATTTGACCAAAATCTAGAACAAAAACACAAATCTAACACATAAAGATTAGATCAGTCTCATAGACTCAGTTCACCAGACTGTTGCAAAATACGAGGAGGCCAAAATAATTGGCCAGCAGTTTCCTGTGTGACGAGACGAGTTTGCTTTACAGGCCAAGCAAATGGCTGCAGTCTTACAGACCCCTGTCAATTGTCCAGTTATCATGTAGAAACCTAGAAACAAAACACAAATATCCAGTAACAGACAGATGACCAGGCGAAATAGTTGCCCAAGCATTTAGGATACAATGACTACATATAGCCAGACTGAAAATAGCAAGGCGTGACATAACTGAATTGCATTTAACAGTTCTATTGACCATTGCTCTGATCAGAGAGATCAGTTACAGAAGGAAAAATGCAAGAACATAACTATAATATAACATAAGCAGTTGAGTTTTAACAGCTTATCGATCAATTGTCCCAGTAACTGTCACAGGGTGGAGCTTTAAAACTCCCAAATAGCATTAGCTAATTAACTCTAAGCCCAAAACTTTTACCTCCAATAACAAATGTCATTAATCAAATTTCTGATGAATCTTAAACAAAGAGTTACCATAACCTTACAGTAATAACAAAGAAATTTCGTCTCAGTAAGTTCACAATTTAGAACAATTATCATATCGAGGTAGATGTTACATGAGTGAACATTATACATACAAATCAGTTTGCTTTTAAAATACCCAATACATAGAAAAATATCCCAAACTGCATATTGTCCATAACAAAAACATTTTCAAAAGGACAAAGGAAAAACTTGATGTTCAGAGGTCCTTTAAATAACCTCAGGATGACCCAATACAAACAATTTAAACTTATACAAAACACCCAATTCCACATAAAAGCATTCAAGAAGGTTTTTTTTTTTTTTCTTTCCTTTTTTCTTCCTTTCTCTCCCTTTTCTCCCTTTTTCTCACAGGCTGCTGCAGTCAGCCAGAGACAGAGAGAGAGAGAGAAAGATTTTTCAAACTTCTTGATATTTTCTAAGCCTGCAACACAGAAGCTGAATCCTTATCTCTTACAAGCTTGCTAACTTTTAACACAGACACACACAAACAAACATGGAGCTCCAATTTACTATGCACAGTTGCAACGTTTTCCAACCAACAACATAACAGACAAACCACACAGAACATAGAACATATATGACAGACTACACAGTTACAACATTAAGCAAACATACCCAGAGGATATTCTCCAGCGTCCCAGAAAATACCCGTCTCAGAATTTGTAAACCCGTCGGCATTTATTCTGAGACCACAGGTTGCTAGCAACAGAACAGACCAGAACCAGAACCAAAACCAGATGGTACCCCAAAAGGTACCCAGACAGACTTACTCTCCTGAATGCCGAATCAAATGCCGAATCGATTTCGTTGTCCACTGTAGGCCAGACTGAGGCTGAAGAACCGCTTCCTTTTCCTAGGAGTGCTGGTCTTTTCTCAAGGAACAGACCCAGGTCCTGAGCCCCCCTCAGGCCTAGGTGGAGACCGAGAGGTCTCTAATCTCTAATCCAGTTCTCAGTTTCTACTCGGTGGAACCTCCAAATTGTAATGCCGGAGAAACTGAGGCAGGAGAGAGATTAGAGAGTTTTTAATATTTTATTAATGGGAGAGTAAGATTGACTGGACAGGACTCTCGTCTCAGATTATCCAGTCAGACAGAGATAAGTATACTGGGACCAAAGAATCCATATTGGTCCCAGGGCTGGAGGACCCAAAGAATCCAGCATCCAGCATACAGCTGCCAGATGCCATTCTCCAGCCAGAATTTTTTTTCTAAAAGCAGACTGGGAGACAGGGATGAATGAGAAAATCTGGTGGAGGTCACAGTGAAGAGGGCCACAGGGGCTATTACTGACAGACTCTCAGGACCACGCTTCTGTGGAAGGACTGCATACAACATGGGAACAGACATGAAAGGGGAGAAGAAGGTGAAGTGTCAAGGTCTTATCAAGGACCTGAAATCCATCTGTTAAATATGGATTGTGCATGCTAGGTGCTCAGCTACAAACTGCAAAAAGAGGCAAAAGCCGGCCCCTGTCCCGGAGGAGCTTCTGGTCTAATGAGGGAGACAACATACAAGCAAATACATACCAAGCAAGCCACGTATGGAGTAAATAGGAAATAATTAAAGAGGGGAAGCACAGGAATGAAGAGGGTTAAAGGCTTCCCCTAGATGATTTTAGTTTTTCACTGTGACCTAAAGGAAGCCAGGCAGGTCAGCAGATGTGCAAGACTGGAGGTCAGCAAAGAGTGTAGGGCAGGAAAGGTAGATGTGAGAATCCTCCACAGAGATGGGATTAAATCCATGGCAGTAGTGTAGCGGGAGAAGGGACGGGGACCAAGGAGAAGAAGTGGTCATCTGGACAGGGGAAAGGCCAGGAGAGAGTCATGTCCTGAAAACTTAGAGAAGAGAGTATCATGGAGAAGAGGCTGGACAAAGATCAAGGAAAATGGGGATTGAAAAGGTGCCCTTTGTGGTCTCAGAAAGGGAAGCGTACGAAGCAGGGGAACGTCGACACTGGGCAAAGATCAACTGAAAGGATATGGCCCTTCTAAACACCGCCGAGATCCAGGACAATTGCACTGGACTTGGGATGGACGGGGCCAGCCATGTGCAGGCAGGGAACGTCGTGGATGGAAATGTGGCATTTTCATCTTTCTCTCTTTCTGATGGCTTTTTCTCTTTGGGTCTGATTTTTCTTTTACAACATGACAAACATGGAAATATGTTTAAAAGGACTGCATCTATTTAAGCTCTATCAGATTCTTGCTGTCTTGGGGAGGGGGGAGATAAGGGAGGGAGAAAACATTGAAAACACAAATTCTCACAAAAACGAATGCTGAAAACTTATCTTTGCATATATTTGGAAAAATAAAATACCATTGAGAAAAAAAAAAGATGAGCACATAGGGGAGTACGTTGGGAGGAGATGGGAAAGATTGGAAAGATGGAGAAAGAAAGGAAGCCTTCTTCTGGAGGTGGAGGGGATTCTGCTGATGAATATTCTCGTGGGTGAAGAAAGGTGAGGGTCTCACGCTACTGAGTAGTGCCTGAAAGGAGTGGTTAGCATACCTGGGGACAATTAGCACTTTGAGGAATAGGATAGTGTGGATGAAGCAAGTTGTGAAAGAAAGAGAAAGGTCAATGAGAGGATCTAGAAGAAGGGAGCAGTGTTCTCTAGCACCTGCTATGATCCACATACATCTGAATGCTGGGCACAGTGGAGAGGGGAATTCATGGAGTTAGCCCTCCCAGGCAAAGGAAGAAAACCTGGATGGCACCGCTTAGAATGGACCCCTTGGAAGCTTTGACTGCCTGAAGCACATAGAGAAAAAGAGGGACCAGATGAGAGCCTTCAAACCAGAGAATGAGAATCTGGGTAAAACAGATAAAGGAGAAGGACAAGGAATAGAGAGAGAGAAATCCTCGTTGGAAAGGGGCAGACAAATGGATAAAGTTTAAAAACTAAGGAATAGGACTACTGGAAATGGGAGAGAGAAATAACCAGTAGGGCAGAAAGATACTGCAAACAAATGTAAAAAGGCTGCTTCCCTATCTCTCTTTTATACTTTATGGTCATGGAGGCCATTAGCCTGCAGACTGAAGCCTCAAATCTTCAGTATATAAGCTTTTCCAAACTTCTGTGGATGGACTCCCTTAAGTTCGGTTTGGCTGTTGTCCTTTATTCTGGAAGAGGACCAAAGTGACATCACTATGTTAAGTTGTGGTGTGTCTGACCGTGACTGATTGGACTGTCCAACGTGAGCTCAAGATGCTCTGCCGCAGGTCACACACAAAATAGTCCCCCTGAACATTTGGTGTGGATTCTGCCTCTCTCATTTCTTTGTAGGTCTGTCATTTCTTCTGAGCTAATTCAATTCTGCTTGCTCACAGACCCCAGCCCCTTCTCTGATGAGGGCACGCCATGCTGGATGGCTCTGGGCCAGTGTTTCTCGTGTCACTCAGTTCTAAAGTTCTTAAGAAACACCTTGGGAATGTCCTTCTATAACTTTCTCTGACCCCCTTGGGGGCGCCTGCCCTCTGCATGCCTCCATAAAATAATCTTTTTTGGCAAGCGTACATTTGGCATTCAAACAATATGGCTGCCCCACAAAGTTGTGCTCTCTGCAGCAGGGATGCTGAGCAGTTTAGTAGAGAAAGTGTTGAGGTCTAGCTTTGGGGTACCTAAATGAAATTAGGGTTAAGGTCTAGTGGCAGGTTTGGGTACAGATTCGGTGCAAGGGGGTCTAGTAGCGGCGCGAGTTCCCAATAAAAGCATTTATTGGCCCAGAGAGCTAGATTGATAAAAGAGGTTTATTATTAGATAAGCAAAGTTAAAGTATAGGCAAAGGTAGAGATAAGGAGGGCACTGGACAGAGGGTCCAGTGGTCAGAGGGTCCTCACATGGTAGCCATGATTGGAATCTCTGCAAAGAGGGGTTCCCAGCAAGGACTTTTTATAATAGGAGACTTAGCTCGAGGGGCTTTTGGGTGTAGCCCCAAAGTTGGCTCAGATCCGGGAGGAGCTGGGACAGGTCCGGATCTTCTATTGGAATTCAAAGGGACCAGGATTTGTGATGGGGAAGGTTTGGGATGTATACAGTGGTGGAAGTAACAGATCGCATACAATGATGGGAGTGGGCTTAGGATGCACATAGTGATGGGAAGGGTTTGGGGTGTATACAGTGGTGGGAATAACAGATCGCATACAATGATGGGAGTGGGCTTAGGATGCATACAATGATGGGAGTGGGTTTCAGGGGCCCTTCCAGGGTCAGCATTTTCGGGGAACAATGGAAGCACCTCCCAGCTATGCTGCCCAAGGAAGCAGAAGAACAGAAATAGGCAAGGTCACTCAGTGGTCACTGATCTAGGGTATGAGGCTGAGTTCAGGTTCTTGGGACAAGCTTATAGGGTCCTTTATGGTTCAGAACCATGATTCTCACAAATAACCCCAGATCCACTCCCTCTCCCAGGGAAAAGTCCAAACTCAGGGAGCAAGTTCCTGTGTCCTAAATGCAATAACTGTGAGACAGAACAGAGCAGTGTCTGCTGACTGCTCATGGTAGACACAAAAATGGCAGCTGGTAACCCTCCCTTCTATACTGTGGAGAGCTTGTTTGGACAGTTTTTGAATACAGTAGTAACAATACTGCTCTGCTTCTCTGACAAATGAACTCATTGGGCATCTGGAGCACTGACCCCTACTCCCCAGCCCTCATGGTGCCCTCCCATTTGTTGGCAAGCTCCCCCTCATTACAGCTGACTCACAAGGACAGGGATCTTGTCTTTGCTCAGTGCACCTGCCTGGCACCCCCTCCCCACACACGACTTCTCTCCCCCCCTTTGTTCCCTGTGGCCAAGCTATGGGCCCTTACACTGGGAGCTTCTGAGGGGGGGGGGTCCTGCTTTTCCCCTCCCTTTCTATGGAATTTGAATAGTGTCTGCACAGAGTAGGATTTTTCTGATTGCTTGTTGATTTAAAGAACTGGCTGAAGAGATTCAGAGACCAGGGAAGGTGTGTGACCTGGGGCAGAAAGCCTCCAGCAGCCCCAGAAGACAATCTCTGCTGGGATGAAGAGGGCCAAGCCCTGGGGGAGGCCTCCAGGCTCTGCTCCAGACCAGTTGGTACAAGACTAGGGAGAAGGATTTTCACGGACCTTCATTGCCCATAGCTTGGCCACAGGGAACAAAGGGGGGGAGAGAAGTCGTGTGTGGGGAGGGGGTGCCAGGCAGGTGCGCTGAGCAAAGACAAGACCCCTGTCCTTGTGAGTCAGCTGTAATGAGGGGGAGCTTGCCAACAAACGGGAGGGCACCATGAGGGCTGGGGAGTAGGGGTCAGTGCTCCAGATGCCCAATGAGTTCATTTGTCAGAGAAGCAGAGCAGTATTGTTACTACTGTATTCAATCTCATACCTGTTTCTAAAGAAACGATCATAAGTATGGCCATTTCATTACTCCATTGCTGTCTTCAGACTGAGCTGGAAAAGGAGATGAATCTCAGTGCAGGAGGCTATCTTACAGAGATAAGATCCCATTTACAAAAGCCCAGGCCCTGCCCTTAGGGCACAGCCTCCTCCCTGCTGAGGGAGGCAGACAGCAGAGGAGATGCTTCTACTGGGCTTATATCTCAAAGAGAGCTTAAAGGAGGGAAAAGGACCCACATGGGCAAAAATGTTTGTGGCAGCCCTTGTTGTAGTGGCAAGAAACTGAAAACTGAGTGGATGCCCATCAATTGAAGAATGACTGAGTAAATTTGGTACATGAATGTTATGGAATATTATTGTTCTGTAAGAAATGACCAGCAGAAGATTTCAGAAAGGCCTGGAGAGACTGACAGAAACTGATGCTGAGGGAAGTGAGGGAATCAGGAGGTAATTGTACATAGCAACATCAAGATTATGTGATGATCAATTCTGATAGAGGTGGCTGTCTTCAACAATGAGATGATTCAGAAAAGTTCCAATGATCTTGTGAGCAAAAGAGCCATCTACACTCACAGAGGGAACTGTGGGAACTGAGTGTGGTTCACAACATAGCATTTTCACTCATTTTGTTGTTGTTTGCTTGCATTTTATTTTCTTCATCATTTTTTTTTCTAATTTGATTGAGTTAGAATGTCAGTTGGGGATCAGAATTACTCTTGAGGGTCAAAACAGATGGGTGGATGAAGTAGTTTTTTCCATATAAGATAATTCAGATATGCATTCAAATGAACTAATGTCATTTATCAAATTTGGGATTTGAGATTATTGGGAAACCATTATAAAAGAAATGCTGTTAATTGGGAAAATTAAAATGATGCAATTGTATCCTTAGAAAAATTAACTCCTTGGAGGCAGAGACAAGAAGGCGAGAAAAAGCAGGAAGCTGCTGGAGCTCTCCCCAGTTTCCCTTGAAACAATTCTAAATCAAATTTCAGAATGAATCTGGAGCGACGGAACCCAGAAAAGGACAGAATGGAACAATTTTACAGCCCAAAACGACTTAGAAGGACTGCAGGAAAGGTGTGTCTCATTTGGTAAAAGGGGAGTACAGCTCAGCACAGGTGGTGTCCAGGTAAGATAAAGGGAGGTGTCTAGCCCCAGCACACATCCCCAAGGGAGGCCCAGTAGTCCAGCTCAGCAGCACCATTGACCAGCCATGAGGCCTCCAGGCAGCAGGTAAGCTTCCAGCTTTGAGACTAGACAGGTGAGCCACCAGCCTCAGAAATGCCAGCAGGCCAATGACCAGACCCCTGGCACCCAGTGCAAGAAGCTTGGGACAGTGCCCCAGGAAACACACTCAACTGTAAAAGTCACAAAATATACCAGAAAGTGAGCAAAACAGCAACAACAACAACAGAGTTCTGAACACAGAAAGTTACTATGGTGATGGGCAGATCAAAACACAAATTCAGAAGAGGTCAACAGTATCAAAATGTCTATATGTGAAGCCTCAAAGAGGACTCTGAACTTATTTCAAGCCCCAAAATTATTCCTGGAAGAGCTCAAAAAGGATTTTTAAATTTAAATAAGAGAGGGAGAAGAAAAATTGAGGAAAAGAAATGAAAGTTGTTCAAGAGTAACAGCCTAGAAAAAGAAAATACAAAATTGCATTGAAGAAAACAATTTAAAAAATAGAATTGGGCAAGTGGAAGTTAATGACTCTACAAGACATCCAGAGTCAGTCAAAGCAAAGGAAGCAAGTGGCCTGGCCATTCTAGATCTCCAACTGGCTTCCTAAATGGTCCTCATCAATTATTCCCTTCTCCATAGATCTGTCAGGCAAACAATTCCTTGCTTTTCTAATTTGTGTATGTCTAAATCATGTTCCTATTTTGACCTTATCTTGGTATATGGTGTGTCTGTCATTATTTCCCACTTTTCCCAGCAGTTTTTGCCAAATGGTGAGTTCTTATCCCAAAGGCTGGAGTCTTTGGGTTTATCAAACACTAAGTTACTATGGTCATTGACAACCATGTCTTATGTGCCTGATCTCTTGCACTGCTCCGCCACTCTTTTTCTTAACCAGTATCATATGGTATTAATGATTAGCCCCTTATATATAATGTGAGCTCTGGTAGTGCAAAGCCACCTTCCTTTGTATTTTTTTCATTAATTCCTTTGATATTCTTGACCTTTTGTTCTTTCAGATGAATTTTATTATGGTTTTTTTTTTTCTGGTTTTATAAAATAATCTTTTTGGTAGTTTGATAGATATGGCACTTAATAAGTAAATTCATTTAGACAGTCATTTTTTATTATATTGCCTTGGCCTACCCATGAGCAATTACTTTTTTTCCCAATTGTTAAAATTTGACTTTATTTTGCAAGAACTGTTTTGTAATTGTGTTCATATAGTTCCGAAATTCTCTTGGCAGGTAGACTATTTTATATTGCTGTTGGACTCAGTTGGTCATATATGGAAATGCTGGTGATTTATCTGGGCTTATTTTATAGCATGCAACTTGGTTAAAGTTAATTATTTTGAGTAGTTTTTTAATTGATTCTCTAAGTATAGCACTATATCATATCATACTGCCAAGAGCAATAGTTTTGTTTCCTCATGGCCCATTCTCATTCCTTCAATTTCTTTTCCCTCTCTTATTGCTATAGCTAGCATTTTTTGTACAACATGGAATAATAGTGGTGACAAGGGCATCCTTGTTTTGCTCCTGATCTTATTGGGAAGGCTTCTAGATTACAGATAATGCTTGTTGGTGGTTTTAGATAGATATTATCATTTTAAGGAATGCTTCTTTTATTACTGTGCTCTCCAGTGTTTTTATTAGGAATGGCTGCTGTATTTTGTCAAAAGCTTTTCCTGCATCTATTATGATAATATCTTTCTGTTCCCAGTGTAATCCTCTCTCTTACCGCTTAATTAATTTTTTATGGCATCCCTTCAAATTTACCTTATACCCACATTTTCTTTCTGTATTGGTTGGTTAGTTGTCTTTTCTTCTCAAAGAGGAACAAAATGACATCTCTGTATTAGAGTTGTTACAATGTGACAGACTGTAGCTGATCAGACCAGTACAAGCTTGGAATGCTCTGCCATAGCTTGGACACAATTAGTCCCTATGAACATTTGGGAACTAATTCAATTCTGCTTTGCTCCTAGCCCACAGCACCTTTTCTAATGGGGGCGTGCCATGCTGGGCATTCCTGTGCCAATGTCTCCCATGTCAAGTATACCAGTGTTATATCAGGAAACTGAATCTCTCTGTCTATGTAGACTTCTAAATATGTTATTAGTGATATGGTTTTTAAGAAGTAAAAGTATCATTTCCCCATGTAGGGCTGTCAACAGTTTGTCCTATTGAATCCCTTATGTTTTCTATCTACTTTGACTTCCAGGATATCCTATTCCGTGATCTCTGATCCTTTGAAGTTGCACCTGCCAAGTCCTGTGCAATTCTGACTGAATATTTCCCAATATTTGAGTTGTTTCTTTATGGCTGCTTGGAACACTTTTTCTTTGACCTGGAGGTTCTGGAATTTAGTTGTAATGTTCCTGAGAGTTTTATTTTTGGGATCACCTTCTGGAGGTGATCAGTGGATTCTTTCACTATCCATTTTGTCCTCTTTGATAATTTCTTGAAGAATGATGTCCAGGTCCTCCTTTTAATTATAACTTTATTCTGACATTGTTTCTCCTGGCTTTATTTTCAAGGTTGGTTGCTTTTTCAGTGAGATAGTTTATATTTTCTTCTATTTTTTAATTCTTTTGATTTTGTTTGATTGCTTCTTAGCTTCTGCATGTCCAATTCTAATTCTTAAGGAAAATAATTTCAAACAGTGAATGTTTGTACTTTTCCATTTGGCCAAATTCTACTTTTTTTTTTTTTTTTTTTTTGCTAAAGCAATTGGAGTTAAATGACTTGTCCAGGGTCACACAGCTAGGAAATGCAAATTCTACTTTCTAAAGAGTTGTTTTCTTTTTCCAAAAGTTTAACTCTTGTATCATTCTTATTTATTTCCCAATTTTTCCTCTACCTCTATTATTTGATTTTTAAACTTTTTTTTGAGCTCTTCCATGACTTATTTCTGGACTTAAATCCAATTCCCGTTTTCTTTGGGGTTTTGTCCATAGGTGTTTTGACATTGTTTCCCTCTTTTGAGTTTGTGTCTTGATGTTCTCTGTCACCATAATACCTTTCTATAGTCAGATGTTTGTTTGTTGTTATTTTTTTACTCACCTTTTCCAGCCTCTTCCTTTACTTTAAAATTTTAAAATCCTAGGATGGAAGAGGTACTGTCCCAAGCTTCTTGTGCCAGGGCTGGAGGCCCTGAGTACACTGGTACTGTCTTGAGGCTCACAGAGGACCTTCATGCTGGTGCTGTGCTGAGGTGCGGGAGGGGGCATTTGTCCTGGCCTTTGCTCATTCTCCCAGCACTGCCCCGAGTTGTGTGGGAGAATCCCTGGTGTTGGCAGTGCTCATTCACCTGGTGCTGTGCTGAGGCATGTAAGCCATTGTAGTGTTGGTGTTCCCCTGCCCACCTACCACCACTCTGGGCCTCAAGGCCTCCTGCCGGCTTGCTGAGTGGAGAGGGGCCTCAGGATGGTTTTCCTGCCCAGGAATGCTCCAGGACCAAGCATTTGGGATCTGAGCCAGCTTCAGGAAGGACAGAACCAGCCAAACACACCTCAGGTTTTTTGGGAAGAGGTTTGCTCCCCTCTTTTTGGATAGAATTTATCCAGATTTTTTTTAGCCAGCTTTTCAAACAAGTATCTAATGGAATAGTTGTTAATGGTTCCATATTGATGGCACCCTAGGAGATGTCCAATGGAGCATCATAGGAATCTGCTGTGTTCAGCCCTTTTCTGTTGGGTAAGGCATAGAGGGCGAGAGATGTTGGATAACAGAGTCAGAATCCACAAAGACCTTGGCCAAATCCAATAAGGTGAAGCTTAAAATGAATAACTGTCAAGTTTAAAATTTAGATT
This sequence comes from Antechinus flavipes, assembly GCF_016432865.1. NCBI lineage: Eukaryota > Metazoa > Chordata > Mammalia > Dasyuromorphia > Dasyuridae > Antechinus > Antechinus flavipes. The sequence goes on from NC_067399.1 coordinate 1,882,473, forward strand.
TTAAAAATCTTTACAAAATCAAGAAGGTATGGCTGTGAGGAAAATTATTTTTGTTATTTTAATAACCAGTTTTTAAATTAGGATTGAGGTTCCTTCCCCCCCCCCCCACCTTTGTTTCCTTATTTAGGGAGGACCCTTTGTAGGTAAAGAATGATGAGATTGGCTTAATGCTCCTAGGACATTCTTTTCACCCTTGGGCTGGAGCCCATCCAATTGGAGAGTTTGCTTCTGATTAAAGTGTTAATAGAATCTAATCTAGGTGGATTCCAGCCCTAAAAATATTAGACTTGCTCCCTTGAAACCCCTACCTCCATTACTGAACTTGAATGACCTGGGTGAGATGGATGTCTGAGTCCAGAGTGCTGAAGGCTGCTGAGTTTCCAATACAGAGGAGCCGAAGGCTTCAGCCCACCTCCCTAGTAATTGAGAATGAAGTTTAAATAAATCAAGTTGCCAGAGCAAGGAAGGTGTGGGAGAGCAGGGTGTTAGACTGACCACCAAATTGAAGGTCTGCAGAGCCTTTGTGCTGACCCTATTGTTGTGTGCCTGTGGGACCTGGACAGCACCAGCACCAAGCCAGGAAACGGAGCCGCTCTCATGTGGACTGTCCTAGGGAGATTCTGGAGATCTCCCGGCAGGATGAGACACTGCAAGAGCTCTGACTCTACTGCAGAGAGTGTAGCTCCGATGGGCTGGCCACACTGTTAGAATGCCAAATGTCTATGGGGATGCATACAGGGCAAGTGCTCACAAGGTGGTCAGGAAAAGCGAAACAAAGACACTCTCCAAGCATTCTCCAGAGAGAAAACTGTGGTGACTGAATGTGGCTCAGAGCAGAGTATTTTCCTATAACATATTTAACATGTATAAGACTGTCTGCCATCTAGGGGAGGGGGTGGAGGGAGGGAAGGGAAAAATCGGAACAGAAGTGAGTGCAAGGGATAATGTTCTAAAAATTTACCCAGGCATATGTACTGTCAATAAAAAGTTACAATAAAAAAAAAAAAAAGCAGAGTATTTTCACCTTCTTATTCTTGTTGTCTTCTTGTTTGTTTTTCCTTTCTCATTTTTTTCTCCTTTTGATCTGATTTTTCTTGTACAACATGATGAATACGGAAATCTGTTATGGTAGGATTGCATATACTTGGAAATATGCTTAGAAGAATTGCACTATATTCGATTGCTCCCTGTGTAGGGGAGGGGGCAAGGGAGGGAGAAACATTTGGTGAATATTGAAAACCATCTTTGCATGGATTTGGAGAAACAAAAAGTTATTAACAAAAGAACTTTGGCATTGATTGCATGACATGAGAGACACGGGCACAGGACCACCCAGCACGGCGGGCCCTCATCAGAGAAGGTGCTGGGCTCTATAGGCAAAGCAGGATTGAATTAGCTCAGAAGAAATGCCAGATGTGCAAAGTTGGGGAAACCCCCCAAATGTGCACGTGGACTATTTGTATCTGGCTCGTGGCAGAGCGTTCTAAGCTCGTGTAGGTCTGCTGGGTCACAGTTGGACACGCCGTAACTCAGCTCTGACACAGTGATGTCGCTTTGGTCCTCTTCGAGAACAGAGAGATTCTTCCGTGTGAGACGGGTTCTCGGATAACAGCCATCCGTCCCCTCCCGCTGGGACCACAGCCCAGACATGAATAAATTCAAGCTTTCATGCTTCTGTCCATGTAGGAAATATGTACACAACAAAGAACTGGAGAAAGCTGACCTGCAGACGCAGGAACCCTGAAGAGGTACTTGAATCCAGGATAACAGGTGCTTATAGTTAAGCACCTACTCAGTGTGAGATAATGTTCTGTATAATATACTTAATGATGGTGATGTAATGGTTGCACATGCTCAGTTGCTGTAGTGATGTAATAGTACTGAAGTATTCAAAGGCTGAGAAGACACAGAAGAGTCTCTTTCAGCCACAGACACAGAGAAGACTCGAGACTCCAGATTCCAGACTCCAGACTCCATCTTTGACCATCCATCCTTGCCAGTCTCCTGCCTCCTTCACTCCTCCACTAAGACCAAGGACTCGGGCTGATCCCGAGGTCCTTCAGAGAGCTGGTCCGGACATTACACTGACCAGCTGGCTAAACTGCCCCTCATCCTTCTTTGTTTTGGGTTTGTCTTTGGTTACTAAGAGACCCCTGATCATCAACTTATTATTTGCTTTCCCTATTAATAAATTCACAATTAATTACCCAGAAACTCTGACTCGGGCTTTTTGTTAGCCACGGCTGGCCAACGATGCCTCTGAAAAAGGATGTAAAGCTCTAAATGGACTTTAGAGTCGGGATGTTGGTACATGTGGCTGCATGAAGGCGCCCAGTGTCTCCGTTTGTCTCTGCTCTGTCAGATTCATTGGGAGGACTGTGCTCCATGACTGAAAATGAGGGTCTTGACGACAAGTTCAGAGAGCTGGGCTTGTCCAAGCTAAACAGGACAGCAGATTGATGTCGGTCTGAGACTAGCCCCATGTGTTCGGAACAAGGGGGTTCTTGCTTCGGCCAGTGTTGGCCCGAGGCCCTTCTAGCAGGGAGGATCTGGGGTTCTCTTGGGGAAGAGATGTAGCCCTTGGGGTGAGCTGTCTCCCCTCCCCCTGCCCTTCTCCACCGTGCTCACAAAACAATCCCCCCTCAGCAGGTGAGCCCCCTGCTCTTGGACCATGATACAGCAGGTCTCTGCTGATGCTATTCCCCAAAGAGATCATAAAAGAGGGAAAAGGGCCATGTGCAAAAATGACTGAAGAAGTTATGTTCTACAGTAATGATCTATAAGAAGCGATGGGTGGGCTGATTCCAGAGAAGCCTAGAAGGAACGCGGCTGAGCTGGTGCCGAGTGAGGCGAGCAGATCCAGGAGATCGGTGCGCCCGGCGGCAGCAGGACGGGTCGCGGGCAGCGGGAGGGACACGGCGGAGCTGGTGCCGAGTGAGGCGAGCAGATCCAGGAGATCGGTGCGCCCGGCGGGAGCAGGACGGGTCGCGGGCAGCGGGACGGACGCGGCGGAGCTGGTGCCGAGTGAGGCGAGCAGATCCAGGAGATCGGTGCCCGGCGGCAGCAGGATCGGGTCGCCGGCAGCAGGGACTGACCGGCTCTTCTCAGCATCGGGTGATTCGGGGCACTTCCGACAGATGGGATGGACGATGCTTTTAGCATCCAGGACTCTGGGGACGAATGTGGATGGAAGCGGAGTGCTTTCACCTTTGTGATTTTCCTTCTCGGAGGTTTTTGGTCTGATTTTTCTTGCACGACATGACAAATACAGAAGTAGGTTTAAAAGCCTTTCAGCTGTATCAGATTGTTTGCTGAATTGGGGAAGAGGAGGTAAGAGGGGAGGGAGAAGATCTAGAACAGTTTTACCAAAATCTTATGCTGAAAACCATTTTTTCATGTATTTGGAAAAATGAAATACTACTAAAAAAGGAAAAAAGGACGCGAGGCCTCTGATGGCAGGGTCTGTGCTGCTCCTCCCTTTGTATCTCTAGCGCTTTGCACACAGTAGGTGCTCACGCAATGCTTTTTTATTACATTCATTCCTTGTTTGCAGAGTCCTTCCACTGACCCAGAGTTGACCAAGAATGAGCAAAGTGCAAAACCTGCTGCTGGAATCCCTCCTGGGCACGAAGCATGTGGATCATGCGGCCATCATCAGGTCCCAGGAACAGACTGTGTTGGTGTCCTCCCCAGGGTTTAATGTAAGAAAAGAGCAGGGCCACAACCCAGGGGCTCCTAGGGACGCACATGGCACAGGGCCTGCAGCCAGAAAGGCCCATGGGTGGTTCTCTGCTGACCCCATCCACCTCCAGCTGTCCCGTGGGGGGTTCTTGGCTCACCCCATCTGCCTCCATTTCTCCGGCTGTCTTACGGGCTGTTGTGAGGATCGGATGAAGTCATATCTATAGAGCCCTTAGCCTGGAGCCTAGCGCCTTGTAGGCGTTTCATAGATGCTTCTCCCCTTTCCCTTTCTGGTCCTAAAAGCGCAGATCTCGCCCAATGACATCCGTGTGCTTGCGAACGTGTTCTCCAAGAACCATTTCCAGGTGCGCAGGGAGGGACTCTACTTCAAGGAGAAGGATTACACGTGCGTCCGGGCAGACGAGCGCTCCCTTTACGCCAAGAAGGTAGGTGGCTGCGAGGGAAAACCCGGCCCTTCCCCCCTCTCCATCCCAGATGGGCACGCCATATTAAAGGGCAGAGCGATAAGAAATCAGAAAAGCAGGTCGGCTACTCTGGCCAGGGATGCACTTCTTTTCTTTTTCTGTTTTATTGGTGTCTTTTGTTTTTATATCACTTAGATTTCCCGTAACCTTCCTTCTGGTTCCCTCCCAAAGAGCCATTCCTTCTTTTAAAAAGGGGAATTTTAAAGATAAAACTAAAAAAGAGAAAGGAGAGAAAATAAATCAGCAAAAATAATGACACAGAAAACAAAGGAAGAACAAAACTCCCACAGAGCCAAGCAAATACACTTGCCCTGGCCGTGTCTGAAGAGCGCTTGTGGTGACCCATGGCTCTCGGTCAGGAGATGGACGCCATTGGCTCGTGGCCATCTGGTTGGCCATCATCTTGATCACACGGCCCTAAAAGCAGCTCGGTCTTGTTTTGTTTTTGATTTTTCACAAAATGTTCTCCGGTTCTCTCTTCCCTCTGCATCGGTCCATACATGTCTTCCCAGATTTCTCTGCATCCGTGCCCTTTCCCCTTGCTCATGGCACAGTAAGGGGGTGGCTCGTGGTCAAACTTGTGACTTTGGGAAGTCGCTTTGGTGGCCAGATGGAGGACGGACTGAAAGCACCTCTGCAAGAGAGCGGGCGTGGAGGGAGAGGGTAGGAGGGAGGAGGGCAGGGAAAATGAGGGCACGGGTCCATGAGATGCCGCAAGGGCAGCACTGATGGGCCTGGGGGGGCGAGAGAGGAGCCAGCAGTTGTCCTCCACAGTAACAGGGAGTTAGGAAGACCAGAGGGAGTGGGTTAGGGTCGGGAGCTCTGTTTTGGCTGCCTCGGGTTCCAGATATCTGTGGGGCGTCCAGTTGGAGGTGGGAGGTTGGAGGTCAGTAGAAGGTCAGGGCAGGAAACACAGGACTGAGAACCATCAGCATAGACGTGGTCATTATGTCCATGGGAGCTGGTGAGATCACCAAGGAAGCAGGCTAGAGGAAGAGGAGAAGAGGGTCCAAGACAGAGCCCTGAGGGGTTTCTGAGGTCAGAATTCTAGTCAAGGAGATGGGGGAGAAGAGAGAGAGAGAGAGAGAGAGAGAGAGAGAGAGAGAGAGAGAGAGAGAGAGAGAGATACAGAGAGAGAGAGACAGAGAGAGAGAGACAGAGAGACAGAGCAGTGAATCAGGTACTTTTTCATCCTCTTGGAGGAGTCAGGACAAAGGCAGCCCAGATACAGGCCCCCTGCACAGTCGCCCCCCTGGGTCCCTTGCATTTGGGAAACAAGGAGTCAGTGAGAGGCCAGACCCCACCCCTTGCCTCTTCCTGTGTAAAGGAAGGAGGGGGGAACAAGCACTGATTAAGCACCTGCTGTGTGCCCAGCACTTTTTACCAAAGTTCTCTCCTTTGATCTTCCAGAAGGCCCCAGGAGGTAAGTGCTATTATTCCCCCTGCGGCTCCTCAGGACCTCCCTCTCTGAAAGCCTCCCTTGCCCTGGGGCCTGTGGACTCCGCCCTTGGTGCCCCCTGGCACTTGCATATGTTGGGGGCCGGTTGAGGATGATACAGATGACCTGAAGCCCAACCACTGTGGGGCAAAAGCCGCATCCACCTTCCATGCGCCAGAATCTTATGCCCCTTGGCAGGGGATGACCAGCTGGATTGTGGTCCATGAATGGGACAGACCCTCCCTGGGCACTAACCCCCTGAAGCCGAGGGATATCCACAGGGAGAAGGTTCCGGGCCAAGAACCTGCACTGGGTGGAATAGGAACAGCAAGCAAGCGATCGATGCCCCCTTTGGAGCCAGAGGGAGCGGGTGACGGCTGCTGCCCCGTGAAGTTCTGGGCTCTGGGGGCTTGTGGGCAGCCATGGCAGCGTTTAGGGAGGCTCCTCCTGGACCCTCTGCGCCGGCTCTGCTCAGGCCAGCCCGGGCACAGCCTCAGTCCGGCTGCCCCACCAGTGGCGAGATCACCGGGAGAATCAATGATGGGGCGGATCCCGGCCTCGGCTCCGGCTTCCTCCGGCTGCTTTGTCTTTTGTTCTCCAAGAGGACCCGGGACATCGGGAAGCAGAGGCCGGCAGCCTCGCTCTCCCGGAGTCAGCAGGGCCCAGTGGCCGGCCAGAGCCCCGGACGGTCGGGACCCCCCCTGCCCCCCTCGGGCCAGGGGCAAAGCTGCCGGTCCGGCTTGTCACTGAGCCAGAACTTTGGTGCTTCCGGGCTGGGGGCGGCTGTGGATGCAGAACCCTGACCGGAGCACCCACGTGTGACCCGCCCCCTTTCGCGTCGCCCTCACTGTTAGGCCCCACTCTCCCGCCCCTGTTCCGTGTGACCAATCACAGACTGTCCGGGAGGAAAAGCCGCAAAGAACAGGCCGAGGGGCGGGTTTAGGGAGCAGCCACTTTCAGGGCCGAGGTTCTCCTGGGCAGGAAAGCTGGAGATCCCAGGTGGGACGGCAGGGGAAGCGGGTTGCCGGCCCGTGGCGTCCAGGGCCTGCGTAGCTCCCCGTGACCAGCCCACGATGCAGCACGGTCTGGGCGCGCCGTCCCCAACGATCTTAGGGGATAGTTTCAAATCCCCAGTTGTGTGACGGGAGCAGGTCCTGCGCCCCCGGATTCCCTTCATTGACCGCGCGCAGGGGAGCCGCCCAGGACCGAGCCTCTCTCACGACGGTGATTTCTCGGTGACCTTAATTAAGTTTCACAGGGGAGGGCTCCTTCGGAGGGAGAGGGAGAACCGGGCACCGGCTTTCCCCCCTCCCCTTGGGGACACGCTCCCTAAGCGGCTCCGGTGTCGGGGCACGGCTCCCACTTGCCCACCTAGAGCCCGATGCTCGTTGTCTCAGCCCTCGGGGCCCGGCCATTCCCGGGGCGGAGGCTCCGTCCCTCCCCTGGGAGCACAGCTGCCGCCAGGGCCCATTTCTCAGGCTGCTCGTGGCCCTGTGTCTCCCGGAGCTTTGGGAGAGCCGCTTCTCTGCGCTTCTCCCGCTGCCTGGGGCCCTCAGCCTTCCGCGGGAGGGACTTTGCCCAGGTTGCTCTGTACCTGCGCTTTCCCGGACCTCCGAGCCACGACGCCTTCTCCACGAGGTCTGGATGCCTAAGCTCGGGGTGACCCAAGAGGCACCGGCCAGAGCCGGGCCGCCCCCTCCCCTGCAGAAGGGCGGGCTTGGCTGTCCCCCGGAGGATGCCGGGAGCCGAGGGGGGTGGGGGTTAGGGGATCCCTTCCCTCCCAAGCTCTCCGCTCCCCAGTGAGGGGAGTCCGGGTCTCAGCAGCAATGGCTGGCCTCTGGACGGCGCCAGATGGTGGCCAAACCTTCCTGGGTCTGCACCGGACCGCCTGCTGAGGTTCCATCCCCGCCGAGGTGCAAGAACGGGGCGGGGGACGCCAGGGAGGCCGGGGCTGAGTGCCCGACGGCAGGGCCCGGTCAGGGTCTCCTCTGCTTCTCCCCAGAACGACACGGGGCTAGTGGTGGTTCAGACCAACCTCTACCTGCTGGTGGCCACCTATCGGGAGGACATGTACGCCAGCGTGTGCGTGGAGGCCGTAGAGAAGCTGGGTAAGGGTGGGTGGGGGGACTCCTCCCTCTGCGTGAAGTGCGGGTCCCCTCAGGGAGGTCTGAGACCCAGCCTCTGCCCCTGGGGCGGCCCCCCTCCCGTTGGGACGCTCCTTTCCCCTGGATTGGCCTTTGTGTCCCTGCGAGGCTGCAGCTTCTGGGAGGCTTCCCAGAATCCCGGGGCTGAGGGACCTCGGTGACCCCTGAGCCTGCCCCCCACCTTTCTCCCCTCTTCCTGAGAGCGATTCTCCAGCCTCCCAGACCTTTGTGACCGGGAGCCCCCGGCCCCTCTCCCCACACCTGCTCCCGCCCCCTCCAGCCCGGAGATTTCCCCAGGCTCCAGGGTGACGGGTCCCTCCACAGCGAGGCCACGAACTCCAGGCCTCCCTCCAGGCCTGTCCCGGGCTCCCAGATCTCTGGCAGCTGCCTGGGGGAGGGGAAGTTTGCAGCCCACTGCCACCACCAGATCTTCAGATCCCACCTCTGCTGGGGGGGAGGGGGACACATGGAATTCCCAGAGAAGCACCGAGGAGCGGGAGCCGGGACTGCCCAGCCCATGGCCGCCTCACTGGGGGGTTTGCAGGGACACATGGCCTGGGGGAGCCGGGGAGGGGCCGAGGGGGGGGGGGGAGCCGGGACTGCCCAGCCCATGGCCGCCTCACTGGGGGGCTTGCAGGGACACATGGCCTGGGGGAGCCGGGGAGGGGCCGAGGGGGGGGGAGCCGGGACTGCCCAGCCCATGGCCGCCTCACTGGGGGGTTTGCAGGGACACATGGCCTGGGGGAGCCGGGGAAGGGGCCGAGGGGGGGGGGGCCGGGACTGCCCAGCCCAGTCCGATGCTGGGCCCCGGCCCAAGCCTGCTCTGGGGACTTGGCTCACGGTTCCCCTCGTGCTTGGCCCCCTGAGGGTTCCGGCTTCTGCCCAGCCCGGAGCTGCGGGGTCCCGGCCCCCCCTGCACAGAGGAGCGCGGGCCAGCCGACCCCCATGAAACCTCTGGTTCCTTCTAGGAGACTACTTAAGGAAAAAGGGAAGTTAATCCCCTCAGAAGATTCTGGAAACCTCAACTAAAGACCCATTTCCAAGAAGGGTTGAGGTCATGACCAACAGACGGGACTGCCTGGTGACAGTCCCAGTCTGGGTTAGAAGGAGGGTTAGTGTTAACAGCCTAGGCAGTCCGGGGTTAAAGGTCAGGGGTGGGTGGTCATGTGGCCAACGGGCCAAACAGTCCAAGGTAAAGATCGGAGTTGGGGATGCTGTTGGGATGGGCAGCTGGGAGTGTCCGGGCTCTTTCTTCGGGGGGTTGGACGCTCCCGGGGATTTCTGGGCCCTGCCTCTGGGGCCCTTGGGGAGGGAGTTTTCTGGGCCCCCTGTGTGCTGCTGCTGCAGTGGGGCCCGCCCCTACTTGGTCAGACACTGAAGGGCTCGTGGGTGGGCAGTCGAGGTGTAGCTTAGCAATGGCCGGGCCCCAGAAAGCCTGGCCTGGGTCGCCCACATTCGGGGGGCAGATTCGGTGCCCCCGGGGATCCCCCTGGGCCCGGGTGCTGAGGAGTGGTCTCCGTCCACACTTGAGAAGAGGAGCTGCGGCTGTGGCCAAGCCTTCCCCCTGTCCCAGACCCACCCTGGCCCTGCCGCCGGCCCGGTCTGCCATCCGGGTTCTCCGGCTCTCCCCAGCCAATAAACGTCTGCACCATCTTCTGTTTGCTCGCTGGAGGCAGGGAACCCGTGGCGGGGGCTGGAGAGGAGCCCTGAGGGGGGGAAGAGGTGGCCCCACAAGGAGCCTCGGGGCAGGCCCTCCCCTCTCCCCCCTCCCCTCTCCCTTCTCCCCCCTCCCCTCTCCCCACAGCCGGTCTTGGGCTCCCCGGACCTGGCAGGTGCTCTCGTTACCTGGCGAACGAGACAAGCAGCACTTGTCACTGGCCCAGGGCCACACGGGTCTGGGGCCACACGAACTCGGCTCTTCCCGCCCGGCCCCCTTGGCTGCCAGGGCCATCTCCAGTCACCCCGGCCCTGCCTCCCTCCAACCTTGCTGTCCCGGCAGCAGCCCCTGATGTCCCGGAGCTCTGGGAGGAGGAGGAAGTCCACCCTGCGCAGAGCCCCCCAGGCTGTTGTGGGCCCGTCCCCCCAGGCACTCGCCCCCCCGGCAAGGCCCAAGGCCGCCCAAGCCCCCGACTCCCATTTCCCTTTCTCCCCTCCGCACCGGGCTTGTTTCACTGCCCCCTCTCCCCTGCCGCATCCCGCTCCCAGCAGGGGACGTCCCAGCAGGCAGCAACCACCACTGCCCGGGCTCAGGGCCGGGGAGAACGGATTTGAGAGAGGTGACCCTTGGCCCAGGGCACACAATAAGTGCTCGTCCCCTCTCCTTGCTCCCAGCTCCCACTGCCCTGAGCCCAGCCAAGACTGTTTTAGGGCAGACCTGGCTTACAAGATTGGTGCCGGTGGGGGGCGATGGGCGCCAAGAAACAGGCCGGGGGGACCAGCATCGGGGAATGGGTGGAGAATGTCCCCAGCCTGCCCGGGTGCAAAGGGCAAGCCCTGGGCGGGGCGTCTCCCTGCTGACTCACAGGGTGCAAGCTGGAGACCTGGGGCTGCCACCAGTGCGGGGTGAAGGCTGGGCCCTTGTCAGAATGTCCCCAGAGGCGGGCGCCTTGCAGGGGAGGGACCGTCCCCACCCTGTCCCTCTCGGGTTCAGGGCATTAGGAGGGAGTCAGCCCACGAGGGCCGGGAGATGTTTACCCTGGAGAAGAGAAGGCTGGCTGAGGGAACAGGGGCGGGGAAGCCCCAAGATGGGGAAATGGGGAGCATTGCGGTGAGGCAGGTCTGGGCCGCAGGAAAGAGCAGCTCCCATTCTTGGGGGGCTTTAGCATGGACCGGCCAATCGCTGGTTAATTTGTGCCGTTCTCAGGCCCCTCCGGGTCTGCCTTTCATCCCCCGTGGCCAGGTCAGTGTCTTGCCTGTGGTAAGCCTTTGCCGGCTTGAGTGGCCCGTGGCTTAATCTCTGAGGCTCGGTTTCCTGGCTGTCCGGGAGATGACTGGACTCCATGACCCCTGAGCTCCCATTATGGTCCCCATTCAGTGCACATTCCCTTTCCTGGCTCAGAGTCCATCTCTTGCCCCTAAAACACGAGGGTGCCCTCCTTGTCTCTCTTCTTTGGTGGCCTTGGCGCCGCCTTCCCCTCCCCTCCCGGGACCCCAAGTCAGTAGGTACCAAATGTAGCTCCTCTATAACGCTGTCTCAGGAGCTCCCAAATTGCCGGCTTTTAGAACTTTCAACCTGGAAGCCCTGTAGGCATCTCAAGCTCCAGTCCAGAAGTGATCTCATGACCTTTCCGTGGGAACCCTCCCCATTCTGAAGAGATCTCATGACCTTTCCCTAGGAACCCTCCCCATTTCTGAAGATGAGGAGGTTTAGATTTGGGGAACCTAAATGAAATTAGGATTTCTGGTGGTCAGGGAGTTAAATGAGGTCTAGTGGCAGCACAAGAGTCCCCTGTAAAGGAATTTACAGACCTGAAAACCTAGATTGATAAAAGAGGTTTATTATGGGCATTGAAAGTAAGGCTCAAGTCTGGTTAAGGAACTAGGGGAGGGGAGAGAGGAGGGCACTGGAAACTTCCAGTGGGCAGAGACCCTTGGTGTGCCAAGCATAGGGCTGGCATGTTTGGAACCTCTGCAAAGAGAGGGTTTTAGTGCGGCTCTTTTATAACAGGGGGCCTGTGGGTGGAGTCCCAAGTTGGCTTCTCACTGGGTTTCAGCAAGGGCTAGATTTTGAATGGAATTCAATGGGTTTAGGGACAGAGCCGGCCCCACCCAGATAACAAAGATGAAGCTGTTTGTGCTTTGGGCGGAGTCCCCTCACTGAGGCAGAGTTGAAGGAGGTTTTCTCCTTTAAGGATTTTCAGAGTTTTGGGGTTCCCTCTTCAAAGAGCTCTCATGACCTTCCCCTTGGAACCTTCCCCATTTCTGAAGAGAACTCATGACCTTTCCCTTGGAACCCTCCCCATTTCTGAAGAGATCTCATGATCTTCCCCTTAGAAGCCTCCCCATTTCTGAAGAGATCTCGTGACCTTCCCCTTGGAACCCTCCCCATTTCTAAAGAGATCTCATGACCTTTCCCTTGGAATCCTCCCCATTTCTGAAGAGATCTCATGATCTTCCCCTTAGAAGCCTCCCCATTTCTGAAGAGATCTCCTGATCTTTCCCTTGGAACCCTCCCCATTTCTGAAGAGATCTCATGATCTTCCCCTTAGAAGCCTCCCCATTTCTGAAGAGATCTCGTGACCTTCCCCTTGGAACCCTCCCCATTTCTGAAGAGATCTCATGACCTTCCCCTTAGAAGCTTCCCATTTCTGAAGAGATCTCATGACCTTCCCCTTAGAAGCCTCCCCATTCTGAAGAGATCTCGTGACCTTTCCCTTGGAACCCTCCCCATTTCTGAAGAGATCTCATGACCTTCCCCTTAGAAGCTTCCCATTTCTGAAGAGATCTCATGACCTTTCCCCTTGGAACCCTCCCCATTTCTGAAGAGATCTCATGACCTTTCCCCTTGGAACCCTCCCCATTTCTGAAGAGATCTCATGACCTTCCCCTTAGAAGCTTCCCATTTCTGAAGAGATCTCATGACCTTCCCCTTAGAAGCCTCCCCATTCTGAAGAGATCTCGTGACCTTCCCCTTGGAACCCTCCCCATTTCTGAAGAGATCTCATGATCTTCCCCTTAGAAGCCTCCCCATTTCTGAAGAGATCTCATGACCTTCCCCTTGGAACCCTCCCCATTTCTGAAGAGATCTCATGACCTTCCCCTTAGAAGCTTCCCATTTCTGAAGAGATCTCATGATCTTCCCCTTAGAAGCCTCCCCATTTCTGAAGAGATCTCATGACCTTCCCCTTGGAACCCTCCCCATTTCTGAAGAGATCTCGTGACCTTCCCCTTGGAACCCTCCCCATTTCTGAAGAGATCTCTTGACCTTTCCCCTTGGAACCCTCCCCATTTCTGAAGAGATCTCGTGACCTTTCCCTTAGAAGCCTCCCCATTTCTGAAGAGATCTCATGACCTTCCCCTTAGAAGCCTCCCCATTTCTGAAGAGATCTCGTGACCTTTCCCCTTGGAACCCTCCCCATTTCTGAAGAGATCTCATGACCTTCCCCTTAGAAGCCTCCCCATTTCTGAAGAGATCTCATGATCTTCCCCTTAGAAGCCTCCCCATTTCTGAAGAGATCTCATGACCTTCCCCTTGGAACCCTCCCCATTTCTGAAGAGATCTCATGACCTTCCCCTTAGAAGCTTCCCATTTCTGAAGAGATCTCATGACCTTTCCCCTTGGAACCCTCCCCATTTCTGAAGAGATCTCATGACCTTTCCCCTTGGAACCCTCCCCATTTCAGAACTGGTTCAGTACTGCTGAAGGCACTGCCATTACCCTAATCCCTGGGAGTCACACCCTGGGCAGGAACCTAGACTCCTCATTTAGGGACCTTGTCATTTCTTCCTCCCTGACATCTTTTATTACTTAAGTGTCTTTCCCACTGCCCTCTTTGCCTCTTGTCCATATGAGGGCGTCCAGGGTGAACGAGATGAGGTGAGATCTTTCAAGACACTTGTGAAAATCGAGTAAGGCTTCATCTACTTCAGTTGGAGGAGGCCTGAAGGACTTTGAAGATTGAGTCAAGAGCATACCTAAGTCCCCTTCCTGCTATCCTCCCATGACATCATTTTCTCCCTATTTCAGTCAAATATGGGCAACTATGTACTTATTGATCAAGGTCAATTTCTTGGGTAATTCCCTCCTTTAGAATGTGAGAACCTTAGCCAATGGGGATGAGGGCCAGTGGTGGGAGGGGGTGTTAGGGATTAAAAGTGTTAACCCTGCCTCAGAAAGGGCTTCCTCCCTTCCATGTCTGCTCCATGCGTTTTCGGGAGAATGTATAATAAACTTTGCTTTGCTTCTAGAGATCTCCCCAGCTTTTTTAATTAAATGGTGACCCCCTCCCCATTTCTGAAGCACACAAGGGTAACCAAGCTCCCACTGTTCCCCACTGCCTCTTGTGCATATGAGGGCCTCCCGGGTGACCAAGTTCGGAGCTCAACCCCCAGCTGTTGAAACGGCTTCTGCCAGGGGAAGTCTTGGCACTTCGGTGCGTCCCCTAACTCGCCAAGCGGCTCTGAGGCCCTTCAGTTAAGCCCAGCCCACTTTGCTCCCATGGCCAATGCAGGTGCGTTGCTCCTGGTGCAGGTGCGGCTGCTGTGCTTGCTCCGGCTTCTGGAAGCCGCCCCTGAGGGGCAGTAAATTACCCCCTCACACCCGACATGCTAGAACCCCAGGGCCCCCAGGGAATAAGGGGGAGAGAGACGTCCCAGAGTTCTGGCCTCGGCCGCAGATTGGATGGGTGGGGGGCGGCGGGGGCTGTCAGTCAGGGGTCCGGGAGGACGGCGGAGTCCTCACACACACGGCAGATCGGGCTTGGGGGAAGACAACGGAAAGCCCGACTCCCCCGGCCGGCGAGGTGTCCGGTGGCCTGGGAGTCGGTCGGACCGGGCGCGCCCTGACTGCCCTGACCTTCGGGCTCCGAGGACCCAGGGCCTGCAGCAAGGGCTGGGTCCGAGGCGCCCTCGAAGTCTGGGCCGGTCAGAGCGCGGGGCGGAGCCGGTTAGGGACTTCGAGGGCCCTTCCCCCGGCCAAGGCGGAGTCAGAGGAGGAGTCAAAGGGGGCCGGAGCGAGAGGGAGGCGGCCCTTTCCGCCCCCTCCTTCCTCCCTCCTTAACCTGAGCCGGCCGGCCCCCCAGCCTCTTCCAGTCTGTGCCGGCTCTCGCCTTTGGCCCCGCGTCCCGCTCCGAACAGGTAGGAGCTGCGGGTAGCGGACCAGGGCTAAGTGGGGAAAGGGCTGCCTTTTGGCGCGGGGCGGGGGGGGGAAGGAGGGGGGGAGGGGGAGGTAGGGAGCTCCGGAGGCCAGCCGCCCCTCAGCACCAGGGACAGGGCAGAAGTGGGAAAAGCGAGGGGGCCGAGGAGCGCCCCCTTCTGGAGCCCCGCCTGCCGCGCCGCGGTTTTCGAGGTGACAGAGACGCGTTTTGTCGAGGAATGGCACCAGAAGTCCCTGGAAGCCCTTCTACCTCTCCCCTGCCCAGCCGCCCGCAGCTCTGCGGGACTCGGGCCACGCCCTGGGCTAGCTTGCCCCCTCCCCCCGCTGGGCGTCCTGTCGCAGCTTCTCCAGCTGCTCGCCCCTGCTTCCTTAGTCCTGGGGATGGGCCAGTCCCGGGAAGGGAATGGCAAGCAGGAGGCAGCTCCCGACTCCCTGAGTCCCAACTCACGGTGATGCTTCTAGAGGGAAACGACCCGGCCCCCACCCCTCCTGGGAGTCCCAGGTTCTTAGTCCTGCCAGAGCCCCGCCACCGCCTCCGGGCATCCCAGCTCTTCCCTACCCCAGAGCCCGGCCCTTACTCTCCCGGTCCGATTCTTCCAGACCCCGCCCCAGAGCCCCGTTCCCACCTCCTGGCGGAGCCATGCTCCTAATTTGCCCTGAGTCCCGCCCCCACGGGGGTGTGGTGGGATGTCGCTGGCCCTTCTGTCCGCCCAGAGCGAGGCTGGGAGAGGAGGTGTCAGGCTCCCAGTTGCCCAGTGTGGGGTACGGGGCATTCCCAGGGGCTTACAAGTATGTTTAATGATTCCGGGGACACTTCTCACTTATCCGGCGGTTGCTCAGCCTTCCTATTTTCCGTTTCTCTTTTGGCTGGCTCCATCACCTCCCTCCCATTATTCTCCATGCTTACATTCACTCTTCTGACAGTTCCCGGGACTTCATGCGCTTCCCTGTCTGCCTGGCGGCTTACACTCTGGTCTTGAACAAGGCCTTTGGAAGTGGCCAGGATTCTCCCTTTGTCTCTGCTCCCCACTTTCTCCCTTCCCTCTCTTCCCTGCCCTCACCCCCACCTCACCCCTCCTACTTTTCTGTTCTGAGACCAAACATGAAGTTTCCCCCTCTCACAGGTTAAGCACTTGCCGTCAGTCTTCTCCAGACTAAACCTTGCCCAGTGCTCCCACTTAACCTCATATAACATGACTTCTAAGTCTTCTGCACGTCATGTCTTTTTCTGGATTTTCAAGGCCTCCATAGCTGTGTTGTCCAGAGCTACATACACCCAGTGCTTCCGGTGTGGCCAAGCCAGGACAGCAGGCATGGGGGCCGTGCCTTTCCCTATTCCTCTCTAGATATACCCCAGGAGCCTACAAGGTGGCTGGGGTGCCGCATCAGATTGCTGATTCATCCTGAGTTTGCAATCCAATCTAACACTGAGCTCCTCCCCAGAAAGGGATTTCTGGAACCCTGATAGTAAGATTGACAGTGTGTGGTCCCCTCCCTCTGCTCTGGAGTTTTCCAGGTCTTTCCAGGGTGGGGATGGCAGGGAGGAGGGTTGACTCTGGGGCCATGGATGCCTCAGGGCTTGACCTTGAACTGGCTGTCTTAGCTGGACTTAGCCCGCTGCTTGGCCCATAGGAAATGCTTCACAACTGTGTTTTGAGTGGCTGGCTGATTGTCTGGAGGAAAGAGTTTCAGTGTGAGCCATAAAGTAGGGACTGAGGCTCTAGGAATAGGAGGTGGTGTGGGCGGTGGGTGGTCTGGTGCAAGTTGGAATCTAGGGGATTCTGACCTGGCCTCCCTGGATAAATGGACTGACAATCTCAAATGCTTTGGGCCTTGTTTTCCCAGGACGAGCAAGTTTAGCCACCAGGAAAGGAGCCAGGAAAGGCTCCTTGATTGGACCAGGGTTGGGACTTTGGGGAGGGAAGGAAGAGGAAAGAAGGACTTCTTCCCCCATCCTTGGTCACAGCTGCTGTCTGGTTTCACTCACTTTCCCCTTCCATCTGCTCGTGTCCTCCACCCACAGAGAAGCAGAAGCATCATGTTGGCTGTGTACTTTGACCAGCCCGGGGACCCCAGCAACCTTTACCTGAAAGAGGTGGCCAAGCCTGAACCTGGCCCAGGAGAAGTCCTTCTGAAGGTGGCTGCCAGTGCCCTGAACAGGGCAGACGTGCTGCAGGTAAGATGTCACCCTGGCCAGGACACAAGAGAACTGCTTTTGTTCTCATACTTCCTAATCCATGCTCACCTTGCAAGGTAGGAGGTTAGTGAGAGAGGAGGGACTTGGTCAGGGTCACATCCTAAGTGACAGGGCTTTGAAGGGTCTTATCCTAAGAGACAGGGCTTTGAAGGGTCTTATCCTAAGAGACAGGCCTTCTGAAGGCTCACATCCTAAGGGACAGGGCTTCTTAAGGGTCGCATCCTAAGGGACAGGGCTTCTGAAGGATCGCATCCTAAGGGACAGGGCTTCTGAAGGGTCACATCCTAAGGGACAGGGCTTTGAAGGGTCGCATCCTAAGGGACAGGGCTTTGAAGGGTCACATCCTAAGAGACAGGGTTTCTGAGGCCAAATCAAGCCCTCTTTCCCCAGCATCCCTAGCCAGGATACCTGATCTGGGCCTCTTGCTAACCTTTCCATCACCGGGAAACTCAAGACTCACTTAGGGCCTACCTGTAAAATGAAAGCTTGGACTCAGCTGGTCCTTTGAGAGGTCGCTGTTACTTCTGGTCTCTTCTCTGACTGGGTCCCTCTTTCCACAGCGCCGTGGCCAGTACCACCCACCTGAGGGAGCCAGCAACATCCTGGGCCTGGAGATGTCTGGTCACGTGGCCAAAATTGGCCCGAGCTGTCAGGGGCCGTGGAAAGAAGGACAACCGGCGATGGCTCTGCTTGCTGGGGGCGGCCAGGCAGAGTACGCCGTGGTCCCCGAAGGGTACCTCATGCCTATTCCCAACGGACTGACTCTCACCCAGGCAGCCGCCATACCCGAGGCCTGGCTCACGGCCTTCCAGTTGCTCCACCTTGTAGGTGAGGAAGTAAGGTTGGATTTCTACATCTGCTTCTCATGTGTCTGGGTACTGAGCCTTGGGATCCTCCCCACCCCATTCCCAAACCTTTGTGGTGACTTTCTCCATATGCTGAGCTGCTTGTGGGATTAAAATTGTGATTGGCTCCTGAAGAGGAGGGCTGTGCTAGAGTGGACCTCCTGAGGCAGTAGCACTCCCCCTAGAGCAGCCTGGGATGTCTGGGCCAGGACCGAGATGCTGCAGGTCAGGGTCGGGCTTCCCGGGGACACCGGGCTCAGGATAGAGAAGGGGAGGAGGAAGGGCCAAGGGAGTTTTCTGGAGGAGGTGAGACCAGAATTTGGAGGGTATACAATGGCTAAAGGAGCAGGGAGGAGCCCCATCTGACCAGCCTAGAGGACGACTCATGCTGGGGAGTCATATGTTGGGAGTGGGGAGATGGAAATCTCATACAACAGGATGAAACGGCTTTGAAGGGCCTCCCCCCGGGGCACCCGGATGTCACTGGTAGTTTGAGGGAGAAAACCAGGAATGGAGCAGCTCTCCCTTCTACCCTGCATCCCCCTCCTCAGACAGCTTTAAAAAGCCCGAGCCAATTCTGCCCTTGGCCCCCTTTGCTTTCCTCCTCGCCTCCCACTCATCCTGGGCTCCAGTACCATCATGCCGTGCTCTTGAATAAATCCCATCGAGAGCTCCATGTTCCCACCCATCTTGCAGTGAGGCTCTGCTGGCCAGCCCAGGAGGTGAGGGTATGGCTCTGAGGAGCTAGGTCTGTGCACAGGCTGCTTTCTCCCTCCTCCCTCCTTTTAAAAACCAGATTTGCAAGTTCTGGGGCAAATTCGTGCTTCTCCCACTAGAGGGAAGCGCTCTAGGTTAGCTCATGGTCTGGAAATGTCAGTGCCCTCCTCAGCCACCATCTTGACGAGCTGTTCTCTTTTTTCTTCCAAGTCACTGCCTTCAGTGCGTAAAAGTAATGCAAAATCATGTGTACCCCTCCTACCATGGGGGTGTCCCTCCTTGTTAGCTTCCCTGTAGTGTTGGTGCCCCTTGGTCCCCACACTAATCACTAGAAATCGTACTCATCTCTTTGCCAGCTTTTTTTCTTTTTAATGCGATGACTCGGACCCATGCCCTAGAAACACACCAGACCTCTTTGGGGATTGCCCAAGATTAGCTGGAGATAGTGCAGGGGCTAGAGCACTGACTCTGGAGTCAGGAAAACCCGAGTTCAAATCCTCAAATAAGACATTTCCTACTGTGTGGCCCTGGACAAGTCAATGGCTGTCGCCATAGCTTCTCTTTTGTTGGTGGGACAGCATGTATCTAAATGGGGAAAGGCTCCCTATTTTTTTTATGAGGTCCCTGCCTCTTTTCCCCAAGACTCTGCCAGAACAAATGAGGGGTGAGACGATGAAGAAGAGGCACTGAGGGAGAAGTCAGGGGGCAGCAGCAGGGGCCCCGGTGCTACCTTGGAGATGCAAGCAGTGTGTGTGTGTGGCCTGATGGGATCTGCTCCCCGGGTTCTGTGTTCCATTCCAGGCCAAGTGAAGGCTGGGGAGACTGTGCTGATACACGCAGGATCCAGTGGCGTGGGCACAGCCGCCGTGCAGCTGGCCCGCCTGGCTGGCGCCATTCCTTTGATCACTGCTGGGGACCAGGACAAAATTGAGGCAGTGAAAAAGCTTGGGGCTGCTGCAGGCTTCAACTACAAGGAAGAGGATTTTTCAGCTGCAACACTGGAGTTTACTAAAGGTAAAAAGCTCACAGGGAAGCTGCTCCCCTTGCACCACCGCTGCCTGGGGCCGAGCATCCTTTCAGCCAGCAGCTTCATCCTAAGTCGGGATGTTCACCCTGTGACTCCCCTCCAGGTGCTGGAGCCAATGTCATTCTGGACTGTATCGGTGGGTCCTACTGGGAGAAGAACGTGGCTTGCCTGGCCCTGGATGGCCGATGGGTGCTGTACGGCCTGCTAGGTGGGGCCGAGGTCCACGGGGAGCTTCTCTCCAAGCTCCTGGCTAAGCGAGGGAACCTCTTCACGAGTCTGCTGAGATCCCGGGACAAGAAGGCAAGGCCCCCCTCTGATCATCCACTGGGACCTGCAGAGGAGACTTTGGGCTGGGCAAGAGAGGCTTTTTGAGAGTGGGGAGAGCCCCTTTGGTGCCTTTCCATCCTACAGGACAAAGGATTGGGGGCCCAGGGCCTTGTGTTCTCAGAGTCTGCTTTATGCCCCCCAAGAACCCGATCAGCCAAGGGTCAGGGATTTGTAGGGAGCTGAGGTGCAAACTCGGAGGCCTATAAGAGCTGACTTGGGTCAGTAGTGTGTCCTAGAACTTGGAGGGTTGTGGTCTGTAGGATCCTCTCAGAGCCAGGGGTACCAACTTGGCTGGGGGCGGGGGTGCTTTGTGGGAAGGCAGGGGGATAAAACGGGTGGAGGTTTGCTGGCGCCATGTAAACCGGGCAAGGTGCCCATTGGCATTTGACCTGAAGTTGGTGCTTTTAAAGGTTTTCTCTTGTCTCCAGACCACCTGGATGGTGATGGCCTGTGGTGCCTCAGTGATCTGGAGCCGCCTGGACCTGGCTCTAGGTCACCGAGCTCTTGCAGAGGGTTTGGCCAATGGGGAAGCCACATAGAGGCAAAACGGAGGCCTCAAGTAATGCCGCGTTTCGTGTTTTTTACCCCTCAGTACAAAGCAGAGCTGGTGTCTGCCTTCACCCAGCAGATCCTGCCTCACTTTGCCCAGGACAAGCCCGGGGCCCTGAGGCCTGTAGTGGACAGCGTCTACCCCCTGAAGCAGGTGGCAGAAGCCCACGAGTACATGGAGCAGAATAAGAACCTGGGCAAGATCGTTCTGGAGGTGGCCTCCGGGCTTGGGGCACAATAAACAATCTTGCTCCCCCGAAACCAGGCTGGCCAGTCCTTATCCCCCCAAAGCTTCCCGAGCAGAGAGTGGGGTAGATGCTGCTACCCTTCTGGAGGGCAAAACCAGGACTGCAAGGAGGGAGAGGAAGGGGAGGGCCGAGATCCTCCCAGTGTACCCAAGGGAAAGGGAAGGGAAGGGGGGCAGGAATTCTTCCAGTGTATGGCGGGGAGGGAAGAGAAGGTATCAGGGATCCTTCCAGTGCACCTAGAGGGTTTTTTTGGTAGCAGGGCCGCTCCGGGGACAAGGGGTTCTTGTCATAGGGGACGGCTCTTTTGCCTCCCGCGAGGGCAAGGCCAGCATCTGCGGGGGTGGAGGATCTGGGCCTCCAGTTCCCAGGACACTTGGCCCCGGGGGCTTCATTTCCAGTGGGGCCAGGCCAGAGAGCCACTAAGTGGATACAAAGAGATACAAAGTAATCACTGGTCGGGGTGGGGGTGGGGCTCTCCCATCCGGGCACTTCCAGCCCCAGGGCAGGTCTTCCCCTCGTGCCAGCCGGCACTGCCCGGCTCCTTCCCCCCGGCTCCAAGAACTCCAGGAGTCCCCGCTGGCCCCAGGAGCCCTTGGTCCCCTGGTCCCCTGGTCCCCCTTCCCATGTTTTCCAGTCGTCTCCTGCAGCACGTTCCTCCTGCCCCCCGCCCCCGCCCCCGCGCCTCAGCGCTCCCGGCTCGCAGCACCCACAGCGCCCAACGCCTTCAGGACCTCCCGCGCCACCGTCCCGAAAGAGCACTGAGGGGTGGATGGGGTGGAGTTCGAGGTAAAGCAAGGGGTGGGGCGGGCTTTATCTGGCGCATGCGTCTAGCCGGCGCCGTGCGGAGGCGGGACTTCCGGCGAGTTTTGTGCTTCCGGAGGCCAAGCCGAAAGCGGAAGTTCTGTTAGATCTCGGCGCGTCCACCTCGAGGAAGAGAAAGAAGCCCGAGCAAGCGGCCCCTGTTACCGGATCCCGGCCCCCGGCACTGACGAACCCCGCTCCTGCTCCCGGCTCAGGCCCCAGCGCATCCCAACCGTCGCCATGGCGATGCAAGCGGCTAAACGCGCGAACGTGAGTGCGCCCCTCCCCCTCCAGTGGGTTTGGTTTCAAGGCCCCGCGCGGGGCAGTCACTGAGGGCTCCCTCTGGCTCCCTCCCCCAGATCCGGCTCCCGCCCGAGGTGAACCGCATCCTCTACATCCGCAACCTTCCCTACAAGATCACGGCCGAGGAGATGTATGACATCTTCGGCAAGTACGGGCCCATCCGCCAGATCCGCGTGTGAGTGTCCTCCCGCCCCTGGGATCGCGGAGGGTGGGGCGCGAGGAGGGCGGGGCTTCGGGCTCTTGTACTGATCCGGTGGGACGGGGAGCTTACTCCCGCCCTGGCGAGGGGAGGGGCGGGAATGGGCTGGGCTGCCCTCGCACTTGGATCCCAGCTGCCCTGGGGAGTTCACTACCTGGAGAAGGGGGCTGAAAGGGGGGCTCCTCAATGCATGCTCTCCCCCCCACCCCCCCAGCGGGAACACCCCGGAAACCCGCGGCACGGCCTACGTGGTCTATGAGGACATCTTTGACGCCAAGAACGCCTGCGACCATCTGTCCGGCTTCAACGTGTGCAACCGCTACCTGGTGGTGCTCTACTACAATGCCAACCGGGTCTGTGCGCCTGCTCTGCTGCTGGGAGGAGGGAAGGGGGAGCACAGGGAGCACACCTGGGCTGGAGGGAGGGGGAGGGACAGGGCACACCTAGGGTGCTCAGCGGGGCTCACACCCTGTCTTTTTCCAGGCTTTCCAGAAGATGGACACGAAGAAGAAGGAGGAGCAGCTGAAGCTGCTGAAGGAGAAATATGGCATCAACACGGACCCCCCCAAGTGAGGGTTCTGCCAATTGGGTGGTTCATCTCCCTCAGCCCTCAGAGCTTCGATGGCACAGGAAACTTTGGCTTTTGACTCCTCCATTCCCGGGGGCTTCACGATGACCTTGACCCTTGCCCGACCTAGCCTGGTGGCTGCCATTTGGACACTTGTGGCCAGCTGTGCTGGATCAGCGGCTCAGTGACTGGGCCCCAAGGGAGAACATTCTCACATCTGACTGGTGTTTCCCAAAGTTGCTCTTTGTTCCCTGGGTGCAGAAGAAGGGTTGGCAAATAAAGGTGTGGGTAATGGCTCTGGGCAGTCTCTGCTGCTCATCTCTGCCCATGGTCGCCATTCTCCATGCCTTGACCCTAGTACTGGCCTGGGATGCTATGAGCCTCATTGGGAATTTGCTCCTCTGTGAAATGGGCAGTTATAGCATTGCTCATCTCCATGCTTTTGGATTTGTGTGAACATCAGCCCCTTGTGTGGGTCCTGCCTTGACCCCCCCTCCCCCAATAAGTACCGCTTAGTGGATAGAGGGCTGGCTCTGTGAGGGCAGCACTTGCCAGTGACTGGCGGCATCTACCCCCAGTTCATGGGCAAAGGCATCTTCCAAAGGATCCCTTATTCCCGTGCCACTCAACAAGATGGGGCTGGGGTCCTAGAAGAGGGGTCCCCTTACCTGAGGCATAGTTCACCCCGGGGCCAAGAGGGGCCCTTCCCAAAAGAGCCTGGTCTCCAGCCAGGCTCCAGGCATCCTAGTTGTCATCAGTGTGGCCCAGGCCTTCCAAGGACAGGAAGTGACTAGTCCTGTTTTGGGCTCCAAGAACAAAGAAAGGGACTCAAGGGGAAAAATGGAGCAAACTGGGTGCAGAAATAGGGCCCGAGAGGGTGGGAGGGCAGCCGTGCAGGAGCTGAAATGCTGCTGCTGCTCTGCCATGCCCGGGGCAAACTTTCCAGGTGGTTGCCACTAGTGGCCTGAGCTGCTGAATGCACTGTCTTTCCACCTTGAGCAGCTGATCTGCTTTTCTTCTTGAAAGGACTTGGTAGATGGGAGGGACTGTTTCTTTGTATCCCAGCAGTTAATGTTGTACCTGAAAACGTAGGTGTCTAATAAATCCTTCAGAAATGAACACCCGCCGGACCAGAGCTTCTTGAACTTGCCCACTCACACCCTTTGCGCACAAGAAAGTTTTACGTGACCCAGGGACAGAGGTATATGAACTAGGAGTCAGGCAAAATTTGCCCCCTGTGGGTCTTGAGCCAGTTTTGATTAGGCAGGCTCTAGGGAGGGCTGGCCGGGTCCTGGCCCTGCCCCCTCGTCCACCAATGGGCAGCCAAGGCTTGAATTCTCGGGCCCGCCCTCCCGCGGGCTGCCCAGTGGGCGGGACGTGATCCGACGCTTGACTCCCTCCCCAAGGGACAATGGAGGGTCTGGACCCTGGCCCGGGGCCCAGCGCGCAGCAGAGGCTTAGCCAGTGCTTGGGGTTTGGAGGCCCGCGTCCATTTAGTCCCAACTCCCACGAATCCCTGGAGCGACCCTTGTGCCAAGCCCAGAATGGCCGCCGCTCCCCACAGAGCGTCGCCCTCCCGGGTTCGTCGGTTCCAGCGCTTCCCAAACGCCCCGAGCAAACGCTGCCGCGGCGACAATTGTACTGCTCGGATGAAGCCACAAGCATTTATTAAGCGCCTCTTTGGGCCTTGGGGATTCAGGCCTAGAGCCTCGTGCAGCGCGGACACAAACACGAGGAATCGTGTCGGTGGCGGCCCTGATTTCCCTCCCTTCTGCCCCAACTGCATTTACAAGTTGGGAAACTAAGGCTGAGGAGATGGAGTGTCAGGAATAGGCAATGCGATGCTCACGCCTCTGAATCTTTCCGGCCTCAACTGCGCATGCGCTCGTAAAAGAGGGCGGGCACTTCACGAGAAACTCCGCGCGCGTCTTCTTTTACGTCACTTCCGGGGCGACGCCAGAAAGCGGAAGTGTGCTGCTTGTGGGCACGAAATCTGAGGTCGAAATCTCCCGTACTCTGAGCTTTTCCCCCGGCCCGCCAAGTTCGGGCACGACACCGGAGGCACGCCTAGAGAGCTGGCGCGAGTAAGCGGACGCAGACCCATTAGCGCCAACTGGTAAGTGAGACGACGATACTTGGCGTCACTTCCGGGATCGGGGTGCTTCGCGTCGCTTCCGGCATCTTGGGGCGGAGCCTCGAGGGGGCTCAGAGGCTGTGCGCGCTGTGGCTCCGCGGTGTGCAACGCCACCTCGGCCTTTGGCTCTTGTGCACTGGGGGAGACGGCCCCGGAGAGAGGCGGGAGCTTCAGGCCTCTGCTCGGAGACTCCCCGGTGGTCCTGGGGTGGCACCAGGCCTGAGCATTAAGGTCCTTCCTCGGGCCTCGGCGCTCCCCTCTGTAAAATGGGGCGTCAGGCTGGTCTGCGCGCAGACATTGAGTAAGCACCTGCTGTTTGCCGGGCCCCGCCAAGCTCTTCCCACTTTGCTGCCCAGGGGCCTCCCGGCCTCGTTCTGGAGCTCCAAGCAAGGGTTTGCGGTTGGGGCCCCAGACTCGGAACCTCCAACTTCCGGAGCAGGAAAAAAGGCGCCGGCTCGGCTACCGCCCCAGGCGGGCAAGGCTGACTGAGCCTGTGCCCAGAAATGGCCGGCCCTGCGCTGGGCCGGCGTCCGAGGTCAGGGTCCCTCGGGCCGCTTTCCTGCTCCGGCCGCTTCCTCCACCAACGGCTACTTCCCTCCATCTAACGGGGGCTCCGGCTCCCCCATTCACAGCAGGCCCCGCCTAGGCCAAAGATCTGAGTTGGAATCCCTGGGTGACTTCCGTTGGCAGCGGAGACAGGGAAAATGGGAGACCTCGGGGCTGCTTCTGTGGTTTGGAAGAAGGATAACAGAGCAGCTCGGGGCTGAAGGCAGCGCGCCAGCGGCGTAATCTTTAATCCCCACTGAGGAGCTTTGGGAGCAAAGCTGCCCGGAAATGCAGCCCTAGAACGGCCCGCTGGCGTCCTCCAGCGGCAGGACCCTCTGGGAGAGAGTGCGAAAGGACACAGGCGCAGGCAGGGGCCTGCTGGGTGCTAGGTCCTGGGCTGCTCTGGACAAAGACCCATCTGACCCTCACGAGCAGCGCGGGAGGTCGGCGAGGGTATCGGGGTTCACGGTGGAGAAAGCTGAGGCAGCCGCGGTAGGGACTTGCCCGGGCCACTCCCCAGCAGCTTCTGAGGTTGCTTTGAGCCCCGCTCTTCCTGACTCCAAGCTGGCCCCGGTGGCCCGGTGTGAGTCCCTTGATGGGCAGCTGGCTCTTAGAAGAGGCCCACTGTGGCCTCAGATCCTCGCATCCGGCAGCCCCCGGGGCCTTCCCTGCCAGCTCAAAGCCTGGGATGCTGGACTGAGAGAAAAGGCAGCCTCCCCCGGTGCGGGTGGCCCTCAATGGGAGCCCAGCCCCCGTGGGAGCAAGTGCAGAAGGCTCTGGCCTTGGAGACCTTCACAGCCTCCCCCTCACTTTGATCCCGTGATCCTGATGCCTTCCTAGACCCTTCCAGGAACATGACCCTCCATTTCTCATTAAATCCTAACCCCGACCCTAAATGCGCAAAGCCTTCCTCAGTCCGTCTTCATTATGGTGTCTTTCCTCTGCTCTTCGCTTCCTGTGGATCCTGAATTTGTTTGTATGGGGCCACTGGGTGAATTTCTCGAGGGCAGGGGATCGTTCCCCCCTTTGCGTGTGTCCAGCTCTCAGAAGGTGCCCAGCGTGCGGTCGGTGCTTAGTAAATGCCTAGTGGCTGGATCCCCCGACATGCATCCTCCTCCCGGCCAGGGCTTTGCGGGTGCTGAGATCCCCCCTTATCTTGCTGCGGGGCTGCCTTCTTTCTCAGCCTCAGCCTCGGAAAGGGCGAGAGGACCCACAGCCGGGGCAGAATTGTCCCCCACCCCCCCGGGGCCCGTCGGCGACCCCCCTCCTCCCCCATTTCCCTTTGGAGCTGTGAGATCTGGCCACAGATAGAACCTTTATTTTGCATACATCTTAGTTCCAGGTTAGCAGCGAGGACGAGGCAGGGTCCCTGGCGGGCGGGCGGGCTCGGGCCTGGCTTGTGCACGTCCGGCTGGGACCGGCAGCTCCTGGGCTCAGTGGACAAGTAAGGCAGTGCAGACTTTTTGCTTCATAAATAAAAGTGCTGGCGCGTGTGGGGGGCCGGGGTGGGGCTGGGGGCACATGCAAGTTAGAGGAGGGGTCCCGTTTGAGAGCGTTCCTGACGGGGTCTCCTCAAAGCCAAGAAGCTTGTCAGCACAGAACCGGACACGCGCACATGCACACACACGGGTATGATGAAGACGGGCCTCCCTGGGATGGGAGCTGGAATGGGAAGCTGGGGGACCCCGGGGAAGAAGGGGTGGTGTATGAACAGCAGCAGCAGCAGCAGCACAGCTGGCCTCAGCCGGCACCCCTGAGAGCTCACTCTAACCTGAGCAGCTCCACGTCGAAGATGAGGGTGGCGTTGGCAGGGATGACTCCCGGGTGTCCCGTGGCTCCGTAGGCCACGTCAGGGGTGCAGGTCAGCTTCGCCCTCTGACCCAGGCTCATCTGATGGGCGAGGAGGGAGAGGAAGAAGCCGGATGACCAAAGGATCCGGCAGTCAGGGCTGGGTGTGGGGGGGCAGGGGTGGGGGTCTCTCAGAGCCCATCCAAGTGCTCGGTTTTCCATGTTCTTCCCTCCTCGGCGTGCGGACTAGTTTACTTCTCCAGGGGAGACTGAGTAGGGGTCAGAGCTGCCCACCGCCCGGGTCAGGCACCGGGAGGCGCCCACCCGCATCCCCCTGTGGCTGCTGACCATGGCTCTTTCATTTCCTCCTGAGCCTCTCTCCTCAGGGACAGCTGCTGGTGGAATTTGGGATCATCCCAAAGCTAGGGTGAGGGGACAGGGTCTTGGGCCCCACGTGTGCCTCGGTCTGAAGGCCTCGGGAGCCCAAGATGCTACAAGAGGAAGACCATTATTGTACTTTTAGGTAACGGGGTGGGGGGGTGAAGAGCAGGTGGCAGTCCTCCCCTCATTCCCTGGCTCAGGCGCCTTACCTGGGCAGTGCCATCCTCAAAGCCTTTGATCACTTCTTGCCTGCCAATCTTGAACCTGAAAGGCTTGTTTCTGTCTCTAGAGGAATCAAACTTCTTCCCATTTTGGAGCATTCCTGCCAAGACAGCAGATTGGCGTCAGCCCTACGTCTGGGGGCTGAGTGGAGCCCCTCCCCTCCTCTGTTCTACTCTTTCCTCCCCCTCCTCGTGATCAGTGGGGACACTCTGGGGGAGGTACAAGACCCTTCAGCCCAGAGGGAACCTGCTGATGGGGTTTGGCTCGGCTCCCTGGCTCCCCCCAGGGCTCTCGGCCTTCCTGAAAAGTCAGGGGGCGGTGACAACCCATGTGGAGACTGAGGCAGAGGGATACCAGGCGGTAAACTGCATACAATAGCAACTCGTTCATGCCCCCTGCACAGAGTTGTTTTTGTTACATTATAACAAGGGGAAAGACTTTGTAATAAATGGACTCCTTTTTCCACCATCCTCAGAGTCCCACCTCATCACCCCAGTGTGGGGGCTCTAGAAAGCAGGATATTTAACCACCCCAGTGTGGGGGCTCTAGAAAGCACAGTATGTTTTGTCACCCCGGCGTGGGGGCTCTAGAAAATAGGTCACAACAAGTGGACTCCAAAACCAGAATCAAGGGGAGGTCAAAGGATCCCTGTGTTCGATCTGCTACTTGAGGCACCACGCAGTTAGCTCCTTCAGCCTGGACTCGAACCACTCCGGGTGAATAAGACTGGAGCCCCCTCACCTCCCTAGGGCGTGTGGTGATGGCTCCTGGAGGGCCTCCGGTCACTCGGTGTCCTCTCTGTGAATGAGACCCAGGAGGGTTCGGGTAGGTAAGTGGTCCCAGCCTCTCTGTGGCACATGAATATGCAGGCAGGCAGAAGTAATCCGGATGGAAGGGGTCTGAGGCTCACGGGCTCTCCTGCACAGATCTCATGACCGCTTTTATCGGAAAGAGAGTGAAGTCTTCGGACACGGAGTTCTGAACACCACGAAAAATCAAGTGGGCTTTTTTTCTGGACAGGAAACAATGGGGTTACTGGCCAATAGTTATCCGAAAAGGGTCTGTGGGTCCGTGTAGACGCAAGCTCGGGTAGCAATGTGATTTGGCAGCCAAAAGACAAGTGCCATCTGTGGCTGCCTTAACAGATAGTGTTGAGCCCGGGGTGGGGAAATAGCTGTTGGTGCCCTGGTCGGACCCCGAGTTCAGTTTGATAAGCAGCCTGGAGGAGGAGGGCCGTGACCCAGCAGAACGAGCCAGTGGATCTGGAGCAGCACAAAGAGGGGAGTCAGCCCTGGCCAAGCCGGGGCCACAAGCTGGGTCTGGAAACTATTCCGAAGGGAGTTGGGCTGTGGCCGGTGGCCCTTCCCCAAAGGCAGGCACCTTGTTCAGTTGCCTGAGGGCACATCTTCTCAAAGCCTGATGTTGGGGGACTTGGGACACACGAAGAATGAAAATTATCAAATGGAGCAACTGGGACCTGGAAGGTGGGCCCCATTCCTTGGCCGGGACGCCATGAGGTGGCTCCTCCTTTATCTCTCCTCTTCACACCTTGGAATCCTGCAAGGGACTGAACAGGGCCACTACAAAGTCGTGGGTCATCCCCAAACCTCTCGACTTGGCAGAGGAAAGAGAAATCTTGTGCATGAAAGGTTCCTGGAGCGGAGAACGCTTTACATTGTTTGGAGAATCCAACTGTTCAAAGGTCCCATGTTGCTCACGTAACAAAAACCATTTTTCCCACTCTGGTGCTGTCTCGGATGCTGTGTGGCCGGGGGTCACGGAATGAGATTCCACAGAAGCAACACTGCATGTGACCCAGAGGACCATGGCACAGGCTGACAGGCCCCATGGGCTGAGTCAGTGACCTGTGACGCCCCAGGCCTGGGATGTAGAATGACCGTGGTCGCCCAGAAAGCCTTGGGGCAGCATAGACCAAGAGCTGTGGTGATCCGGAGCCCTGCACCCTGGATTAACAGACCAGGTCTGGGTGGGGAAGTCAGAGCATCCCCCAGAGGGAGGGAGGGGAGTGGGATGGTGAGGAAGGGTGACAGAAAGGAACCCTTGGTCTTCAGCTGTCCAAGCCACAGGGGGCACTGGGGGGAGGCCCTGGGGCAGGCTGTGTGCGCCCCTGGTGCCCACTGGGGGGAAGATCATGCAGTTCTCCCCCAGGGCCACTTGGATTGTATCTGCCCCTTTGACTCTCCCCAGCTTCCATCTTCGGGGTCAGAACCCTGACATCTTCTTTCCCTCCACTTCCTCTACACTTGTGCTATGACCCCTACTCCAGCCCGTCCTGGCACATACTTGGTCCTTCCTGAGGTCAGTGTCTCTTCACCTTGGTCTGCTCAGCTGCGGCCAGCAGCACTCCCCCCTTCCCTCCCCCAGGCATCGACTGGCCCTGCAGACCCCGGGGGGGGGGGGGGGGGGGGGGGTGCTATAGGCAGGGGGGAATGTGGGAGAGCCAGGAAGGAAGTGGTCTCCTCTGAGGCCGGGCAGCCTGGCACCCCGCAGGTGGAAGCCCCTAGCTCGCTTTGTCTCCTCAGCGCTGCCCTTGGAGCCTGGCACCAAGTTCCACAAGGTGTTACCATGAGCTGTCACGAGGGCCTTACTCATCTCCCCATCCCAGGCCTCTGCTCTGCCCAAGCGCCTGCTGGTGGTGTCTGCCGCGGACGAGTCTCCAGTCAGGAGGGCTCCCTCTGCAGGTCACCCCCTGGAAGTCGAGGCCCCGGGCCCTTGGGCACAGGACTTAGGGCCCACCCTGCCCTGCTTTGCCAGCTCATTGACTTGTGGGGCTGCTTGTTTCTGAGGCTGCCTCCCCGGGGGGATGGAGCCTGACCCAGGAGGCTTTTTCTCACTATTTTGATGTGATGTGCTCAGGGTCGCCTAAGGCTGCTCAAACCCTGGGCCTAGAGATCAGTGATGAGAGCAGCTCTTGCGGGAGATGGCCGACCGGAAGTCAGCTGGGTGCCCGTGGGCAGGGGCACAGCCATGAGGGAAGTGATGCAGGATGCCACCAGCAGCGCTGAGGGCTTGGAGACCCCCAGGTGCAGGGGCAGGAGCCCGGAGAGGTGGCAGGAGTCAAAAGAAGGCCCTCAGTTTCCTCTCTGTGTAGCCTGGGGGAGGGGAGATGCTTTGCCTGCTCACTCCCTTCCCCTTGGCACCTCCAGCCAAGGTCAGCTCAGGAGGCTGGTGCAGAGCTGTCTAGTGACTATTTTTCCTTCCCCTCCTCAGAGCCCCCAGGGGTCTGGCTTCCATCTTATCTCCCTAAGCCTGCTCTCGCTGCCCCTCGCCAGCCTCCCCCTCCTCCATACTTAAGTTTCCAGGCTGGACCCTCCTCCAGCTCAGGCAGCCAACCATGGGGGCCCCTTGCTGCTCTTCTCTGCACATGTGACCTTCTCAGCTCCCCCACCCGCAGGCTCCGGCCCTCCCAGCTCTAAAGGTGTCGGGACTTTTCAGATTCAGCCTGTCCCCAAAGCCATAGATCCCGGGCAGTATCAGGGACAGGGAAAGAGCCAGGGGCATCTGGATGTTGAGAAGAAATTCTGTGGCTCAGCCCTGACTGAAAGCGCTCTGCCTCTGGGCCCTGCAAGGAGGCCCCCGGACGGGCCATGGGCCAGAAAGGGTTGGTGGACCCCAGGCTCAGTGCCAAGGCTGGGGCAGGGGCGCTCTAGACTGGGCTCTGGACCTGGGTTTAGATCTAGCTTTGTGTGCATTGGGGGGGGGGGGGGAGGGCGCCAGGTGGCCTCCCAGGGCTCTTGCGACTGGAGTGTGGCTCTGAGAGGGGGCCTGAGGCAAAGCCTGTGGAAGCCGGCCTCCAGCTCAGCCCTCCCTCCCCCTCCTTCCCCCCCAAGTCCACCTACCTGTGTAGTGCACCACACAGGTCTGGCCCTTCTTGGGAAACGTTCTTCCTGCAGGGAGACAAAGGATGGGCCTCAGACCCGCCAGGCATGGGGACTAGAGCTGGAGTGCCCACAGGGCAGCGGGGCCTGGCGGGGGCTGGGGGCTGGGGTAGGGGTGGGGGTGGCCTGGCAGGGGGCAGACGGGCCTGGCAGGGTGCTGCAGCCCTCCATAGGGGTGGGGGAATCTGCATCCTGGCTGCAGTGGGTGCTGCTGGGGGCCTCCCAAGCTCTCTTCAGGGGCGGCAGCTGCGGAGTCCTGGGCCTAGAGCCAGGTCAGGGCTGGGCCCCTCGTCTGTCCTCCTTGCCCCCTTTCCCTCCCTCCTCCCAGCTTTTCCCCCTCCTCCTGGACCTCCCCCAGTCCTCCTCTTCTGTCCCCTCTTCCCCCCTCCCTTTCTCCGGCGCCCCCCTCTACTCCCCCCCTCCCCCCCGCCCCAGACGCACCATCTCCCGGGGAGATGGTCTCGATCTCCACGCCCATCAGGACCCTGTCCTCCCCGCCCCGGGCCGCCGCCAGCGCCAGCTGCTGTCTCCGGCGCCGTCACCACAGCTGCTGCCGGCCGGCCTCCGGGACTCCGCCCCGTCCTCCCGGCCCTGGCCAATGTACGGCTTCCCTCCGCCCCCGGAGCCCCGAGGGGCGGGGCCGGCACTCCCTCGGTCCCCACCTGGGGGGGCTCCTGGCAGCCAGGGGACTGGGCAGGGCTGGGGGCGGGGCTGGGGCCCCCCTCCCCCTGAGTGTGCCTGCGGAGTGCTCTCCCTGGCGCCCAGCCTCAGTTCCTCCGGGACTGGCTTGCGGGGCTCAGGGGCCTCCCCAAGGGGCCTCCCCAAGGGGCCCGGGCACGCGGCTCGGGCTGCTGCCAGGACTTTATTGCCCAGTTCCGGGGGAGGGGAGAGAGCGACCTGGGCTAGGGCCAGACCAGGCAGAGCCTGATTTAGAAGCTGGCCAGCGTTCCATGGGGCCTATCCCCTTGCTATTAAAGGAAACTACGGGGGTGGGTAGGGGGCTGGCCCACAGCGTCCCGGACTGAGTGGAGGAGGTCCTGGGACCGGCCCCTGTCCCTGGGAGGCCCCTTAGCTTCAGTCTGCCTCAGTCTCCTCACTTGTGAAATGGGAACCACAGACCACCTCCCCAGGTTAGGTGGGAAGTGCTCAGTCCCGTGCCCTCACATAGGAGGCACTTCTCCCTTCCTTTCCCCTTAGACCGGCAGGCAAAGGGCCGGGAGCCACGTGCGGCCATCTTTGTCCCTCCGCACCGCGAGCAGCTGCTCTCACACACGACAGCCGGAGTCTGAGAACCCTAGCGGGTGTCCTTCAGGCCCCGGCTTCTGGCAGGGCTCGGCCTCGGCAGGGTGCTAGTGAATGTTTAACCACCGGCTTGCCCCTGACTGACTGAAGTGAAATGTGCATGAATGTTTTCTCCATCACTTCTTCCGCTCAGAGACCAGGCCCTGGGTCGGGTATGGCCAGTTTCTGGGGCACAAATGGTCCCATCTAAACCATCTAAAATGGTCCCTCCCTCCCCCGCCTCCACAAGTCGCCTTTTAGGACCGCCCTTAGTGAAGCTCCGGCCCACTTAACTCAAGCCGTCCCCGCCCCCACCGGGCCAGACGGAAAACCCGAGGTCTCATGGCTGCTCCTACCTTTGTTCAGAAAGAAACACACTGTGTGCACACACAGACACGCACACACCATGTGCACACACAGAACACACGTACATATGCAGGAAAGGTAG
Source organism: Antechinus flavipes (assembly GCF_016432865.1). Classification (NCBI taxonomy): domain Eukaryota; kingdom Metazoa; phylum Chordata; class Mammalia; order Dasyuromorphia; family Dasyuridae; genus Antechinus; species Antechinus flavipes. The sequence continues at coordinate 1,915,515 of NC_067399.1, forward strand.
CCATGAGCCCAAGCTCCCCACTGCGGCTGGGCTGGGAACACGTGGCTGCTGGGTGAGCCCACAGTCTGCTGGAGCAGGGGGGCTCCTACCTTGTTTTGCCCGAACAGGTTGCCCGCTTCCCTCTGGGGCAGTCGCAGTCCTCTGGCCATCTGGGGAGTGGGTCTCAGGGAGCAGCAGGCTTATCTGAGCCCTACTGAGTATGGAGGCCTTCCTCGGGAGCCCCATGCTGGTCCGGTCCAGGAAGTTTCCAGGGGAGCACAGTGCGTGCTCCGTGGGGTGTCCCTGCAGACCGGGCTGTAATCCAATCAGCGGGCAGCATTTATCAAGTGCTCTCATGCTGGATGCTAGGGGTTCGAAGACAAATGCTGAACACTCCACCCTCGGGGAGCTTCCATGGGGCGACAACCTGTGTGCTTACAGGGTCACTTCATGGGGCAAAGAGGCGTCTTCTGGAACTCTGCGAGGCTTCTCTAGGAAGCAGAAGTAAAAAACAAGTACATTTTAGGCCTGGGGACAATGGGGCAAAGGTGTGGAGATGGGAGATGGAGCTCTCTCTCACTCTCACTCTCTCTCTCACTCTCACTGTCTCACCTTCTCTCTCACTGTCTCTCATTTACTCTCTTGCTCTCACTCCTGTGTTTATGTTTCACATATATATGTGAGAGATATGTGCATTAGACGTTGCATTCTAACAGAGGCGGGAACTAGAGCTCCAAAAGGGAAGCCATCCCCCTGCATAATGAGCAGGGAAGTGCTAGCTTGGTAAGGACACTCGGCAGGAGAGCAGGCCCGATGATGGAGCTCCTGAAGCTGCGGAAGAAACTGGAGGAAATGAAGGGTGAGAGCAGGGCTGAGCAGGGGGATGAAGTGAGATCTGGTGCTTGCCAGCTCACTGCTGACTTGGAAGAGCTCAACGGGCTGAAGAGTGATGGGAGAGTAAGGAAACGAAAGCATTGCAGGCAGAGCCGAAGCCCGAGCTCGGGACAGAATGTCGTTTAGTAAAAAAGTCAGTAGAGAAAATATCAGGTGTTGCACTTGGTTAAAAAAGGGAGCTCCGGGCCCTCAGCTTTGCCAAGTTGGTGCCAGGATCTGCTGCTCAGTCACGACCCTGAAACAAGATGGGGAAGGTTAGAGTCAAAGGATCTAGCCGTATGGGGGAGCTAGAGACCAGGGCCGCATTCAGCTCAGGGGGAGCGGACGTTGTGGCCATCAGCGACCCCCCCCTTCATTGACATCAATTTCATGGTCTGTGTGGTTCGATGGCAAGTTCAAGGGCACCGTTAAGGTTGAGAATGGAAAGCTGGTGCTCAGTGGAAAAGCTGTTAGCGTCTTCCAGGAATGGGATCCTATCAGTGTTCAAGGGGAAGACGCTGGCCCCGGGTGTACCGTACAGTCGAGCGGTGTCTTTGCCACTCTGGAAGGGGGGGGTGGTCATTACCTCTGCCCCTTTTGCTGAGGCCCCGATGTTCGGTAGGGGAGCGAATCATGAGGAATAGGAGAATTCCCTCCAGACTTTTGGGAATGCCTCCTGCAGTAGTACAGTGTGTTCCTCAGACGACAATGAGTAAGATTACAGCAACCATATTGTAGGTCATGTGGTCTCCGTAGCCTCTTAAGAGATCAAGTGGAAAGCCATGGATCATCATCTCTAGCCAGAAGAGTTCCACCACTGAGGAGCTCATACTCCTGGCCTCTGTCCCTAGATTCCTAGACTGGGGGTCCCGTGCCCATTCACATCCTTGTCCCAAATCACTCCAATGGTAGGGGGGGAAAACCTAGAGGCCCAAATGGCGGGCCATTTATAAAATCACTATTCAAAGAGAGAGACGGACAGAGACAGAGAAGAGAAGAGAAGAGACAGAGTGCGGAGAGCGTCAAGAGCGAACAAGCACATTTTGGAAGTACGAGGCAATGAGGAAGTGGCCAGGTTGCATTTTGTCTGAAAAAGATCAGCAGTCTTGGTGGGCCTTGAGTGTGGAATGAGTCCACAGTGGGATACAGCAGGGAAGAAAGCCAGAAGAATCTGGGGTTAGATGAAGCTTCCAGGAATATAATGTCGGGAGCCAGAAACCGGAGACCGCGGGAGCACGGGAAATGTTTTCCTAATTGTTCGTTGAAGACAAACCCCAAGAGAAAATTTCATCCGAGAAATGAACAGCCAATCAGACAGCCTTAATTAACACCTTCTGTGTGCCAGGCACCGTGCTAAGACCTGAGATTGGGGAGAAAAGGAGTTCCTGCCCTTGGGGAGCCGACGCTCAGCCTGGCGGAGGAGACCGCGTGCAGACCGCGAGACACTGATACAGGATAAATTGAGGATAATCACTAGAGGGATTGGGGGAAGCTTCCTGGAGAAGGCCGGGTTTTAGCTGGGAGGAAGGAGAAGGAGCGTTCCGGGCCGGGAGCTGATGGAAGTGGGACGAGGCAGCAAGCGGCGTGCGTGAAGGGCGTCGGGACCCTTTGGGCCGGCCAGTCGCTCCCTCAGGTCTGGAGCTTTCCCTGTTCGGGCTTCCGGAACTTCCCAACCCTCCGATGCCGTCGAGGTGGTCTGGCGATCGGGCCGTCTCGTGCCTTGGCGAGTCCTGACGGGAGGAGGCTTTGACAAAGCCTCCTTTGGAGAAGACCAGGCCCGGCTCCCCGGCGCTGGCGCTCCTGCCCGCACATGCATGGTCCGAGGGCTCACGGCTGCCCAGCGGGCCCGGGGGACCTTTGGTTGGGTTCGGGCCGGGTCGAAGCCGCTGGTTTGGAGGCTGCGGCGGAGGGGGCGAACTCCTTCCCGTTCTACACGTTTGCAGTATCGCGGCTCCCCCCATTCCTCACCCTCCCGGTGCATCTGGAGATCCCCAGAATAAGGCACACGGGCCGGAGCCCTCCCGGATTCCAGGCCTTCAGACCTGGGAATTCTGGGGGTGGGCCTGATTGTTCTGGGGGGCGGGGCCTGGATGCTCACCCCGCTGTGGGAGAGCGAGACCCAGGGACTGGGGGGGCGGGGCTCCAACTCTCCTGACGTGGGCGGGGCCCTACTGTTCTCTGGCTGGGGGCGGGGCTCAGCTGCCCTTCCCTTGGGTTCAAGTTGGAACCACACAGAACTTTACGTACCCCCTCCACCCCCCCTGTCCCCTTCCCCGTCCCCCCCTACCCCCCCCAAAGTGTGCAGAGCCCTCACTGCCGTGCATTCCGTTGCTCCAAGCCTCAGTAGAGACAGGTGCTCCTCCCATAATCCTTCTGGAGGAGGGGTGCCCTCCCTCTAGGATCCTTGAGGGCTCACCCCTGCCCTGCTCTGATGTCTGACCTGGGTGAGTATCTGGGAGGGCCCCCGAGGCTCAGTAGTGCTCTTCCCCCCCCCCCCCACCCCACCCCTCCGCCAAGACTGAGGCGGGTTCCGTTCATTTGGGCCACTTGTTGGGCGGAGGAGAAAGGATTGTTAAAATGGGAAGCGGCCATTCCAGAGGACCAGAAGAGCGGGCACTTGTCCAGGGCCCTACTATGGCCCCTCGCACTGGGGTCAGTGCACATCACTCACTCTGCTTCGTGACCTTTCTCTGGCATCATAGTAGGGGCTTGTGGATGGAGGCAACGGTTCCTCCCTTTAGACGCAGGCTGTGCTAGTACCTGGGAGCCCTTCTTTCTCACCCTTGCTCTTGGAACCCCTAATTCTCTTCAAGGCTTAGCTCAAGGGCTCCCTCTTCCAGGAGGCCTTTTCCTTTTTTCCCCCTCTCTAATTCTCTGTGATCTTTTTTCATTTTCCTTTAAGCTGAGAATTTTTTTTAATGATCTATTTTTTATTTTTTCCAGTTACATAGAAAATATTTTTTATATTTGTTTTTAAAATGTTGAGTTCCAGATTATCTCCTTTCCTCCCTCCCACATCTGCCCCATTGAGAAGACACACCTGAAGTAATCCTAGAATTTTTGTCAATGTTGAGAAAGAGAACAAATTCCTCCTCCCCCCAAAAAAATAACCTAAGAAAAAGTTAAAATAAGTCTATATATGTAGGCACAATCAGTTCTTTTTCTGGGTATGGATAGCAGTTTTCCTCCTAAGTCCTTCAGAGTTGTCTTGGAGGTTTGTGTCTTTCCCAGCTGATCATCCTACAACATTGCTGTTACTTTGTACATTTTGCATGAGCTCATGGAGCACTTTCCAGATGCTCCATGAGAGCACGCTGAGAGCATGCTGCTCATCATTTCTTATAGAATAGTATTCCACAATAATCCCATACTACAATTTATTCAACTTCCCCAATTGGGGGGGATTTCTTCAATTTCCAATTTTTTGCCTTGAGAAATAAGCTGCTATTAATTTGTACAAATACATCCCTTTTCCTTCTTCCTTCCCCCTCTTCAAAAACAAAACAGTGGTGGTATTGATAGGTCCAAGGATCTACATGATTTTATACCCAGCCCTTTGGGCATAGTCCATATCTTTTGCTCATTTATTAATTGGGGAATGGCTCTTAATTTTTATCAATTTGACTCAGTTCCCTACTCATTTGAGAAAAAAGGCCTTCATCAGAGAAACTAGCTTCAAAATTCTTTTCACAATTGCTATTGCTGTTTGTACTTCTCTTCCTCCAGTTTTTCACCCTGTCCCTGCTCAAAATTTCTGATCATCCCCTCCCCCAATATACTCTCCTCCTATCTCTTCCCCCTTCTCATATTCCCTTTCCCTCCTACTTTCCTGCAAGGGTAAGATAAATCTCAATACCCATATTGAGTTTGTATGCTATTTCCTCTTTGAGTCAATTCTGATGAGATAAGGTTGGCTCCCTTTCCTCTCCCCCTCTCCCCCTCCACTGTTTCAGCTTTCTTTTTGCCTCTTTTATGGCAGATAATTTATGCCATTTCACCTCTTCCTTTTCCTTTCTTCCATACCTTACCTTCTTACCTCTTAATTTTATTATTTTGATATTATCCCTTCATATTCAACTTATACCAGTGCCCTCTGTCTATAACTCCTAACTGCCATAACAGTGAGAAAGATCTTTTGAGTTACAAGGATCATCCTTCTGTGGTAATATAGATAAAACTTATGTTTCTGAGTTTTATATTTGAAAATTTTTCTATTTAGCTCTGGTCTTTTTGTCGTGAATGCTTGAAATTTTTTTATTTCATTGAATACCCATTTTTTGCACCTTATGAATGATATTCAGTTTTGCTTGGTAGGTAATTCTTGGTTGTATTCCTAATGGCTTGCCAGAATATCATATTCCAAGTCTTCCAATCCTTTATTGAGAAGTTGCTGAATTCTGTGTTCTCTTGACTCTGGCTTCCCTATACTTGAATTGTTTCTTTTCTGGATGCTTGCAGTATTTTCTCCTTGACCTCAGAGTTCTGGAATTTGGCTATAATATTCCTGGGAGTTTTCATCTTGGAATCTCTTACAGGAGATAATCAGTGGATTCTTTTGATTTCTAGTTTACCCTCTGGTTCTAGAATATCAGGATATTTTCCCTGATAATTTTTTGAAAGATGCTATTCAGGTTCTTTTTTTGATCATTACTTTAGATAAATCAATAATTTTTAAATTATCTGTCTTGCGAAGAAATTGAAACTATTTATAGACATGTGAAAATATGCTCCAAATCATTATTAATCAGAGAAATGCAAATTAAGACAACTCTGAGATACCACTACACACCTGTCAGATTGGCTAGAATGACAGGGAAAGATAATGGGGAATGTTGGAGGGGATGTGGGAAAACATGGACACGGATACATTGTTGGTGGAATTGTGAATACATCCAGCCATTCTGGAGAGCAATTTGGAACTATGCTCAAAAAGTTATCAAACTGTGCATACCCTTTGATCCAGCAGTGCTTCTACTGGGCTTATACCCCAAAGAAATACTATAGAAGGGAAGGGACCTGTATGTGCCAAAATGTTTGTGGCAGCCCTGTTTGTAGTGGCTAGAAGCTGGAAAATGAAAAGATGTCCATCAATGGGAGAATGGTTGAATAAATTGTGGTATATGAATGTTATGGAATATTATTGTTCTGTAAGGAATGACCAGCAGGATGAATACAGAGAGGACTGGCGAGACTTACATGAACTGATGCTGAGTGAAATGAGCAGAACCAGGAGATCATTATATACCTCAACAACGATACTGTTTGAGGATGTATTCTGATGGAAGTGGACCTCTTCGATAAAGAGAGCCTTAATTGATCAAAGATGGACAGAAGCAGCTACACCCAGAGAAAGAACACTGGGAAATGGATATAAACTGCTTGCATTTTTGTTTTTCTTCCCGGGTTATTTATACCTTCTGAATTCAATTCTCCCTGTGCAAGAAGAAAACTGTTCTGTTCTGCACACATATATTGTATCTAGGATATACTGCAACCCATTCAACATGTAAAAGACTCTTGCCATCTGGGGGAAGGGGTGGAGGGAGGGAGGGGAAAAATCGGAACAGAAGTGAATGCAAGGGATAATGCTGTAAAAAATTACCCTGGCTTGCGTTCTATCAATAAAAAGTTATTAAAAAATTTAAAAAAAAAAGTAAATTATCTGTCTTGGATCTATTTTCCAGCTCAATAATTTTTCCAACAAGATATTTTACATTGTTTTCTATTTTTTCATTCTTTTGGTTTTATTACATTGCTTCTTAATTTTTAAAGAAAATCATTACCTTCCATTTGCTCAATTCTAATTTCTAAGGAATTATTTTCTTAAGTGAACTTTTGTATTTCCTTTTCCATTTGGCCAATTTTGCTTTTTAACACTTTTTTTCTTTTGCATCTCATTTCTCTTCCCATTTTTTCTTCTGTCTCTTCTATCTCTGTTACTTGATTTTCAGAATCCCTTTTTGAGCTCTTCCATGGCCATAGACCATTTCTTCTTCTTTTCAGAGTCTTTGGATGTAGGAACTTTGACTTTGTTTTCTTCGGAGCATGTTTTTATCCTTCTTGTCGTCATAGTAACTTTCTATGCTCAGAATCTTTTCCTGTTGTTTGCTCATGTTCCCCAGCCTATTATTTGCACTTTAACTCTTTGTTAAAGTAGGCCTCTGTGCAAAAATGTTTGTGGCAGCCCTTTTTGTAGTGGCAAGAAACTGGAACCTGAGAGGATGCCCATCAGCTGGGGGTGGCTGAATAAGTTATGGCATATGAATGTTATGAAATATTATTGTTCTGTAAGAAACGATCAACACGATGATTTCAGAGAGGCCTGGAGAGACTTACGTGAATGGATACTGAGTGAAAGGAGCAGAAACAGGATATCATTGTACTCGGCAATAGCAAGATTATACAACGGTCAATTCTGATAGACATGACTCTTTTCAACAATGAGATGATTGAGGCCAGTTCCAATGATCTTGTGATGAAGAGAGCCATCCACACCCAGAGAGAGACTGTGGGAACTGAGGGTGCATCACAACATGACATTCTCACTCTGTTGTTTGCTTGCTTTTTGTTTTTCTCTTTTTTTCCTTTTTGAGTGGATTTTTTTTTTTTTGTGCAGCAAGAGAATTGTACAAATATGTTTACACATATTGGATTTAACATATATTTTAACATAGTTAATATGTATTGGACTACCTGCCATCTAGGAGAGGGGGTGGGGGGAAGGAGGGGAAAATCTGCTATGCAAGGGGCAATATTGAAAAATTATTTGTGCATATGTTTTGAAAATAAAAAGCTTTAAGAAATGATAAAATAGGCTTCTGTTTCCAGGGTGGAGGGTGCAATGGCCCAAGCAGGGATTTTTAACGTTTTCAGAGCTGCCCCAAGGGACCTGTAAGCTTTCAGTTCTTCCAAAGAGAAGCGTGTTTGAGCACTCTTTTCTGTTCTGTACCCTGAGGAGAATTGACGCTGCCCTGGGACTGTAAGATGCTGAAAGAGCCCTTCCTTAGTGCTAGTAAAGACACTTGCTCTGAGCTGAGGCCTTCAGAAGCTGCCCTGCCACTACCCACACCCACTCTTGGTTTGCTGGTTTCCCAAGGCCCTTTCCCTGCCGACCACCAAGTTATCATAGGTGTCTCTGGGTTGAGAGGTCTGGAAACTTCTGGTACTGATTCGGAGGCCCGAGGGCCACCGGTGCCTTTCTGGAGCCTGGGCTTCCTGTGCCTGACTGTGAGGACTCCCACTCTGATTCAGCAGACCCTTCCTGCTGACCTTCTAAGTTTCTAAGTTGGCTGGAAAATTGATCCTCTGACCGTGTGGGTTTTGACTCTAAAATTTGTGTAGAATCATTATCAGAGGGGCTGGATGGCTTCCTGCCTTCCCTTTGCCATCTTGGCTCCGTTTCCTCCCAGAAGGTCTTTCTCTGATCTCCAGCCACCGGGAGTTCTAGAACTTCCTCTGGTCGTTAGGTGGTTCCAGGGCGGAATTCCCACCCAGAATGTCAGCGGGGGCTGCATCATTTGGGCGTGTGACCCCATGTAGCGCAGAGTCTTCTGTCACCCAGGGGAGCGTTCAATCGAATTTAATTTAACAGGGAACGAAGCTGGCTAAGTTTGCCCGGCTCCAGGTCAATGGGAGGCCTTTGTGAGGGCCCTGGCCTCGTTCCGGGTGGCAGCTCTCAATGGCTGCCCCCAAAAGACCAATGGATTCCATGCAATTCTCAGCTGTCCTCAAGGGGTCTAGAATTGTGGTCTCTCCTCTAGAGCAATCCATGCCCTAAGAAAACAGTTGTTGGGCTTGCGGTGGAATCGAAATGACTTCTGAGGGCAGAGCAGAAGCTGGCCAACAAGCACTGGGCACTCCTAGGTGCCAGGCTCTGCTTTGGGTGCTGGATCCTGCTGGTCCAAGAGCAGGGTTGGGGGGAGGGCTCTGATTGTCCCCCTAAACCGCTTCCCTTTGGCCTCTGGGCCCATGGATTCAATTTCTCCTCCCTCTAGACTGTTTGGTGACTGCTGGGGGGTCTCCGGCCTTTCCTCCAACCATCCATCAAAGGGGTTTTCCTAGAGCACGCATGTGACCATGTCACCCCCTACTCAGTAAAAACTCCAGTGGCTTCCTTCCTCTTTGGCCTTCAGAGCCTTTCACAACCTGCCCTCCCCTTCCCACTTTCTTATACCTTGTGCCCACGGGTCTGCTTTGCCTCAGTGACACTGGCCTCTGGGCCGAGGCTCCGTCTCCCACCTCTGGGCATTTCTCCCGTGTTGCCTGTGCCTGCCACATTCTCCCTCCTTATCTCTGCCTCCTTCAGTTCTCCCCTAAAAGGATGCCTGCCCAGCCCCCTCAATCCCTGGGCTGGTTCTCTGGTGATTATTCTCACTTGTTCTGCCCCGGTTCCCTCGATCCCTGGGCTGGTTCTCTGGTGATTATTCTCACTTGTTCTGCCCTGGTTCCCTCAATCCTTGAGCTGGTTCTCTGGTGATTATTGTTGCCCGTTTTGACCTGGCCCCCTCGATCCTTGGGCTGGTTCTCTGGTGATTATTGTCGCCTGTTCTGCCCCAGCTCCCTCGATCCCTGGGCTGGTTCTCTGGTGATCATTCTCACTTGTTCTGCCCCGGTTCTCTCGATCCCAGGGCTGGTTCTCTGGTGATCATTCTCACTTGTTCTGCCCCGGTTCTCTCGATCCCAGGGCTGGTTCTCTGGTGATCATTCTCACTTGTTCTGCCCCGGTTCTCTCGATCCCAGGGCTGGTTCTTTGGTGATCATTCTCACTTGTTCTGCCCCGGTTCTCTCGATCCCAGGGCTGGTTCTTTGGTGATCATTCTCACTTGTTCTGCCCCAGCTCCCTTGATCCCAGGGCTGGTTCTCTGGTGATCATTCTCACTTGTTCTGCCCCGGTTCCCTCGATCCCCGGGCTGGTTCTCTGGTGATTATTCTCACTTGTTCTGCCCCGGTTCCCTCGATCCCCGGGCTGGTTCTCTGGTGATTATTCTCACTTGTTCTGCCCCAGCTCCCTCGATCCCAGGGCTGGTTCTCTGGTGATTATTCTCACTTGTTCTGCCCCGGTTCTCTCGATCCCCGGGCTGGTTCTCTGGTGATTATTGTCGCCTGTTCTGGCCCAGCTCCCTCGATCCCAGGGCTGATTCTCTGGTGATTATTCTTGCTCATTCTGGCCATGGCTCGTTTGCACACAGTTGTTCACATATTGTCTCCTCCATCACTCTGTGAGCTCTCCTGGACTGGAACTACCTTTGCATTTCTTAGCAGATTTCCCGACAGCAGACATTTATCACGCGCTTATTGGTTGCCTGACATATACTTTTCAAAACCTACGGAATTGAAGTTGAGTTGATCTTCTGGATTGTTTTTATATCAAAATGTCCAAGTCTTTATTTGTAAAGATCATAATTTTTAAAAAAATGAACCTTTAAGGAAGAAAATTAGTTTGAGACTCCATCGACAAGCTCTGTGACCCTGGGCAAGTCACTTAATCTCCATTGCCTCAACGACCAAAAAAAAAAGACGACTTCATTGAATAATGTAGGGGTAGAGGAGGGGAATGAGCACTTCTATGCTACTGACTGTTGCTAAGACATTTACTAGACCTCACAAAAACCCTGGGAGGGAGGTGCTCTTATGCTCCCCATTTGACAAGCAAGTCAAGGCACACAGAAGTGAAGTGACATATCCAGGGTCACCCAGCTTGGAAGCTTCTGAGGCAGGATTTGAATTCAGTCCTTCCTGACTGCAGGCCCAGAGGCCTGTACCGTGTGCGACCGCCCAGCTGCCTGCCTGAGGTAGTTACGGCTTTACTTTGTGCTAGGTCCCAAGACTTCAAGAAGTTTCTCTCCCTTTGGGGAGATGGCGTCAGGTGGGGGCGGGCAGGGATGTGCCCTGAAGTAGCCTGGAGAGACCGGGGAGAATCGTTCAGGCTGGTGGCTTGTATTGAGTTCCTCCTGTAGGCCAGGGCTGGGCGAAGTCATGGAATCAGGGCCTCAGAGCCAAAGGTGGAGGGTGGAGGCAGGGAGGATGTTCTGAGACCCGAGGGGCCCTGCCTGGACTGGCAGGGCCCCGACTCCCCTTGCAGGAGAGTGGCCATTTCCAGGTCCTGAAAGGGATGTTTTCGGGGGTTCCGCATTTCCTGCCCCAGGCTCCCGGGGGCTCGGTCTCAAGGGGCCTGTGGATTGGGAAGGGGTTGCTCATCTTGTGGCTCCCTGGGTGCGAAGCATTTCCTTTTCCTTTGGCTGCAGTAACAGGACCCCCGACATTTTAGGGTATGGCTGCTGGAGGGCAGGGGTCCTGGGGAGAGACCAGGGCTCTTCTCTCATGCTAGTAAGTCGTCCCCAAGCGACCCGGCACTTCTCAGTTTCTAGGGTCCGTGAATGATCGTCAGCAGATCATGCCCACCCACCGCCCGCAGTGACCGAGGGGAGGGCTTGCCGAGATAGCCGCGCGCTCAGGGATCCAGGCGGGCTTTCGCGTCAACAGAGAGATCGCCCGGGAGTCGTGAACACGCTTTGGAGCCAGAACAGCCGGCGCCCTCAAAGGTAATCGGGATCGTGGAACCAGCGGCGCGAGAGCCTAGGCGGTGTTCTCAGAATGAGGCGCCCGAGGTCAGCAGGGGCTGCGAGAGGCCTGGGGGGGTGGGGGCTTGGCCAGGGGGCAGGGATCTACCGGAGAGGGGCGCCGGGGGGCAGGGCCTCTCCCCGCGAGCCCCCTGCCACGGTCTTGTGTGATTCCAGGTGCCTTCCGGCGGGAAGGATGGACTTGGGCAAGAGCAAGCTCCTGCGCACTGGCCTCAACGCCCTGTACCAGGCGATCCATCCCATCCACGGCATCGCCTGGACCGACGGCAAGCAGGTGATCCTGATGACGCTGCAGCTGCAGAACCAGGAGCCCAAGTTCGGGAACTCGCGCATCATCGGGCAGTTCGAGCACGTGCACGGGCTGACCTGGAGCCCCCCGGGTGTCAGCGGCAGCCCCACGCTGCTGGCGGTGCAGCACAAGAAGCACGTGACCGTGTGGCAGCTGTGCGCCAGCCCCTCGGAGCGGAGCAAGCTGCTGGTGTCGCAGACGTGCGAGATCGGGGAGCCCTTCCCCGTGCTGCCGCAGGGCTGCGTCTGGCACCCCCACAAGGCCATCCTGACGGTGCTCACCAGCCGCGACGTCTCCGTGCTGCACTCGGTGCACTGCGACAACTCGCGGGTGAAGGCCGACCTGGTCAAGGTGCACGGCTTCGTGCACTGCGCCTGCTGGACCCGGGACGGCCAGCGGCTGGTGGTGGCCGTGGGCAGCGCGCTGCACTCCTTCACCTGGGACGAGGCGCAGAAGGCCCTGCACCTGTGCTCCTGCTGCCCCGTGTTTGAGGTGGGCAGCCCCATCTGCTCCGTGCTGGCCACCGTGGACATGCAGATCGCCGTGGCCACCGAGCTCCCGCTGGACAAGATCTGCAGCCTGGGCTCCATGGAGGCCCTGGAGATCTCCCCCTCGTCCCGGGCGGGCAGCACGCAGCCGCCCTTCACGGACCCCCGGAAGACCACCGGCAACTCGGAGCCCTCCTCCTCCTCCTCCGCGTCCATCTCGTCTTCGTCCCTGGATTCCCTGGTGCTCTCTCAGATTCTGCCCAGGAGCTCCCGGTCAGACTCCAACTCGCTCTTCAACCTCCGAGACAAGGACTGCTTGTCTGCCATGGATCAGGACTCCTCCCATCTGGTCCTGGTGACCTTCGACAGGATGGTCACCGCCACCCGCAAGGTGGGCATCCCCGGCATCCTGGTGCCGGACATGCTGGCCTTTGACCCCCGGTCGCAGGTGGTCGCCGTGGCCTCCAACATGTGCCACATCATCCTGATCTACGCGCTGGGCTCCTCGCTGGCTCCCAGCGTCCAGTGCATCCGGCTGGAGTCCTGCGAGAGGCCCAAGGGCATCTGCTTCTTGTCCGACAAGCGCCTGCTGATCCTGGTGGGGAAGCAGAAGTTCACGGACCCCACCTTCCTGCCCTCCTCCAAGTCCGACCGCTACACCATCCGCCTGGTCATCAGGGAGATCAGCTTCGAGGAAGAGCCCTCCTGGAGGTCCGTCTGGAGCCAGCAGGACTTCTGCAACGTCAAGGTGACGCTGGGCATGCCCACCAAGAAGAAGCTGGGGGAGAGCCACTACCCTATCTTCTACCCCCCGCGGAAGGAGCTCCTCCTCCCCGGGAGCCTCACCATCCACTCGCGGACGAGCGGCAAGACCCTGATCGAGGAGATCTCGGAGCCTTCCCAGAGCTCCAGGTTCAACTCGCCGCCGCCCCCCACCGCCGCCTCTGCAGAAAGGCCGGAGGCCGGCCCTGGCCTCCAGCCCGCGGCCCTCCCCAGCCCCCACGCCGGGCCAAACTCCCCGAAGAACCACTGCCGCCTGATCCACGAGCCCCTGAACCTTCCCCAGGGCCAAGCCGCCAGCAACGAGAAGGAGGAAAGTCGGCTGTGCGCGACGCTGGACAGGCTGTCCGGGAACTTCACAGACCTCCACCAGCGCCTCTCCGAGCTCCTCGAGCTCCTGCGCAACCAGAAGCAGTCGCCCGCCCCCACCAGTTACCCGCACTCTCAAGACCCATGTTTTCTTCTCATCACCTGCCAGGTAACTGGGGGAGCTTCCTCTGTCCCCCACCCCCTAGACGAGTGGAGTCCTGGGTGTGTTGGGGCGGGGGGCTCTCCCGATTTCTGTATTGGCATCTGCTTTGGTGACGGGCGGGAATCACTCACGGTTGGTGAGCCGAACGGACCCTTCTGTTAGGATGAGCGTTTCTTTAATCGTTGGCAGGACGCAGAAAGCAGAGTGCGCTGGGAAGCCATTTTGAACCTTGAGGTCTGTGGTTTCTTTGGGTTTTCGGTTCCCGTGTCCGTGACTTGGGAGGTCCCTGTCCCGTCCCCCTGAAGCTTGTCCAGCATTCATCGGGCAGGGATCGGGCAGAGCTGGAGCAGGGGCTTCTCACCCCTCCCGCTAGGTCACTCCTCGGACGGGGATTCCCTTCACTGATGCAGATCGCAGCATAGCACCCTAATACGATGCTGTAAGGTTTGCAGAGCACTTTGTGGATGGGGTTTCATCTGCGCCTCATTCTTCGCTGTTGGAGACGATTTTAGACAAATATTAAATATGGCGCCTTTTTTTTTTTTTTTTTTTTTAAAGTAAAAGAGGCTATTTTCATTTGGCCAACATGAGGAACCTTAGGTTAAAAATTCATTCTCTTTACTTTCTCTTGTTCATCCAGTTGTAAAAGAGATAGGAACCTTCTTGCAAGGAAGAAGCTATTTCTGATTGGAGTGGAAGGGTTCCTTTTCACATCCTTGTTAGGCAGGACCAGTGGCCGCCCAGGCGGCCCCACGGCTGGGGGCGAGCCTCTTCCAGAGCCCCGTGGAGTTCTATCGGGATGGCCCCTCGCTGGAATCCCAGAACCTAACACGGCACTCATGGTGGGGGGGTAGGGGGGGAGGGAGTGACCGCGCAAGCAGGGGCTGGCCAGGAGCTGGGAGACGCACAAAAGCAGTGATCTGAGGAGAAATGGTATCTGGGAGGAAGATGGGACATAGCTCACTCTGACTGGGACAGGAAAATGTTCTTTCGAGTCAGTTCTGTTAAAACTTTCTTTGGGGGAAATGGGGAGTTTCCATGAAAAAGTATTCATTTTGTGTGTGACAAAATATGGCTTAAATATTTTAAAGCTAATTTTAAAAAATCCTCATCTTTTACCTTAATCGCCTCGTCTTGCTTGTCTTTCCCCCTTTCTGGTGCTTGAAGTCCGTTCCCAGGCAGAGGCTGAAGTTTGAGACCCTTTGAGGTTGCTTGAGGGGGCCCGGCCCAGGTTCGGGGGGCCACAGCGGCCCTATTGCTGGCTAACAGATTCTGTCCTTGGGCTTGAAGAAGCCCTCCTCCGCAGGCCCTGTGGTGGACAAGAGAGCGGTCCTTCTCTGCGAAGGCAAGTTGCGCCTGCAGATGGTCCAGCAGATGTTCGGTATCTCTTTGGTGGAGATGCAGCACGGTGAGTCGGTCTGGGGCTGGGAAGGGGCTGGGTAAGCCCAGCAAGCATTAAGCACCTGCTGTGTGCCCAGCACTGGGGGATAGGGGAATCAAAGGACAGAGCAGTTGGGGGGAGGGACCTGCAGAAGGTGGGGCCTGGACTCGGAAGGAATGAAGAGGGAAAGAGCCCTAGAGCAGGGGGGAGGAGGCCAGGGGCTGTGGGAGAAGTTTGTACCTGAGCTCTCAGAAACATTGAGACAATAGGGAGAAATGCTGGATGTGATGGCCTAGAGGGTGATGAGGTCTGGTCGGTGAAGGAAAGCTTGCAGCAGGGAGAGACTGGAGACAGGGGGCCCAGTCCCAGGTCGTGGTCATGAGGGTCTGAATGTGAGGAGGGGCTACGTCAGTGGAGAGAAGCGTTCGGACGAGGGAGATGTTGAGGGAGACGTGGCGAGAGGCGGTAAGGGACAGTGCTGGGGTTCAGAACCTGAAAATCCAAAGGAAGGGTGGGGCCTTGACAGAAAGATGCAAATTTGTACCCTGGAAGTGCCAATCAGGAATTAATTGGAGATGAAATAGCCTTATCTTAAAGAACTAGTCATAGAATGAGTAATAATTCCACTGAAGAGAATGGCGATAATGAGACAAGGAGCAAAGGCGGTAATCTCAGGGAAAATTATATCTCCAAATGCTTCCACCAATAAAGTAGAGGAAGATAAGAACAATGAACTGGGCATGAATTAAAAAACATTGGAAATCCTAAAAATTAAAGCTGAAATTAATCGAGTTAAATGTAAGAAAGCCTTTGAATTTACAAATAATACTGAAGGCTTTATGAAAAAAAACCCAGTAAAATAGAAAAACCCTTTGTTAATTGATTAAAAGAAGAAAACCAAATCACTGGCATTAAAAATGAATACATTGCTAATGAAGATGAAATCAAAGCAATTATAAGAGTTATTTAACCCAATTACATGCCAATAAATATGACAAGTTAAATGAAAAGGAAGAATACTTAACAAAAATATGTAAACTGCCTAACTTAGCAGAAGAAATAGAATATCAAAATAAACCTATTTTAGAAAAAGAAATTGAACAGGCAATGAGAAGAAAAAAGCATCAGGACCAGATAGATTTCGAATTCTACTATTCTGCTGTTCATTTAAAGATCAACTAGTTTAATCTTAAATAAGTTATAAGTTGTCACCAACAAAACCCTGCGAGAAGACAAAGTAAGATATACCCCATTTAAAGTAATGGTAGACGGCATAAATACCTAGAAAATATATCTGCCTAGATAAACCTCGTAACTACATGAATATAATTATAAAACAAATAAAATCAGATTGAAATAATGAGAAAAAGCATCAGTTGTTCATGGTGGGAAGAGCCAATATAATAAAAATGATAATTTTGCCTCAACTACTCTATTTATTTAATACCATCCCAATTAAATTACTAAAAAAAATTTTTATTGAGCTAGAGAAAAATGAAACTAATTTGGAAGAACAAAAAGTCAAGAATATTAAAGGAACTAGTGAAAAATGTAAAGGAAGGAGTTTTAACATCAGATTTTAAACTATAAAGCAGTAATTACAAAAACTCTCTGGTACTGTTCATGCAATAGAAAGGTGGATCAATGGAACAAAGTAAATGTACAGTGCTCAGTAAATAATTAGTAACTTTGGGTTTGACCAATGTATAAAGATTTAAGCTTTGGGGCTAAGAATTCACTGTATGATAAGAAGAAAAATTTGTTGGGTAAGCTGGAAAGCACTGTCTGGCAGAAATTAGGTACGATCCAATATCTTATGGCATTTTTCAAGATAAAGTCAAAATGGATACATGACCTAAATATAAAGAGAGCTATCACAAGCAAAATTGAACATGATATTAGATAACTTAAAATTAGAGCACAGATATGATCTAAAAGACTTACGAATGGAAGAAGAATTTATGAATAAATTAGAGCATTGTAAAATGTAAAATGAATAGTTTTGATTATATTTAATTTTAAAAATTTGTACAAATGAAAACAATATAGCCAAGATTAGAAAGAAAGCAGAAAACTTTGGGGGAAATTTTGTAGACACTTTCTCAGATAAATGTCTCATATCTCAAATATATAGAGAAGAATATGAGTCATTGATAAATTGATAAATGGACAAAGGATATGAACAGGCAGTTTTGGGATAAAGAAATCAAAGCTATTTATAGTCACAAAAATGCTTTATATTATTGATTAGAGAAATGCAGATTAAAACGACTCTGAAACACCATCTCTCAGATTGACTAAAATCATAAAATGGGAAAAAATGACAAATGTTGGAAGAGTTTGAAAAAAACTGAGACATTACACTGTTGGTAGAACCGTGAACTGATCCAACCATTTGGAGAGCAATCTGGAATTATGCCCAGAGTTATAAAACTGTGTATCCCCTTTGACCCAGTTATACCAATATTAGGTCTGTTTCCTGAAATGTTCAAGGAAAAAGAGAACCTATGTTCTAAAATGTTTATAGCGATTCTCTTTGTGGTGGCAAAGAACTGGAAATTGGAGGTTGCCCATCAGTTGGGGATTGGATGAACAAATTATGTTGTATGATTGACTACTGTGCTATAAGAAAGGATGAGCTCATTGATCTTAGAAAAACATGGATAGACTTGCATGAAATAAGGGTGAAATGAGCAGAACCAAGGGAACATTGTATACATTAACAGCAACATTGTCCAAAGAATCCACCTCCAGGGAAACAACTGATAGAGGAGTTTGCCTCTTGTGGTCTTGCATATATTTATAAATTTGTATCAAATGGTGGCCTTTTCTAGTCTGGAGTGGGGTGAGATGAAGGGAGAAAATTAATAAAAACAATTTTAAAAGAAATAAGCAAGTCTGGAAGAGAGAAACATTATTTGTATGGGGCATGTTGCATTTGAATGGCCCCGTGGCTTCCCATCGGAATGTCCCGTAGGCACTTGGTGATTGGGGATAGAAGCTGGGAGGAGGGAGATCTTGGGGTGTTACATGTAGCGAGACGATGAGGTCACCAAGAGAGGAGAGGAAGAAGAGACTGGAGGGCTCGGGACTTAACCCTGGGGGATACCTGTGGTTAGGGTATGAGCTAGAGAGGATCCAGAGGAGGAGTGGGCAGAGAGGGAGGAGGAAAGTCAGGAGAGGGTCCTAGAAACCCAGAAAAGTGTCTCTAGGAGTAGAGGGCGACCAGCAAGATCAAAAGCTGCAGGGAGGTCCGGGAGAAAGAGGATGGAGGGAGGGCCTCTGGATCTGGACACTAAGACGTCACTGGTCACTTTGGAGAGGGCAGTTTTGGTGGAAGGATCAGGTTGGAAGCCAGATGGCTTAAGAAGAGCAGGAGAGGAAGCGGAGGCCCCGCAGGGAGCTGGTGAGACACAACAGGCAGGAAAGGGGTTTGGGAGGATAGGAAGACCTGGGCATAAGTGGGAAGGAGCCAGCATAAGGGAGAATGAAGGGCAGTGAGAGATATGGCAGGGATGGTGGTGATCTGCTGGGGAAGATGGGATGGCAGGGATGGTGGTGATCTGGAGGAAGCGGGATGGTAAAAGTGGTGGTGATCTGGAGGAGGGGGATGGCAGGGGATTTCTTGTGCAGACAGTGGGGTCTGCTTTGGTCAGGAGCGAGGCCATCTGGGAGATTGCAGTCAGGGGAGGAAGGGCAGGTGACTGGATAGACATCTGTCTCCAGGAACTTGTGAAGGGGAGGATGGTATCCAATGGCGACTTGAGGAGAAGGCCGGGTCTTGGGACGGAGCAGGGGGTGGCTGGGGTGGCGGTGTGATGGCTCATGTGAACTGCCCTGCTTCAGGTCTTTCTCCCTCGCACCCCTGGAGACCTTCTGGATGATGACACGGAGGTCCTGGAGCTTCTCAGCTCCGGTCCAGAGGGGCCAGAAGGCCTCAGGCTGAATCTTGAGCCAAGGCTGCTCTGAAGCCCCTTGCCTCTTCACCATCTTTAGCCGTGTTTAGCTCTCACTGAAACTCTCTGCCTCAGTTTGCATCCCGGAGCTTTTGTGAGGTTCAAAAAGAGATTGGAAGCCAAAAGTGTGAGCGGCGAAGGCGGGTCCCAGGGCCAGGAACACTTTTTTGCGTACCCTGGCTGATGCTGCCGGACCCTCAGCGTGTGTGGAGATGGGGGTCTCGAGGGGTGCCGGGAGAGGCTCTGGCCTGAGAAGGGGGATCACAAGGGCAGAGTGTTTGAAAGCAAAACAGTCCGGGGACCTTTCCCCCGGCTGCAGGGGGCAGGAGCCGCGCACAGCCGGGCCCTCCTGGTGCCTTGGGCCAAGGGCAGGGGCTGCTCGTCAGGAGGAGGGCTGACTCCCCTCTCTTGGACTTCCAGGCTCCCTCTGGATCCTCCTTTCTGCCGACAGTGAAGGCTTCATCCCGTTAATCTTCTCAGCCTCCCAGGAGATCATCATCCGTGACGGCAGCGGCGGCGACGGCAGCGGCAGCAATAGCGCCAGTGCCAGCGCCAGCGCCAATGGCAGCGCCAACGGGCTGGGTTCCCCCACGCAGTGAGTCGGCGTCCGTCTGCGGAGTGTGCATTTGCACCTGAGCGGTGCCCACCCCTCTGCGAGGCTATTCTGCGCCGTTGAGACGTCTGGCACTCTCAGGGACAGTTGGGTCTGAAAGGGGCCGCTGTGTCACTTTGCAGAGAGACAGGAAGAATACAGTCTGGTGACGCTGCCGCCACCGCCACCAAGGAGTCTCTCTCTTTCTGTGGCTGCCACGGGGGCTGAGGGCGTCCAGGCCCAAGGAGGCTTGAGCTACGAGCCGGGGAGTCACGACCCCCGCCCGCCTCGGCTTCCTCACCTGTAAAATGGCCCTCGCCACGGCCCTCCCTGCCGGGCTGGTTTGTGAGGACTGTAAAAGCTTATCCCAGTACCTGGTACGCAATAGGCCAGTTCTGTTCCTTCTAGCACGCCCCGCCCCCAGTGCTCGGGCCTGGCTCCGCGAGGAGGGCGTCCGCGGGGTCCCCGCCTGTGGAGAGGAGGACACCAGGTGAAGACCAGAGTGGGGGGAGCCGGGAGGGGAGAGCGGGAGGCGGCCCCGAGCTGAGTCCTGAGTGAGGGAACCTCCGGATGCTGAGAGGCAGAGGAAAAAGGGGGAGTGGGACGGCCCGGGCAGAGGGAAGTCACGGCCGACAGCTGGAAAGGGAGGCAGCTGGGAGAAGCCTGGGGGGGTGGGAGAGAGCATGTTTGCCCCTGGGGGTGATGTGCCCTGAGAAGGGGGGCAGGGTGGCCAGACTGGTGCTTCAGGAAGATCCCTGTGGTGGCTGGAGGGGGGAGAGATGGAGGCAGGCGGTGCTTCCCCCCCCTCCCCCCCCCGCCCCCACTGACTGCAGGAGTCCAGGCAGGGCCTGCACTGGGCTGGGGGCGGGTCAGAGGAAAGAGGAAGAGGAGGCCCTGACATGAGATGTGGAGGAGATGCAATGGCTGGGCCTGGAGGAGCTCCTGCTGCAGCCACATTGGTGCAAAACTTCTCCTTCCTCCTCATCCACACAGCCTCTCTTTGGGCGCTCAGCATTTCGTTTTTGAGCAGCTGCTGCTCTCCGATTTCTTGTTTCCTCTGTCTTTGGGAGATCAGGAGGAGGAGGAAGGAGGAGAAGAAAGGAGGGAGAATAGAAGGAAATAGGGAAGAAGGAACAGGGGAGAATAGAGGAAGGAGAAAGGAAGGAAAGGAGGGAAGGATAGAAGGAAGGAAGAAGGGATAGATGGGAAGAGGGAATGATAGAGGGAAGGAAGGGAGATAAGAGGAAGAAAATGAGAATAGAGGAAGGAGGGAGGCTAAAAGGAAAGAAGGAAAGGAGGAGAGGAGAGAAGATGGAAGGAAGGAAAGAAGAGTGGCTATAAGGAAGGAATGAAAGGAGAGTAGAAGGAAGGAAGAAGAGATAGAGGGAAGAGAGATGGAAGGAGAGAAGAAAGAGAAGGGGAAAGTAGATGAAGTAAAAAGGGATAAATAGAAAGAGGGGAGGATAGAGGGAGGGAAGGGAGATAGGAGGAAGAAAAGAATAATAGAGGAAGGAGAGAGGCTAAAAGGAAGGAAAGGAGGTGATGAGAGAAGATGGAAGAGAGGATAGAAGGAAGAAGATAAAGGGAAGGAAGGGAGATGGGAGGAAGGAAAGGAGAATAGGAGGAGGAAAGACAGAAGAGGGGAAAATAGATGGAGAGAAGATGGAAGAAAGGAAGGAAAGAATAGAAGGAAGGAGGGAAGGAGCAGGGAAGAGAGAGGAGAGGAGAATAGAGGAAGAAAGAGTTTGGAAGGATGAAAGGCAGAGAGAAGGGAGGAAGAAGGGGTAGAAAGGAAGGAGGAGGGGGCTTGCTCCAGCAGTTGCCAGGATGGCAGTGGGGGGCACGATTCCTCACCGGCTGCCACGCCTCCTCTGCTTCCTGCTGTTTCAGGGGCCTGGCTGTCTGTGCCCACGTACCCTCCCCTCCTCAGCGTGCCGCTCTCCTAGCAGCTCCTTTCTTTGGAGCCGGCCTGCCAGGCCTTGGCTTTGCTCCTGGATGTTTCAAGACTCTCCTGGAGGCCCGTGGCCCTGGCCTCAGGACTTCCCAGGCGCTGAAGGCTGGTTTTCCCATGGACTCCCTTCTTGGGTTTTATTGCCCATGGATTGTGGTATCTTGGCTGCTGTTTCTCCCCTTGGTGTCTACTTTGGTGGGTGTCCAGAGGAAATCTTCTCTTCCCCTTTATCTTTTTTAAAAAATAGGATTGTTGGCCCCCCTGTCGTTGTCACCCCTTTGCTAGCCAGTTCAGGCCCACAGCCTGTCACTTTTGTATTTAAACCCCACCTTTGTGGCCATTTGTCCGCCTCTCCAGGCCACCTTCCCCTTCGGCCTCCAGCCTGTGCACCTGGAGCCTCCCTTTCTTGAGTGATGGTGCCCCCCAGCAGCTTGTGCCCGCGGACATCGGGAGGCTCCAGGCTGATCAGGCGAAGCTCTGTGGCTCCAGGGCCTGGGAAGCTAGCCGAACGCTTTCCTCTTGTTCCTTGGGTCCTTCTCTGCCATCCCTGGGCTCCCTCCCGAGCAGCCAGCTCTAGAAGAGGCTCAGGAAGGGCCTTGAAGTCATCTTTGAGCTGTAATGATGCAGGGGTTCTTTCCCTCTTCCACCCGCTGCAACATTCTGGGGCTCTCCAGGATTCTGAAGAAGGTGGCCGGGTTCCCTCCCCATTGTCTGTGATAGGACCCATGGAGGATCCCGTAGGTCCCTGGGCCTCATACAGACCTCAGAGCCCACCCGGCCTCTCATAGAAGAGGGAAGGAAGGGGTGGTAAGTTGTTGTCTGAGCCAATGGCAGACGGGTCTGGTGACGGGACTGAACAGTTTAAGTCCTCTACAAGGATGTGCGCCTCTGGGCCAGGACCAGGGGACTGTCACCCCCTCCAGACTTTCCTGATGACCCTTTGGTCCTGTCGCTGCCACAGGCCTCAGATGCTAGGCCCTCTGACACACTCCTTCCCATGAGGTAGGGTCTGCATTTGATGAGTCTGGGGCCTCCCTCCCCCTCCTCTTCCTGAGCTATTTCTACTCTTTGAATGAATCTAAATGTGAGAGTTGAGAAACTGCCCTGGGATCCTTTCTGAGGCAGGCGGCCACCCTTGGCCATCTCCATCTTGGGGAAGAAAATGTCAGAGGATATGTGCAGGAGAGCTGAGCTCCAGGAGCCAAACCTTTTTGTTTACAAAAACATGGCTTTCCTTTTTGATTTTTCCTGTGCTTCAATCTGCTTGTTAAATTAAATTTTGATTCCTTTACTTTGATGAATTAAAATGATGTCTGCTCTGAATGAGTATCCCGCAAATGTTCTACTTTAAAAAATAGTAAGTTTTATGGTTCCTGCCCTAATAAGGGGGGCTACCTACACCTTTGTCTCTGAGTGACCTGCAGATCACAAGTGTGGAAGGCCCAGGTTGCCCCTGGGAGACATGGAAGCTTTCTTATAAAAGAGACTGAACTTGCAACTCTTTCCACAATCTGCCTTCTTCCTGTGACAAAAGAGCATTGCCGAGCACAGAGGCAGTTACTCAATCCATCAATAAACATTAAGTGCTTTTTGTTTGCCAGGGACTGTGCTGAGAGCTAGAGATATAAAAACAAAAGGCAATCCCTGCCCTCAAGGAGCTTCTAGTCTAATGGGAGAGACAACATATACACATAACAACACCGCAAGGTAGATGTAGGGACACGAGACATGAGAAGCAAGGCTCTGGATTGAAGGGAGCTGGGGAAGGCTCCCTTTAGAGCAAGGCTGGGGATTCCTTTTTCTTTCAAGGGCCATTTAGATCTTTATGACATCATTCACGGCCCATACAAAATTATCAGTACATGGAACTTAAGCAGTGAGAGGTTGCTGTACCTAGTTTTTGGCTAATTGTTGTCAGTAGTTGCTTTAACAAATGATTTCAAGGGCCATATATGGCCCACGGGCTGGAAGTTCCTCACCCATGCTGTAGAACAGGAGATTTTAGTGGAGATTCTAATAGAAGCCAGGGAGGTTATTACCTCCTAATTGGGGGTGGGGGCTCAGATTTCTGCTCTTCAAAATAAAGGGAGGGGGCTAGTTGCCTTTTGAGAACCTTTTCAGCCTTAAATCTGGGATGCTAGGGGGCTAATTGGAGCCCACTTGCCAAGACTTTGAATGCTGGAAATTGGCTTCATTATGGGATTTACTTCTCACCACATAATCCCTATGGGATTCAAGGGCTTGAAGGGTGTGCCCAGGCCACACCACCAGACTTCCAACTTTCCCATTTTCAGGAAATGTCCCTGCCTCGTGGTCATGGGGGATTCCCTCCCTGTTTTGAATATCTGAAAGGGTCCTTCCCCCCTCACCAGGAGACCTATAGCTCTTAGCCCTCCCAGAGTCCTATACTAAACCTTTACTGGGGTGAGTTACAACACATGGCACAGCACTCAGATCAGCCCAGCCCAACATCCCTCACCTGCTGCCATAGACCCAGTGGAGGACACCCCCAGGATTCCTACCAAAAATCAAGACCATGCTTTCTGGCCCTCCTGAACCATCACATCTGGTCAAGGGAAGGAAGATGTGAGGCTGGGGGTGGGGCCCAGACAGACACAATACCCAGGAAGATGGCTGAACTCTGTTCTCTCTGCTGACCCACCCCCAGCATTGAATTTCTGGCCCAGGAAAGATTGGAATGGGGGGTTGACTGCTATCTGGTCTAGGCTATACTCCCGAATGAGGCAATGAAGGAATGGGATCATGTTGGCAGGCCCAATGGTTAGTTATACTCTCTAGTCCAAGAAACAGATCCTGGGACTAAATATTATATTATTAATATCTCCCTCTCCTGCCTCCTGACTCTACCAGTGAGTCAGCCAATCAACGAGCATGCATTGAGCACTTACTGTGTGCCAGCCATGTGCTAAGAGCTGGAAATGCAAGGACAGGTAAAAACAGTCCTTGCCTTCAAGGAGCAGCTAGTATCTAATGGTGGAAACAACATGAAAATGACTGTGTACAAACAAGATACATAAAGGATTAAACGACATAATCTGAGAGGAGAGGCACCAGCACTGAGGGGAATTGGGAAAAACTTTTGGATTGGAAAGGAAGGAGGAGGTCAAGTAATGGAGGGCTTTAACATGGAGGATGTTGTATTTGTTCCTGGAGACCATGGGAATCCAGTGGAGTTTGTCAAGTAAGGAGTGACATGATCAAACCTGTGCTTTCAGAAAATCACTTTGGTAGCTGAATGGAGGATGGACTGGAGTGGGTAAAAACTTGAGGACAGCAACCCCCCAGCAACTGTTGCAACAACCTGGGCATTTGGTGACTAGGCTCCGTACCAGGGGGAAGGGAGGGAGAGAGGAGAGAATCTGAGAGATGCAGCAGAGGTGAAATGGATCAGAGATGCTGCAGAGGTGAAATGGACCAGAGATGCTGCAGAGGTGAAATGGATTGGAGATGTTGGAGAGGTGAAATGGACCAGAGATGCTGCAGAGGTGAAATGGATTGGAGATGTTGGAGAGGTGAAATGGACCAGAGATGTTGCAGAGGTGAAATGGATTGGAGATGTTGGAGAGGTGAAATGGACCAGAGATGTTGCAGAGGTGAAGTGGACCATAGATGCTGCAAAGGTGAAATGATCAGAGATGTTGCAGAGGTGAAATGGAGCAGAGATATTGCAGAGGTGAAATGGAGCAGAGATGCTGCAGAGGTGAAATGGATTGGAAATGTTGCAGAGGTAAAATGGATCAGAGATGC
Organism: Antechinus flavipes; assembly: GCF_016432865.1. Classification (NCBI taxonomy): domain Eukaryota; kingdom Metazoa; phylum Chordata; class Mammalia; order Dasyuromorphia; family Dasyuridae; genus Antechinus; species Antechinus flavipes. The sequence continues at coordinate 1,940,624 of NC_067399.1, forward strand.
TACAGAGATGAAATTGACCAGAGATGTTGCAGAGGTAAAGTGGATCAGAGATGTTGCAGAGGTAAAGTGAATCATAGATGCTACAGAGGTGAAATGGATGAGAGATGTTGGAGAGGTGAAATGGACCAGAGATGCTGCAGAGGTGAAATGTACCAGAGATGTTGCAGAGGTGAAATGGACCAGAGATGTTGCAGAGGTAAAGTGGATCACAGATGCTACAGAGGTGAAATGGATGAGAGATGTTGGAGAGTGAAATGGACCAGAGATGTTGCAGAGGTGAAATGGATCAGAGATGTTGGAGAGATGAAATGGACCAGAGATGTTGCAGAGGTGAAGTGGATCAGAGATGCTGCAAAGGTGAAATGGACCAGAAATGTTGCAGAGGTAAAGTGGATCAGACATGCTACAGAGGTGAAATGGATTGGAGATGCTGCAGAGGTGAAATGGACCAGATATGTTGCAGAGGTAAAGTGGATCAGACATGCTACAGAGATGAAATGGATTGGAAATGTTGGAGAAGTGAAATAGAGCAGAGATGCTGCAGAGGTGAAATGGACCAGAGATGCTGCAGAGGTGAAATGGACCAGAGATGTTGCAGAGGTGAAATGGATTGGAGATGTTGGAGAAGTGAAATGGACCATAGATGCTGCAGAGGTGAAATGGACCAGATATGTTGCAGAGGTAAAGTGGATCACAGATACTACAGAGGTGAAATGGATTGGAGATGTTGAAGTGAAATGGAGCAGAGATGTTGCAGAGGTAAAGTGGATCAGAGATGCTACAGAGGTGAAATGGACCAGAGATGTTGGAGAAGTGAAATGGACCAGAGAAGCTGCAGAGATGAAATGGACTGGAGATGTTGGAGAAGTGAAATGGACCAGAGATGTTGGAGAGGTGAAATAGAGCAGAGATGCTGCAGAGGTGAAATGGATCAGAAATGTTGGAGAGGTGAAATAGAACAGAGATGCTGCAGAGGTGAAATGGACCAGAGATGTTGCAGAGGTGAAATGGATTGGAGATGTTGGAGAAGTGAAATAGAGCAGAGATATTGGAGAAATGAAATGGATTGGAGATGCTGCAGAGGTGAAATGAATCAGAGATGTTGGAGAGGTAAAGTGGATCATAGATGCTACAGAAGTGAAATGGATTGGGGATGTTGAAGTGAAATGGACCAGAGATGGTGCAGAGGTGAAATGGACCAGAGATGCTACAGAGGTGAAATGGAGCAGAGATGTTGCAGAGGTGAAATGGAGCAGAGATGTTGCAGAGGTGAAATGGAGCAGATATGTTGCAGAGATAAAGTGGATCACAGATGCTACAGAGGTGAAATGGACCAGAGATGGTGCAGAAGTGAAATGGACCAGATATGTTGCAGAGGTAAAGTGGACCACAGATGCTATAGAGGTGAAATGGACCAGAGATGTTGGAGAAGTGAAATGGAGTAGAGATGTTGGAGAGGTGAAATGGATCAGAGATGCCACAAAGGTGAAATGGATTGGAGATGTTGCAAAGGTGAAATGGACTAGAGATGTTGGGGAGGTGAAAAATCAGTAAGAAAGGCTACAGAAGTATTATCAGGCCTTGACACCATATTGGGTGATTGATAGAAAGGTAGAGGGGAAGGGTTAGGGGTAGAGATCCTAAGTTGTGGTTTGGACACATTGAGTTTCAGATGTTTACTGAACATCCAGTTGGAGATGAGAAACTGAGGCAGAATTGATTTGAGATTGATAGATCAGAGATGTTGGAGAGGTGAAATGGATCAGAGATGCTGATCTTCAGCATAGAGATGGTCATGAAACTCATAGAAGCTGATGAGGTCACCAGAAGAAGAGTCCAAGACAGAGTCCTTAGGGACACCTACAATTGCAGGACACTGGGAGAACAACTAAAGAGCATACCTTGAATATCTGCCGATTAAGGAAAGACCAAACAAATGACATGGGAAGGGAGTAGCATTTTACTGCGTCCCAAGAATCGAGAATAGGAGTCCTCTGGAAAAGCACTGGGAAGAATCCTTGGAGCATCGGAACCCAGATTCAGTTCAGCAGCTAGATATGGTTCCAGAGTGTGCTTGAGCAAACACATCTCCCTCCTTTTAGCAGAGATGCAGACTGCATAGCTATCATCAGGGGATTTTGCTGAACTTTTTCTGTTACATGACCTCCTCCCACCCCTCATCCACAGGCCAGTGATCTTCCCCTCCCTTTTAAATAGGTAAATCCTTTGCTTTAACCACCTCGCTCACTTAGTCTGGTCACGATTCAATTTCGGGACTTTCCACTTCTTCCCCAGCTGCCTTGACTTTCTTGGGTACCCTCACGCTTCCTCCTTCCCTCTCCCTTTCCAGCTCTTTGCTTCCTGAGGGCAGGATCTGTCTTGCTTGCTTATCTTTGTTTCGCCTGCACTCAGCACCATACCTGGCACACAGTAAGCTTTTAACAAATGCTCTCCATATTGGAAGCAGCCATTTTTGCAAGGAGGAGGGACCATTAGAAATGGCCAGGATTTCAGAAGTAAGTGGCATCTGTGTAGACCAGTCTAGTGCCTCGGATTCCGAATCCTCCTAGACCAGCCAGCAGGAAGCAAAGGGTTTCTTGAGCCATGCTAGGGGAAAGGCTACTCAGCAAGGACATTCAGCCGGGCTCTGCTGCTCAGAGAGCTCCCCTCTGCACATAGACATCAGCCGGCGGAGGCGGTGGCCCGAGCCCTCCGCCTCCCAGCAGACAAGTTCGAGACCCAAGAAGGAATCCAAGCACAGCCTCCCCAGTAGGGGGCGGACCTGCTATACCATCAGTACACCTTTATTTTTCGTTTTAAATCAGAAAAGGACACACTTCTTTGGTGCTGGGGCTGGGTGGGGGGGAGCGCACCTGCTTCAGTTTCTGCAAAACTGCGGCTTCTGCCTTTCTGAAACTTGGGGGGGGGGGGAAGAATTAGAACGCTGTTGGTCTTTGGCAGGTAATCACTCAATAAACATTTATTAAACACCTGCTGTGTACAAAAAGACCCAGTCCCTGACCTTGAGAAGCTTACAGTCTAGTTGGGGGAGGTGGTAACGACAATATGCAAAACAAGTTAATGGGAAAGACACTGACATGAAGAAGGGTTAGGGAGGGCTTCCTGGAGAAGGGGGCTTTTTGAGGCGGGGCTTAAAGGAAGCAGGGGAATGGAGAAGGGAGAGTGTTCCAGGCCTGGGGGACACCAACGAGAATACCCAGAGCTGAGAGATGGGGGTCTTGTTGGCTGGGGTTACAGGACTAAAGAGTATACTTTGGGGTGTAAGAAGTCTGAAAGGAAGGAGGGGCTACATCGAGAGGGCGTTGGAGGCCAAGCAGAGAATTTTGTATTTGTTCTTGAGAGTGATAGGGAGCCATTGAATTTTACTGAGCAGGAGGTGACAGGGAGAGGTCTCTGCTTTGGGAAAATCACTTGATTGGCCGGATGGAGGGTGGACTGGGATAGGGTCACTCCTGAGGCTGGCGGAGCCCCCAGAAGCCACTGCAGGGTTCCAGGTGTGAGGATGAGGGTCTGCCCCAGGGGAGGGCAGGTTCAGAGGGAGCGTCTGAGAGGCTGCCGAGGTGAAAGCACGGGCCTTGGCGCCACATTGGATAAGCCAGTGGGGGGAGGCAGGAAGAGTTCTTCAAGGATCCAGGGTGACTGTGAAGTGGGAGGTGGATGCTGCATTCAGAGCAGTGGGAAGGGAGGGGAAGGGGAGGGGCTTAGGAGATCCACATCATGGCCTTGTGGAAATGTCTTTGGCCATATGGAATGGAAATAAGGGAAATGTCTTTCAAGTTCCACCAAAGGGCTGTAGCCCAGCTACCTGGCAGCTCTAGGGAGGGGTACCCAGCAGCTCTGGGGATGGGTACCTGGCAGCTCTAGGGAGGGGTACCTGGCAGCCATGGGCACAAATACCTGGTAGTTCTGGGGATGGGTACCTGGCAGCTCTAGGGATGGGTGCCTGGCAGCTGCGGGCAAGATACCTGGCAGCTTTGGGGATGGCCGCCTGGCAGCTGTGGGGATGGGTACCTGGCAGCTTTAGGAATGGGTACCTGGCAGCTGTGGGCACAAATACCTGGTAGTTCTGGGGATGGGTACCTGGCAGCTCTGGGGATGGGTGCCTGGCAGCTCTGGGGATGGGTACCTGGCAGCTCTGGGGATGGGTGCCTGGCAGCTCTGGGGATGGGTACCTGGCAGCTACGGGCAAGATACCTGGCAGCTCTGGGGATGGCCGCCTGGCAGCTGTGGGGATGGGTACCTGGCAGCTGTGGGTATGACCAGAGGCTGACAGGCTCCGGGGAAGCACCAGCCTGAGCACTGGCATGGGATTACCTTCCCCCTTCAAATGCCGAGCCCCGTCCTTCTTAAAGCCCGGCAGAACCCGGCTGGGAACTAGAGTCCTAGGCCTTCGTCAGGCGTGGCGCTGCTGGGTCAGGCTCAGGGACCCTCGGTCAAAGCGGTGGCTCCACTTTGGGCTCTGCTGGGACTGGGGGTCCTGGACACGGGCACCTCGTTCCTATGGGAGGAGAAGAGGGAGAAGAGAGCCAAGCTGAGGGGGGGCTCCCGCTCCCACCGGCCCCCGTGCCCTCTCTCCGAACCGGGCCCCCTCTCTCTCCACCCCACCCCATTTGCTCAAACCCTGAGGACAAGATGGCCCCCTCCGTTCCCCAAGCAGCTCCTCCACCAGCCCCCGCTTCATCTCCTAGCCAACTGCCCCCCCATTTTGTCTCCCCTAACTATTCTCTCTTGCTGCTGCTTTGGGTCTGCCCAGCTCTGAATCCTGGGCCCTCGCTGACCACTACCCTTCTCTCTCCCCGGTTCCCCTTCTCCCCGAGCCCCAGGTCAGCGCGACCAGGCTGGGAGTGCGTCGGGCCCGCGCGTGTCCGCTCCCGCTGCCCACCTCAGCGCGTCCAGCTCGCGGGCGATCTCCTGGCGCCGCTGCTCGGTGATGGGGTACGCCGACAGGATGGCCAGCCCCAGCAACACCATGCTGGTGGGGACGGCTCCGATCAGGACCTTGAGCGCCAGCACCGCCTGCTCAGACTGCTTACAGGCGCCGGACTCGTACCCTGCGAAGCTGAGACGCCCCCGTAAAGCCTCCGCCCTCCCCGGCTCGGGGCCCACAGCGGGGGCCCCCGAGGACAGGGTGTCCCTGTGAGACGGGACCGGGGAGGGAGGGTGGGGGCCAGGGGGCTGACTCGGCGGAAGGGATCTGTCTCGGGATCTCCCCAAGCCCTGGGACATGAGGCGGGCAGATCGGCCAGGGATGAGCCCAAACACTCCAGAAAGGAAGCTGAGGGAGCTCCCTGGGCCCCAAGGCTGCATAAGGAAGCCAGGCGCCCCCAGCCCCCTGACCCTGCTGGGCCCCCAGGCCCCCTCAGACCCCCTGGTCGCCCCTGGGCCCCCGCCCAGCCTCAGTCACTCACTCCAGGCTCAGGGTGGAGATGCCCAGGGCCCCGGCCCCCGACAGCTTGGTGAAGAAGACATAGGAAGAGTAGAAGATGGTTTCCAGGCCTTTCGGAGCAGGTTTCTGGAGCCTGAAGTCATCCACAACATCGGGCAGCATGGACCTGGGACAGAGCCCCCCAGTGTCTGTGACCCCCGGGGGCCTCCCCGCGAGCGCCCCCTTCCCCCTCTCTGTCCCACCCCGGGGCATCTGCGGGGGAGAGCGCCAGGCCCAGAGTCAGGAAACCGCGAGTTGGGATGGGTTCCTCCCCTGCTTGGGCCTCCCTCCCCGGCCATCCAGAGGGCAGTGAGGGGAGGATTGTGGGACGCTCAGCACGGGCCTGGGCACACAGGAGGGGCCACGTGCCCCCCACCCCGGGCCAGAAGCTCCGGGGCCTCCGCCATTCCCAGCCTCCCCAGCCTGTCTGGGCACTGACCGGACCCTTCCAGCTTGCCTTTGCCAATCCCAGAGCCCCGCTCCGGTCCTGCCCGCCTGCCTTCGATGCCCCTGCCCCGGCCCACCCGGAGGAGCCTGGCCCCGGCCACCTACCAGGGCAGCAGCGAGGCCACGGCAATGCTGGCACCGGACACGAAGGCCATGCTGTAGGCCACGGGGGCGGTGGGCACGGCTGCCAGCAGGAGCGCAGAGGGCACCATGGCCTGTGGAGGGGAGGGGGCCGTCAGAGGCCGCCTGAACCCCCCCTCAGCTGGGCCCCCTCCCGCTCACTCACCCCGATCCCGCAGGCTGCGGTCTTCTTCCCCACTTTCTGCAGGAACCATTCCCAGAAGGGGGTGCTCAGGACAGCTGCCACCTTGGGGGGCGGGGAACCGGGCTGTCGTCACCATGGGGGGCAGGGAGCTCCAAGCCCACCACCGCCTCCCACTGGTGACCAACACCTGCTGTGCGGGGCCTCCCCCCCCATACCCTGCTCCCTCCCCCATCCCCCGCCTCAGGGCCCCCCTCACCAGCACCAGCAGCACCAGGTTCTGCGTGTGGCTGTGCAGGGGGCCCGCGTGGGTGCAGAACAGGACCAGATAGCTCTGCTGAACCTGTGGGGGCGGGAGGCCAGCGGCTGTCGGGGGACCCCAGAACCCCGGCCCCTCCCGCTGCCCCTCCCCCCCGCCCGGGGTCCTGGGGGAGCCTTCTGGAGGGGGGGGAGAAGTCTCGGCCTTCAGGCACCTTCGCAGCCTCCTCCCCTCACTCGGGCCATCCCGGGGCTCTCCGAGGGCGGGGCGGGTTGGGGGAAGGGGCCGGGCCGGAGGTACCTGGACGGCGGCGGAGATGAAGAGGAAGGCAGCCACGAGCCGCTGGTAGGGCTGGTGCCGGAGGGTGCGGCCGAGCCCCTGGAGGAAGGAGAGCCCCTGGCGCTGGAGGCCGCCGAGATCTGGAGGCCGCGGCAGGCAGGGGTTAGAAGAGTGCCCGCCCCGGGTTCCCCCGTTCGTCCCCGGGTCCCCCGCCCGCCTCCCCCGTCACCGTCTTCCTCGGAGGTCCCCAGGGCCAGCAGGGCCGCGCACAGGGGGTAGGTTCCCGCGACGACCCCGGCGGCGATCATGTAGAGCTGGCTCTGTGGGAACGGCACGGTCACCAGGGGGCGCCTCGGCCCGCCCCCGCCGCTCCCCCAGAAGGGCCCCGGCTCACCGTGTGCGGAGGGGTACCCGAGCCCAGGGAGGGCGGCGGGGCCGTGAGGTTGGCCTCCGGGCACGTGGGGGCCTCGTGGGCGCCGGCCACGATGAGACCGTGGGCAGTGGCTCCAATCAGCGTGCCGGCCATCTCCGCGGTCATCCCTGGGGGGGGGGGGAGGGGAAGAACAGGGCCAGGGTCACGAGCTCACCCCTCCTCCACCCAGCCCCCAAAGTGAGCCTCAGGAGTGACCAGGAAGCCCTCAGCCTCATCCAGGCTCCCTCCCCTTCCCCGAGAACGGGGCTGTCTTCTGCCTTTGTGTTTCTAGTGCTTGGCACACAGTAGGCACTTAATAGTTGCTCATCAAGTTAGGGAGCCCCGGACAACCCCAGCCCCGCCCCCCCTTCTCCCCCACTCACGATAGGCAGTGGCCGAATCTCTCTCCTGCTGGTCCCGAGTGAGGAACATGGTGAGGGCGGAGTAGGGGACCTGGAGCAGCTGGAGGAGGGGGCGCGTCAGCGCCTCCGAGGGAGGCACCCCCCCCCCCCGCCCAGCGCCGAGGGGAGCACTCACCGTGGACAGCGCCTGGAAGAGGCAGTAGAAGGCCCCGTACCAGAGCGCCCGCAGCCGGCCCACGGTGGGCAGGAACCACAGCAAGAAGTAGGTGAGGGCCAGGAAGGGCGAGCAGCTCAGGATCCTGGGGGGCGGGAGGGTGAGCCGGCCTCCGTCCTGAGGGGCGGGCCCCTACCTCCCCCGCCCCCCTCCCGGGGGCCCGGGATCGCAAGGCGCCCTCCCCCCCGGGGCTCACCAGGGGGTCAGGCGGCCCAGGCGGGTCCGCGGGCTCCGGCTGACGAGGAATCCGGCCGCGGGATCGGCCGCCGCCCCCGACAGCTTTCCCGCGAACAGGACGAGCGAGGCTTGGGCCGCGGGGATCTGGGGCCAGAAGAACAGAAGTGAGAGGGCGCCGGGCCTTCCCGGGAGGGGGCGCTCTGGGCGGGGGCGGGATGCTCTGGGGGGAGGGGGCGCTCGGGCAGGGGGCGTGCTCTGAGCCGGGGAGAAGGGACTCTGGCGGGGAAGGGGGGCGCTGGGCGGGGGGGGGAACTCTCTGGCCGGGGAGGGGGGCTCTGGGCGGGGGGGGGGTGCGGCGGGAGGCCCTCACCCTGGCCACATCCAGCAGGAAGAGCTGCAGGTAAAAGGCTGCGGCGCTGGAGGCTGCCTGGTTGGGGGCTCCCCCAATGCTGTAACAGAGCTTAGAGATCACTGAAAGGCGCCCGCCGGGACCGCCCTGGGGAGAGACGAATGTCAGCGCGCCCGCCCCCTCACGGGGTCCCGGGTTCAGAGCGGGCGGGAACATCTGGTCCGCGGACTCCCGCTTCCTCCGGGGCAGCGCCGGCTCCTTGGCGGGGGGGGGACTCCTAATAAATGCTCAATTAATGGGATCGAGTGAGCGGAAGAAGGGCAGAGAGCAAAGCCCTGTCTTGAGGGACTCCAAGGCCAAGAGCGGGCGGAGGCCCGGATAGAGTTGGGTCCAGCCCCGGGGTCCCGGCCCCTGCTCTCTCTGGGAACCTCACGAGCCTCCGGACACAGGGCGGCCGCCGCTCCCGTTGGGACGGTCCCGCTTCGGTTCCTACTTAGGGAATGTTTGAGCGTGAGTGTGAAAATGAGTGCGTGCATAAAGATGTGTGAGCGTGCCTGAGTGAGCAAGTGAGTGTGCGTGAGTGTGAGAATGTGTGAGATCTCAGGCAAGGCGGGTGCTCCAGCAGAGGCTCCCCCCGCGCCCCCCAGCTGGGTGAGAGGGCGGCCCGCTGGAGCCGAGCCCCGTGGCCCCCCTCGGCCTCGGGACTACGGAGAAGCTGCGGGGGGAAGCGTCCTGGGGAGGAGGGGGCGCCCGGGGGCCCCACCAGCCGCCCCAGCCCGTCCCTGGGCCCCAGCTAGCCGCTTATCTCGCCCTCACACTTCCCCAGCCAGGGAAAGCCAAGTCATGGGCAGCGGGGGTGGGGTAGGGGGGGAGAGCCCCCAGGCTCCGAGAAAGCATCGCCCTCCTCCCGCTCGGGGGCCCGCCGCCCGCGGCTGCCTCCCGGTACTCGCGGGAAACTGTGCGGGGAAGAAGCCCGCCCGGCCCCGCCGCTCTTCCTCCGGACGCTGCCCCCCCGCCCCTGCCCCCTGCCTTCACCTGAGGGGGCTCCTCCTCTTTCTCGAGGATCTGGGGGCCTGGGTCGCGGTCCCGAGTGGAAGCTGCCATCCGGCCGCCGCCTCTGCCTCGGTGTCGCGGCCACCAGGAGCGCGAGCTCCTCTTCTTCTGAAGCCGCAGCTTCGGGGCGGGGCTGGAGAGGGCGGGGCAGGAGGGGGCGGGAGGACCCCCGCCCCCCAGAATGCTCCGGAGAGGAGGAGGCTGCCAGGGGTGGAGCCGGGGTTCTGGGGAGCGGAGAGGGCCCAACGAAGGCCGGCTTGGCCGTCCCGGGGCCCGCTGGGCGTTCGTGGCGCACCTGCCCTTTTCTGGGCCTTAACTCTCCTTCCCGTCGAGGTTGGGGTGAAGGCAGAGCCGGGACCTGGGCTGGGCCCCGGGCCTGGCGTGGGAGAAGCAGCGGGGGGAGGGGGGCAGAAGAGGGGAGAGGGGAGTGAGGGGGGCGCGGCCCAAGAGCCAGGCCCTGCGGGCAGGGAGGGAGCGCCCGCGGCAGGATGGCCGGGCGGCCGGGGAAAGGCACGTGCGGGAGGCTGGAAAGGCCCGAGTCGAGGAACCCTTCAAGGGAGACAACTCAATGAAAGCAAAATGTGGGAAGTGGCTAGGCCCGTGTGCCAGGCCCAGCACAGAGTGCCGCCCTCAGGGAGACTGGGGGGAGGGGCAGGCTCCGGGCCGCAGGGCACCGGCTCCCTCACCCGCTTCCCCTTCCCCAACGGGGACCGTTTTTCCTGGCTGCCCCCCCCAGTGCCCCTGGCTGCCCCCCCCAGTGCCCCTGGCTGCCCCCCCTGCCCCTGGCTGCTGCCCCCACTGCCCTTGGCTGCTCCCCCCACTGCCCCTGGCTGCCCCCCCCAGTGCCCCTGGCTGCCCCCTCCCCAGTGCCCCTGGCTGCCCCCCCCAGTGCCCCTGGCTGCCCCCCCTGCCCCTGGCTGCCCCCCTGCCCCTGGCTGCCCCCCCTGCCCCTGGCTGCCCCCCCCACTGCCCCTGGCTGCCCCCCCCACTGCCCCTGGCTGCTCCCCCCCCAGTACCCCTGGCTGCTCCCCCTCCCCAGTGCCCCTCCTCATTTCCACCTCCAGATTCCCTGGCATCTTAAGAAAAGGATATATGTGTGTGTTTTACACACGCACATATATAGACATTTTATTACATAATTTTTTCACACAGACACATGTATATTTACACACACATATTACATACACATATTTTACGCACATATATAGACGTATTTTATACACATAGAAACATTTCACACACACAAAGACAAATGTATATTTTACACCAAATATACAGAGACATTACACACCCGGACGCATTTTTTGCACACACACTATATATATATATATTTTACACACATAGATATATCACGCACACGCAATATACGTACATCTCACACACACACCTTAAAGAAAGGCCAGACCCAGGCCGAGTCCCACCGCGCGAGCTTTCCCTCGGTTCCCCGGATGGAAGGTGGGAATCCTCGCAGCGCCCCCCGGGGTTGCGGGGAGGGCCGTGGGAAGTCACCCTGAAGCAGCCCCGGGCGCAGAGTAGGGACCACGTCCTCGCGCCCTTTCCCTTCCGCTGAGTGACGCGGCCCCCGCGGGGACTGAGGTGGCGGGAGTGCGGGGCACAGGTCCGGAGGAGCCGAGATCCGGTCCAACCCCAGCCGCCTCCAGCTGTGTGAGGCCGGCCCGCCCTTGATCTCCATTGACTTCAGTTTCCTTCATTGGAAAACGGGCTTTTCCGGGAGCGACCGGACTCGGACAAGGGCTTCGGGTCTGGGCCGGGGGAGGCGCCGGGCGGTTGCCGTGTCTAGAGAAAGGCGCCCCCGGGCCACCACCGGACTTGGGCCCTGCGGGTCCTAGCGATTCCGTTCCCGCCTCCCCCGGCCGGGCTTGTTCTTCCGTGGGTTCGCCCGAGGGCTCCAGCCCCCCTCCCCCGAGCCTCCCAGGGCTCTCTCCACACAGGGCTCGCCCGGGGACCGCGGGTCTCCCCCCAGAGTCTGTGGGTCTCCCCGCTCTCAGCGCCGGCCCCGAGGCAGCCACACCCGGAATGCAGGCGCTTTCTCTGGGTTTTCAGCGTGAGCGCTGACCCAGGTGCTCACTCACACACACAACTCACACACTCATACACACACTCTCACACTCACACACTCAGACATACACACACTCTCACACTCACACACTCAGACATACACACATTCTCACACACACATACATTCACACACTCTCACACTCACACTCAGACACACACATTCTCACACACACACTCACATACACACTCACTCATATACACTCAGTCTCACATGCTCACTCTCACACATTCACTCGCAGACCCCCCTCCCCCTCCAACACAGACAGAGGCACTGGGCAGTTTCCTAACTTTATTTAGAACACCGAGTCTCCACACCCAACGATGGCCGAGGAGAGGGGGAGGCCGCGGCCGCGTCAGAAGCCCACGTGGGGATCACTTCCCGACGAGCCCTTCCGGACTGAAGGGACATCCCCGATGCCTTCCCGGTGACCGTCGTCCTAAACGCTTTAAGGCACTGAAGTCCGCCCCCTGCTCCTCGCGGCCGCTGCGCTGCAAAGGGTCTCACGGGGCCTTCCGAGATGGAAGGGCGAGGTCCCCAAGGCCCGGCAGGGGCCGCTCCCTGTCCAGCCCACGTGGTCCCGTGGTGGGTCCGCCCGGTGCACTGGAAGCTCGATGGGCTTTAACTCCTCCTCCCGATTCGGACCCACGGGCGGCTCTCGAGCCCGGGTGGGAGTGGTCTGCGCAGTTCCAGGGGGTTCCCGCCGGAGGCTCAGAGCCCCACTCCCCCTGAGGGCCGGCCAGCGGGCGCTCCCTCCTCCCGAGGAGCTCCTGCCCGTCCCCGGGCATTCTGCCAATGCCGAGGGAGGGAACAAACTGCCGAGCGGAGCGGGAACCAACCGCCAGGGCTGTGGCAGGTCCTCCAGCAAGGCGGCCTCCTCCACATCCCCGAGGGACCTGGCACGGGGGCTTGGGGGCGCCCGCTGTCCTATACGCCGGGAGCAAAGCGCTGCTCCCCTGAGGGTTTCTGGGGGTTCTCAGCAATGTAAGGAAGGGCGAGCCATGCTGCGGGTGCGGGATGGACGGGACAGGAGGAAGGCTCGGGGTCCCTTGCAGCATTTTCCAGGAGCACGAAGCCCACAAGAGCCTGCGCCATGTGGGGCTCCCTGCAAAGGAGGGAGGGGCCTCGGCCGTTTGGGGGCTCAGCTCCTGTTTCTTTCTCTGACTTAATTGCTCACACTTAGAGTCGCCACAAAGAAAGAACCTGGGGGGGGGGGGCAGGGAGCTCAGCCACCGCGCCCCCTGGAGGTCCAGACAGGAGCCGGCCTGTTTGATGGGCGGGCAGAGGGGGACCCTGAGGAGCGGCCCCTTGTGGGGGCAGAGGGACACCACAGGGAGCTTGTTGGACCCGAGGCTCGGGCCCAGGGCCAGGAGAAGAGGAAGCATCTACCATTTCCAAGAGTCACCTAGAACGGGCCGGACCTAAGACCTGCGCCGTCCATCTGCTTCCCGCCGTCCATCTGCTTCCCGCCGTCCAGCCGCACCCCGCCGCTCCCGGCTCCCGGCCACGATCTTGGGGAGGAAAGGGCCGGGAGGTGCCGGAGAGCGTCTGCCAGAGCTCAGGCGGGCCAGGGGCCCCCCGCCAGTGGCTCCGGGGCTAGGACAGGCCCTGGAGGGCGGCGTGAGGGGCCTGGCGCCTCTGGATGACCACGGCGTTCTGCAGCTCCGCCTCCTCCAGCGTGAGGGCGTCGTCCAGCAGCCTGAGGCCCGGAAGGGCAGTGACCAGCGCGAAGGGCCGACTCCCCTGGGGGCCTTCGTACTTCCGGATGAAGTCCCGGACGTGGCTCACCCTGGCGAGGGAGGAGGCAGAATGAGCGAGCGTCCGTCCCAGCCCTTCCCCCAGGGCCTGTCGGCCTCCCTTTCTCTGTCCCCCAGGACAAAGGACCCTCTCCTACCTCCCTTCCCCGCCCCCCCCCACCCCCCTCGGTTCAGGCACGGCTTCCTGAAATCTGCCCCCGCCCTCCGAGCTTCCCCCTCCGAGCGACCTCGTGTTGGCTTAACTGCCCAAGTTATTCCCTGTCCTTGGTGGAGCGGAAGACCCCGTCCTGCCCCGTGTCCGCACTGCCCGCACCGGGCCGGCCCCACCGGTGCTTGTGAACATGAAACCGAGGGCAGACGGCCGCCCTGCTGGGGTTCACACGGGCCCTCCGAGTCACCCGGCGCTGCCCTCTCTGACCCTGCTCCGGCCACGGACTCCCATCCACTGGCAAAGGGGGGTCCTCCTCCCCTGCCCGGAGCCTAATGGGGGAGAGCTCGTGCGGATCCAGCTTCTGCGGCTGGGGTGGGCCCGCTGCCGCTCCTTCTCCGGGAGCGAGGGGCCCCGGGCGTCCGGTGGGGCCCCAGGACCAGCGCCGACTCCTCCGCAGCTGCAGGGGAGCGAGCCTCCCGCCGGCCCCTTCCTGCCGTTTTCCCTCCATCCCTTGGGGGTCCTGGATTCTGGGAGAGGTTTCCTTCAGGTGTGTGACTGGCGTGGCGCTGAGGGAGTGCGCCCCTCTTCTGCCGGAAGAGCCCAACCATGAGGCAGCACCGTCTCTTCTTATTTTTAGTTCTTTTGCTGAGGTAGTTGGGGTTAAGTGACTTGCCCAGGGTCAGGCAGCAGGAAGCGTCGGGTCCTCCTGACTTAAGGGCCGGGCCCTAGCCACCGCACCACTGGCTGCCCAGTCTCTAATTACCCAGGCTGTCTTCCACCGGCCCTCCATGCTGCCCGCGCACCTCCGTGGGCCCGACACGTCACGCGGTTCCTAGTTTTCCGGGTGAGATCTCTCTGGCTCTCCGGCCCAGACTCGGACACCGCTGAATCGCTCCCGCTTCTCCCTGAGCTGCGCCGTGTGTTCTCCGGCCTCCCCCTCATGTCTCACTGCTGGGGCCCTTCGCCCCGGGGCCTGCTGGGACGCCTGCCGCGGGTGACTGCGCCCCTCGGGGCTTGGACACGGCCTTTTCCGGGGGAGAGCGCCAGGCGGCCATCCCACAACCCTCGGCCCCAATGGTCGTTGCATCCGGGAGTGGCGGGAGGGCGGCCGCCTTTGTCAAAAGCTTCGGGTCTAGTGACGTCCCCCGGTGGTCTCAATGTTAGGGATGAGCTCGTGGGGCCTTCACGGGGGGCTGAGGTGGTTGCTATGGAAACAGCTGACTGAGAGTTGCAATTTTTTGCTGCTTAAATGCGGCTGCTGATTGGCTGGAAAGGGCCCCTCCCTCCAGTGCCGCTGGAGCTGCTGATGGGGGCCCTCTCCTGAGCTCTGCCTTCCTCCTTCAGAATAAGGAACCTCCCCCGAGGGTAATGGAGTCACACCCCAGTTCAGGTGAGAAGCCAAGAGTTCCTTACAGAGTTCCTGCGGCCTCCAGGCTGGTCCCTCCCCCTCTTCCTGGGCCAGCAAATTCTCTCTTCAGCCAAGCTGAGTGTCAGAGACCCAGACCCCCGACCTGGCCCCCAGCCCAACCCCTACAGCCTGAATCCCCAGCCCAGATCCCCGGCCAGGACCCCCCCCTCTAATCTCCACAGTCTGTACCCCTGGTGACCCCCAGCCCAGCACACACCTGTGGGACACATTGAACCTCTGCACGAGCCTCTTCCCATCGGCGAGCCAGATCTGGACGCTGGTGATGGGCTCCGAGGGATTCAAGGGGACAGAACTCGGAGGCTTCGGGTGCCCGGAGTCCCCACTGCTTACCCTGGAAACTATTCTCGGGGTAGCGCTACGGGAGAAGGGGAAAGACTGGAGCCCAGAACTCGGTGCCGCCGGCTCTCCCGGGGGTGTGGGGGCCGCCAGAGTGGGGAGGGTCTCTGCACAAAGAAGGCTGGAGAGGCCACGGGAGCCCCACCTCCATGCCCTGAGGGAAAGCCTGTGGGCAACTTCTTCCCCAGGCCCAAGGGGGCTCCCCGCCTACCTCCCCAGCCGGTGGCCCAGCCCTGAGAAGGGCTGGAAGGCGGGCTTCTTGGACACATAGACCTCCTTCTTCTTGTCCTCCACCTTCACGTCCACCTCCTCCTTGTCAAACATGCCCTGCAGCTCCAGGGGCAGCTCCCTGGGGGAGAGCAGAAGTCAGGGCAAAGTCAGCCCAAGAGCACTCATGGGAGAATCATGGCAGGAACGAGGAAGGGCGACTCCTCCCACAGGAGAGGACCGGGCCTTCTGTGGAGCCAGAGGCCACCAGGCCCAAACGTCAGCTCCAGGGAAGCCCCCGCAATGCCTGGAAGGTGCCAGGGAGCGAGCCCAGAAGGTCCGGGGCTACCCGGTTCTGCATGGCCTCCGGAGCCCTTCGTCCTCCCCTCCTGGACTCCTCTGCTGACCATCCTCTCTCCCGTCCCAGCACTGGCCCCCCTGGCTTCCTTTATATCCCAGCCAAGTCCCCCCTCCTATGGGGAAGCGTTCCCCAGCTCCTCCTCATTACCTCCCGGCCACAGAGATCTCCGTGGTATGGCAAAGGAGAGGGGGAGGAGAAAGGATCCACAGGCAGGACCCCTGGCCCTCTCTGG
Organism: Antechinus flavipes; assembly: GCF_016432865.1. Taxonomy (NCBI): domain Eukaryota; kingdom Metazoa; phylum Chordata; class Mammalia; order Dasyuromorphia; family Dasyuridae; genus Antechinus; species Antechinus flavipes. Next base: position 1,956,434 of record NC_067399.1, read on the forward strand.
GCTCCCAAATGGAGGCCAGGCAGTGGACTTGGAGCTTCCTTCACCCTTGTATTCTTGGCAGGACTTCCTTCATTTCCGGGACGGACGCAGCAGTGATCTCGGGCCTCCCACCACCCCCAGGGACTCTGGGACAAGAGAGGGGCAACCAAAAGCCCCCCCCCCCCCATCTTCAGACATTTGGTCACCAGCTCCCTGGAGGCTCTGTCCTGGCCACATACCCCTTCCTGATGGCGTTCAGGAACTGCTGGCTGGCCCCGTCCCCATAACTGCGGAACTCATCGTTCACGGTGAACCCGTTCTTCCAGAGCTTAATGCTTACATCAGCCTGTAAGAGTCCACAAGGGAAACTGAGACAGTCAGGCCGGTCACCCCCAGGGTTACCTGCTGGGGAGAGGCACTGGGAAAGAGCCAGCGGGGCCCACCTTGGACATTCTACTGGGAATCATCTCCCTGGCCCCTGCAAACAGAGCCACTCCCTATGGCAAAGGGATTCCCCCGAAGCCCCAAGAAGTGCCCTCAGCTCGGGGAGGCAGAACCCGACAATCCCCCAGGCTGGGAACGAGAGCTGGGGCTCCCACATGCGGCCCCAAAGCTGGGCAATCCCAGCAGCCACACGGTATGATCCACACCGGGGCTTGCCCCCCAACACCGTCCAGGCAGGCTGTTTCCCTCTCAGGCTTCAGCGTGTCCCTGGGAAATCGGGGCCAAGCACAACGGGGCTAACCCAACACCCGCTTCTCCCAGCCTTCTCTGGGAGCCACGTCCCAGACGGGCCATCCTCTGCTGCCCTGGCCCCAGCCTCTGGATGTCCCCCACCCCAGACACTGCACTTTCTGGGCATCTCCCTGGAGGGTGCTGCCCCAAAAGGAGGGGAGAGGAGCAGGTGGCTCTAATCTGGGGGCCCCCACCTCCCATAGTGGGGGGCTGCTCTAGCCTGGGGTCCCCGCCTCCCATGGTGGGGAACTGCTCGAGTCTGGGGTCCTTGTCTCCCATAGTGGGGGGCGGCTCTAGTCCGGGGCCCCTGCCTCCTGTGGTGGGGAGCTGCTCTGGCCCTCCAGCCCCCATAACTTCCTGCAAAAGTCCCACCTCATCCTTGGGTGGGAGCTAAGTTTTGGAGGCCAGCAGCGACTGGACCAAAAGTTGGGACTGGGCACTAACACCCACCTGTCTTCTGTCGGCGGAGGGCAAGCACTCAGTGCCAACCTTCTGGGCTTCCTCCAAGAGGCTGTCGAAGAGCAGCTCGCAGCTTTTGGCCTGGCCACCATGGAGGGGCTGCCCTTCGGCGCCAGACTCACAAACCCTGTGGAGGCAAGGAGACCCTTACAGAAATATGGCCACGAGCCCCATCTTCACAGCCCCTTCAGCACCCTGGTCAGCGCCTCCACAGGCCAATGACCGTGATTCCTTCCTAGCAGCCCCTTCAGCACCATGGTCAGTACCCCCATAACAAGGATATGGCCATGATTCTCCTCCTAGCACCCTGGTCAGCGCCTCCACAGGCCAATGACCGTGATTCCTTCCTAGCAGCCCCTTCAGCACCATGGTCAGTACCCCCATAACAAGGATATGGCCATGATTCTCCTCCTAGCACCCTGGTCAGAGCCCCCGCAGGACAATGGCCATGATTCCCCGCCTAACAGCCCTCTCAGCACCCTGGTCAGCTTCCCCCCCCCCCCCCCCCAGCAGCCCCATTCAGCACCTTGGTCAGCGCCCCCAAAGGATAATGGCCATGATTCCCCTCCTGACAGCCCCCCAGCTCCCTGTCATCACCCCCACAACAGGGATGTGGCCATGACACTCCCCCCCCCACCCCGCCCTCTCAGCACCCCGAACCCAATCTCCATGTCCAGCCATTCAAGCCCCCATACATGGAAATTAGCAGGAAGCAGATTTTAGTTACAAATTTAGCTTTTTTTCAAGGACTCAGACCCCTGGAAATACTTGGGGAGGGCGGGACCACCACTCCCAGTCCCAGAGAGGAGCCCAGGCTTGGAGGGAGCCAGCAGCCTCACTGCCCACTCCAAGCAGGTTTTGGGTTTCTCCCCGGAAGGGCTTCTTTGGGCCCTTCCCAGAATTCAGGCAGTGCCCCTTGTAGGCATCCCACAGACCCCTTTGGCTGCCCCCAGACCACTGACTTTTCTGCAGGGGGGAGGGGCTCCCTCCAGGCCCAGTAGGCAGGAGAGGGGCTCTGGGTCGGGGCAGGGGGATGCTGGGGGGCCATCCACTCACTAGCACTGTATATAGAAAAGAATGGGCCATGGGAGCGGACAGTGAAGAAGTTTGAGGGCACATGGCCCTTCGTTTCTCATTTCCTGGCACGGGCGCTGCTCACGTGGAGGAAGCACTGGCCGGCTGACGCCAAAGTTTCCCTTAATGCAGGCGGAAGGACACCTGCCCGACAAAGCAGTCTATTGGTCAAAGATCCTCCAGAGACGGCCGCTGGTGCAGGGGGTGGAGTGCTGGGCGTCGAGTCAGGAGTTCAAATTCAGCCTTAGACACTTCCTAGCTGTGTGAGTCTGGGAAAGTCACTGCACCTCTGTCTACCTCAGTTTTATCAACTGTAAAATGGGGATCATTAACAGCACCTGTATCTCAGGTTTGTTGTGAGGATCAAAAATATAGTTGTAGAGAGCGCTAGCACGTTGGTGCACAGTGGGGGCTCTGGACCTGCCTGCTGCTTTCCCTTCCCCTTTCCCCTATGAGCCCCAGAGACTTTGAAATTGTCCATATTACTGGGAGAATCTGGGTGAGGAGGCACCTGAAAGGGAAACCGAGGCAGGGAGAAAAAACCTGTGCCTCTCACAGGAGCCCTCAAACTCCAAAGCCTGTCACCAGTAAGCAAATGGCAGCTGGCCCAGAGACATTTCCAGCTCCGGCTCCCAAAGGACACGGGGTGCAACCCAGTAGAAACAAAGAGTACCTGAGGGCTGGGGAAGGGGGAAGGGAAGCCCCGGCCGGGCCCTCCTCACTCACCAGTCTTCTCGAAGGCTTTCTAGCTTCTCCACCTCCTTCATCCTGGCGGCCCCAGCTGAAACATGAAAGGAGAAGGCCACGTCAACAACAGTGCCCCTTCCCGATTCCGCCCCCGAGCCGCCATCCCTCAGACCGCAAGCCGTTTCTCCCCACGCAGAGAAGTGGTCGGAGGCTCTCGAGGGAAGGACTGCAGAGAGAATGGCCCATCCAGACCGCCCGGCTTCCCCCGCGGCCGCCCCTGGTGAAGATCCCGAGGAGTGGGCACAGCCACCCTCTGCTGGTGGAGCAGCAGGGCCGGAAGCTCGGGACGCGGGCTGCGATGAGGAATTCCTTTAGCACCTCGATGCTTCTAGTGGCATTTAAAAAAAATTAGTTAAGAACCAGAAACAAAGCAGAAGCCCCTGGAGAGAAGTACAACTAAACAAGCGCAGGGATGCGAGCGTGATGTGGTCAGACTGTGCCGTGAGGGTGGCAAGGGTGATGGTTAGAGAAACCCGAGGAAAGGCCGCCTGAACAGATGCAGGGGGAGGCAGCCGAGCCACAAAAAGGGCTCCTCCGGTGAGCAGCAAGAAAGTCACGTGCCCCTTCACAGGCCTAAGGAGGGCCTGGCTCGGCCCTACGCACTCTTAGAGCCATGGCTCTTTAAAATCCCCTTCGTTCTGTGGGCCGACGCTTGGGGAAGGGGGGTGTGTAAGAAAGAGAGGCTCTCAATAGAAGTGGACTTTTACCCAAGGGCAGCCAGGTTCCTCCTTCCCGCACTGCGGGAGAAGGCTCAGCGTGGCAGACGCCACAGACCCTGTCAGCTTCTCTGAGGGCGGCTTCATTGGACCACACTGCTCCCCCTTCTCCCCTTCATCCCAAATGACAGCTCACAGGGGACGGGATGATACAAGTGGCAACAAAAGTGGCGTGAATTTGAAAATGATACTGTTTTTAAGGACCGTCCCAGACCCTCAGGGAGCCTGGGAGCCACTGGTCTTCATCCCTCCCAACGATGACCTTTCCGGTCGTCACCTCACTCCACACTGCAGCATTTACTTATCAGTGCTCCGTGAGAGCAACGAGTCTCTCCCCAAACCCGTTCCGACCGTGAAGTCAGAATCCAGCCAATGGGGGGCTGGTTCCCGAAGAGGGAGCAAAGCGAAGCAGAGTGAGATGGCTCCTCTGCCCTTCCGGGCCCTCCCCCCTCCCCACTGAGGTACCAGGGACCAGCAGCTGAGGAGGAAAGGGAGCATCCGAAGGGGGACACGCAGGGCCCCGCCCCCCCTGAGCTGAGGGCGAGGAGGACAAAGGCGGGCAGGGGCGAGGAGGACCAAGGCTGGCAGGGAGCGAGGAGGACCAAGGCTGGCAGTGGTCAGGTGACCGCAGGAATGGGAGGGATTAGGGACAGGATGAGTAGATTACAAAGAGGCTGGGGAAGAATTCTCAAAAGAATGGTAAGCCATTTACATAAGATTGCTCAGGACACCAATAACAGTGAGATAAAAGGAAAACAAAGTTAAGCCAGCAAAGGGATAAAAAAGACAAAAGATGGGAGGCTCCAAGAGATGAAAAGAATGTAGAAGAAAAGAATATTCCTGGGCCACAAACTAGCAGTCAGGAAGACAAGAAACAATGTCTTAAGTTAATTTAATTAAACTTCATTACTTAAGTAAACAAAAGGGAGAAAATGCTGTAAATCCTGACCAAGACTGGCCCTGGAGAAGAGTAAATTAGGGAATAAAAAAATAGCCTCTTCAAGGTTAATGAAACCCTTTGCAAATAGGATCCCATTATCTTGGGAGTTAGGGGCTATCATTAATCCCCTTTGTTCCAGAAGAGGAAACTTAGGCTGAGGGAGAGTGACTATGGCCATATTGAACTCAAATCTTCTGGGCTTAAGCTTAGGGTCCTAACCACAGCCTCACGTGGCTATTCAGGTCCCAGGATGCCCAGGCCCTGGGAATGCAAATGTACAAGCGGGACAGGTTCTGCCTCAAGGAGCTTCCATTCTCGGTATGATTTCCTGCTCCGACATAGAGGTGACTTCGGCATAGATCTGATGGGCGGGCGAGTCTGCACTTGTGTCCAGTCCTAGAGCAGAACTCCAAATGGGAGGCAAGAGAGAAGGGCAGGAGCAAAACGGCCACAAAAGCCCCATCTGCCAGGCAGGAGCTGGCTTTGTAAAGTGCGCCTTCCCCGCTTCCTAACAGGACTAAAGGGCTCTGGATGGGAACACGCTGCCACATACGGTGGACTTGGCTGAGTTCTGCTTTTGGAAAATTCCCTTTAAAAGTCTTCGCTCTAAGGAGTGGCTCCCTGCGAGAGCGAAGGGCTATATTAAGAAATGGAGGCGAGATAAAAACAAAAGATTAAGAAGCAAAGATGAAAGGAGTCAGATGCAACTGGGCTAATAATAGCATTTACCTTCACAGGACTGGGATGAGGAGCAAGTGAGATAAGGAGATGAAAGCTTCTGGCAGGCTGGCTGCTGGAGACTGGCCTTCTTTGCCTACAAAAGCTGAGGCAGCCAAGGGAAGGAGGCACCCGGTAATGGGGGTGAGAGGGCCAGAGGATTTTGGGCATGAGGAGGAGCAGGAAGATGAGGAGGGGAAAAAGAGAGGGGGGAGAAGAGGAAAAGGGGAGGAGGAGGAAGAAGGAGGGAGAGGAAGGAGAGGGAAAGGGGAAGAGGAGGAAGATAGCTGTTCCAACAAGTGAACACTCAGGAGTCCATAGGGATGAGCTCCCAAGAGAGTGTCTGGCGACCCCAGATCTGGTAAATGGCACACTTGGGTTCAGAACTCCCTCTTGGATGCCTGGGACAGAGAAGGACCCAGAGCGGGGATCCATAGGACCTTATGAAACAGCACTCCAGCCTGGAGGAGGCTACAGGCTTCCAAGGGGGGTGTCCTGGGCTCCCGAGGCATAAAACTGAAGGTGGCACCTTCAGGCGCCTCCCAGCCTCCAGCCACTGACTAGGAGACCTGAGGTGCAAATCCTGCTGTCCATGGTGCTGATCCCGCTCACAGAAATCCCCCTCTCTCCCCCCAGTTTGGATCTCTGAATCACACCCTGAGAGGGGGAGGGAGCACAAGTGAGCTTTGGGAAAGAAAAGGTCTCAGTTACACACTGAAAAGTCGTTCCACATAATCACAGGATTAAAGTGGGCCCATTCCGATGCAACCAACCCACTGGCTAAGCTCGGCAGGGGAAGGTCCCGTTGGGCGCTGCCCCGTGACTCGGGCCCGCTTTGTCCACTCCACCCTCTGACCGCGGCCAGCTCGCTAACCTCAGCCAAGGACCAGGCACTTGGAGGGTGAGGGCCCGGAAGAGCTGAGCTCGGGGAGCAGGGAGGCCGTTCCCTGGGCCTCGTTTGGGAGAAAGAAGGGCTCGGCCCCCAGAACTCTGCCACTTTCGTGATGCCCCGGGGCCAGATCCCCCAATAAGCAACCTGGGCCAGTCAGACATGCTTCTCTCCCCATTCCTCGGGCAAAATGTTCTCTCGTGGCCTTTAGCAAGATTAGCACAGAAGCAGGAAGACCTGTCTCTGCGAGTGTGAACAAAGGAGGAGGAGGAGGAAGGGGAGAAGGATGAAGAGTGGAAAAGGAGAGGAGGGGGAAAAAGGGGAGGAGCAGGAGGAGGACAGGGTTTCCAGCTTGGTCTGACTATTAGCTTCTCCTGAGGACTGAGGGGCAGCCTGGAGCCCTACAGAATCATGGGCATATATTCCTGCTCTGTGAGAGGGCCTCGAAGGGAGCCCCTGCTGGCCTCAGAGGCAGCTCTGGGGCCTTAACGTTCAAGGGCAAGGAGGTGGGGCAGAAGCCACTGGCAGCAGACAGGGCCGCCCCTCACACTGGGGCCAGGATCCTGCTGCCCCTCCAGGCTGCCAGCCTCCTTCTCCGGATTTGACTTCAAGGCTTCCGTGGTTGGCTAATGGCCCTCCTCCCCTAAAATACAAGGTATGGGAGGGTGGGACTGCCTTTCTCTGGGCTCCAGGGAACCGGGGAGGCTCCAACACTGGCCACAGCACGAAAACATCTTCGTCCTCCTCTTTGTTTCTATCCTGGACAAGAGCTGGGCTTTCTTCTTTTTGTGAAGATCAGAAAATCAGAATCTGAGGCAGAAAGGGCCGTTTGCATCAGCTGCTCCAGCTTCCAGCAGGCCGCTCTCTGGGGCCACTCAGAACCAAAGGAAACGCTCTTCTGCGGGACGGACATTGCCCTCTCAAGCCTTTCTTCCTCCAGCCTAAATCAAAATCCGTGGACTTCCCCCGAGTTGTGTATGGGGGTCAGGTCCGTTTGCTCTCCCAGGGACCTTCCAGCTTAACTACCACAGGATCTTCCAAACATTACCCTGCAGAGGCTAAAGGAGCTAATATCCCCTCTTGGGCTGACCTTTGGCTCCTGGTTTTCCCAGAAAGAGGAGACCCTGAGGCAGGCAGCCATTCCCTGGCGCTCAAAGTTCAGCAGAATTCAAACCTCGTGGGGACCTGGCCAAGCAAAGAGAGCTCCTAGGTGGCCGAAAGTCACAAGCCTTAGAGGGGAGCCCTGTTCCATCACCCACTAAATCTTAATGCAGTTTCCCAAGCCTATGGTTTCCCTCCTTGTTTCATTATGTTCAACTCTTTGTGACCCAAAACCATTGGGATTTTCTCTGTAGAGATTCTGCAATGATCTGCCATTTCCTTCTCCAGCTCACTGTACAGATGAAGAAACTGAGTCAGACAGGGGAGTGACTTGCCCAGGACCACACAGCTCCTAAGTGTCTGAAACTGGATTTGAACTCAGGGCTTCCCGACTACATTGGTATCTTCTACTGTACCGAGTGATGATCTTTCTAAATGAAGGTCTGATGACGTCATTGCCCTGCACGTAAAACCAGCCTAGGGCCTCCCGGACCAAATACAAAGTGCTCTGTGGGCATTCAAAGCCCCTCAGGACTTCCCTCCCCATTCTTCATTGCTCTGGTCTGAAACACTCTTCCTCCTCCCCTCTGCTTCCCAGCTCCCTGTAAGTCCCTTTTAGAGGAAGCCAGTGCTGATCTCCCTCCTTCTGCCTATTATTTCACATTTGTCCGTAGTCCACTGTGCTCACAGAGGACCAAAGGTCAGCACTGTGTCAGAGGCAAGTCGGCCGATCAGACCCACAGAAGTTGGGGCCGTTCTGCCGCTGGTCGGACGCAGGGTCCTCGTGAACCCTGGGGAGCTTTTCTGATGTTGCACATCTTGGTTTTCTTCTGAGCCGATCTCATCCTGCTTTGCTCCTAGGGCACGGCCCCTTCCCTGATGAGAGTGGTCCTGGGCCAGGGTCTCTCGTGTGATACAATCGATTCTGAAGTTCTTAAGGGAGACCTTGCGAGTGTCGCTTCTTCTAGCCTCCCCGCGAGCATTTGTCCATTCTCTGTAAAAGAGTCTTTTTGGCAAGATATTGGGCATTCGAGCAACAGTCAGCCCGTCCGAGCTGGGCCCTTTGCAGTGGGTTCGAGTGCTCGGCATTCAACAAGGGAAAGGACTTGTGCTGTTGGTGAGCTGCAGAACCTTCCCAAGTTCCCAAGGTAATCCAGATGGTTTTGGTTTCCTGGCACGACACAGGCAGACCGTCCATACAACAGCCGTCGGGACAGGGGCTCAGTAAACTTCCAGCTGGGTGGTCAGTCTAATATCTTCTCTCCCCCACACTTTCCTTCGGAGCCTTCCAAACACTGAACCTGCCCCGACTGTGGGTCAACCTCATTATCACTGTGGACATTTCCAGAAAGTATCCCGCCAGGGTAAGGGAGCTCATTCACTTTTCCATTTGCTGCAACCATTGGGCCCCGTGTGGAGGGTGGAGCACCCATGTGTTCTTGGTGTTCATCATCATTAGGGAGGAGAAGAGACTCGTCCATACGCGGTGTTGCTGCTCAGGGCACTGCTCAGGGCACGAGGTTGCTCCACAATCAGCCAGGAACCAGGAACAGTCACCCACCAGCTCTTCCTTGGCCTTCCTTTAGGCTGGAAGCGTTTTCAAGCGACATCATTTAGCATGGGTGTGGCGGCTGACTCCAGGCCCTTTCATCCTCCCTGAAGGCATCTAACACTGTTGAACTCCAAGCTAAAAAGCATGGAAGTGGGAGGGCTTCCACTGGTGAGAAAGTGAAAAGGCACCATTCACCACCCAAGCCCCAGGCCAGCGTGCTGCCAGGAAACATAAACCTGGCGGCCTTCTCCAAGTGACAGACCTCGATACCCTCTTCCTAAGCTCTCTTGATGACAGTGTCAAAGCCTTGGTAAGATGTACAAGTGTCGTGTCCAGACCTCTGAGCTGTTCCTGACGTTTCTCCTGGAGCCGTCGGGCAGCAAACCACCATCGACGGTTCCTCGACCCTTTCTGAAGCTACGCTGGCTCCCGGGGAGATGACCTTCTTCCAGATGCAGGATCAGCCACGGAAAAGGACTGGCAAGAATCTTGCCAGCGATGACCAAGAGAGCTCTCCCCACGACTGTCACAGGCCAATCCGTTTCCTTTGCTTTATAGAGATGGACAATGGAGGTCTTGAACTCCAGCGGGCCAACCTCCTCTCGCTATATAACCCAGAAGACTTCAGTTAGCTTTTGTATTAGCAATGGATCCCCCAACCTTGTGAATCTCCGCTGGAACAGAACCGTACCAGGAGCTTTGTCCCATGAAAGGAGCCCGATGGCACTGAAAATCTCTTCTTCAGTTGGAGATCTGTCTAGAGAGGGACTGACTGAGGTCAGGTAACCGAGGTAAAGGGTCAATGGCTCAGCCTTGCTCCACGATGTTCTGTCACTATGGAAGTTCCCAGGATCATGTCCTTGTGACTAATCATGTGGCTGCATCAGCGCGAGTATTTGAGATGTATCATAGCCCTTTGCTCCATAACCAGCCTTCAGGACATCGTAAAAACACTGGAGTGTTGCCGTCAGCATAAGGGAGTTCCATCCCCTTCTGGCTGAGTCAAGAGTCCTGCAGCTGTTTAAGTTTCCACAGCACTTTACTTCTGGTGGAACTGAATGCTGCCTTCTTAGAGAGACGGAGGCGCAATTCTGCCGCTAAACGCTGGGAGTTCTTGTTTCTCATTGAGCAGCTTCTGAATCTCCAACATTTTCATCAAAGCCGACTCGATGTTCGCAAGGGTTCTGGCCTGGAGGAGTAAATACGGCGCCATACGTCAGGTCTCCGAAAGCTGCCCGCTCCTTGTCGGCTCCACTGTTGCCAAGCACGTGCTGGCTCAGCTTTCCCTTCAACCCGGCGACAAACTGCTCCCCTAGAGGAGTGCTTGACGTTCCGCTTCTCTCTGTCTTCAGGTTGGTGCTTTCGTTGAATGTGAACATTCAGCTTGAAAAGGCTGATCTGTGATCAGCTGGCACTCTGCGCCCATCTTGCCTCCGTCACTCTCGCACCAGTTGTCTCTCCTCTCCACGATCACCTGCCACTGTTTGCTGCGAGGGGCAGCGTCTGGGATGAGGAGGTCGTGGGGCGAATGAAACTTCAGCAACCACTGATGTTGCCGTTTCCAACGCCATTCCCCCCAAGGCCTCCCTGGTCGTCTGGGCCCACTCTAGCACTAACGTCACCCGGAACGATAGGCTCGTCCCCTTCCGGCACACTGATGGCAAGGGTCTCTGGGTTTCGGACCTCACCAGGGTCTGTCACGGTGGGAGCACAGAGGATGGTGGCGTGGCTTTTCCCACAATGGCGACCGCACTGTCCAAGATCTCTTGCAGCAAAAGCTGGTCCCTTGCAGTTTTCCCCGATTTCATGCACACACCTGAGTGGGTGGGATCATCTTGGCTGAAAGGGCTGGATTTATTTTGGTTTCAGTCTCAGGGCGGCTTCCTTGGCTGCTGCAGGAATCGGGCTAGAGCTAGGATAGGTGACGCATATGGTTATTAGGGCCCCTTTTCCAGGCCCTTCTTCACCCCAGGAGGTGAGCAGCAGCTGCTCACACCCCCGGGGGCTGTTCCCAAGGAGAAAACGACCCTCTGGCTGTGCCGGCCGGGATGGCAGCTCCCGGTGCTTCTGCCCCAGCCCTCTTGTCTCTTACCAGCTGGCCCGGGACTTGGAGATAAGCAGACAAAGTACGAAGGTGTGGGCCAGGCCCTCTGACTTGTGCATAAATTGAATTTAAGGGAGGCAGTCACTCAGAGTGACAATTCCAATGGCGGGACGGAAGTCAGGATGAGCAGCAAAGGCTTGGGGTGCAGCAGAGGACCCTGGGATCTCCCCTATATCCCAAGCCTCCGCCTTCCTCAGCCCCTGCTTTAGCGCATTAGGGCCACAGACCAAACTTTCTCCCCCACCCTTTCTGGGGGGATCTCTTCACAGGTTTGGGGCAGACGTTCCCTTAACTCACTCACAGGTTTGCATCTCTCAGTGACCCCTGACCAGGTTCAGACCTTCTGCTGGGATGTGGCTGCTGCACATGCTGCAGCCACAGGAGAACTGAGTGGATCTGGTGGACAGCCCCTGGGGAAGACTGCTGGGGGGGGAGGGCGTGACGGTCCTCCCCCAGAGGGGCCAGACTTGGGCAAACCTCCCCTGATTACTCCTCTCTTCCAACTGGCCTAACGCCTGTGTGTTTGCTGGTCTCCTCCATGAGGCTGAGGGCCCTCTGGAGGTAGGGGCTGTCTTTGTGTCCCTAGTACTTAGCACACACAGTGTCCGGCACTTAGTAGGCACCTACCGAATGCTTCCGAGCGGCTCCTCTTGGGCTCTTGTTATGGCAAGCTTCATGTTGTGATACTATTTGTGGTCAAGCCCACGCCTCTCTTTTTGCCCCAATCAAGAAAAACAGAAGAAACTTAGCAACATCAGTAAGAGCGTGCGTCTTATAGCCTTTAAGGTTAGCAAGGGATGGGACAAATACTCGTTTTTCACTTCACCTAGTGAACGCTTTGAGAAAATTTCGGGGAGCGCTGGGAACAGCTTGCTTCTGGAGCCATGAGAGCCGAGGTGGGGCTGGAGCAACAGTGGCCAGAGAGCTCCGAGCCAACAAGTTTGACACAAACAAAACCAAAGCGCCTCAGACAATGAGGAAACCGAGAACTGGGGGAAATCCTTGCACACGTAAGCGGGGCCTGAAGTCCAAGACACATGTAAGCAAATACAAAATGTGAAAATGCAACAGAAACAAATACTCCAGCTCCGACAAGACCTAGCCCTAAGTACGACAGCCACACAGACGCGTGTAAGCGTATGGGGAGAGATGTGTACAAACTCACGCATACATGTCCACCCCCGACGGACCAGACGCCACCCCTCCTCAGAGACTTGCCATCTCACCAACGACCCTCAGGAGAGAAGTCAGGGAAGCGGACGGCGCTGGCCCAGCAGGCACGGCGGGCGGAAGCCGCGGACCACTGGGGAGCGACGATGTGCTCTAAAGGCCCCCGTCTCTCTCCCGTCCCAGGACTGGGAAGAGGGACGGATGCCAGACAGATGTGCGACAGACTGACCATTTCCCGGGACCCAAAGCAGCTACTGTGAGTGGGGAGGGGCCTGAAGCTCTGTGCTGGAGAGAACAGAGAAGCAGGGACTGATGCAGCAGGTGCGGGAGAAGGGCAATAACAGAAACGGCGGGGAGATCCAAAGCCAAGGACCGTTGTCTAGGATCCAGTCTGGCCCGGAACCAGAAAGGACTCCGAGCAATTAGAAACCTCATGGCGGAGGTGGGGGGCCGCGGAGGTGACAAGCTGAATGCAGACTCTTAAGGGAGCCGTCCTTGGGTAAGGAATGGATGGATGGAGGGGGAGGAAGCATGTGAAAATGACCACAACAGAGAGCAACGCTCATTTGAAAACACCTGGGCTTCTCCTGTGGGTGGGAGGGGCCCCATCCCCCCAGTGCCAAAGAGGAGACAAGGAGGAATTGGGGGAGGGGCTGCAGGCAGACTGGCCCAGATGCCTGGGGAGGGCGGCTGGCTTCTCCAACCCCTGGGAAGGGTGGGGTGACTCCCCCTCCGTGCCCATCCTGACCCTCCTTCAGAAAACGTGCTGCTCAGAACCGCCCCGTTCCGGGGGTCCCCAATCCCCCTCCCCCCCAGGTCTCTTGTCCACTTCCCCAAGCCAGGGAGCCGCCCTCTGACCCGGCCTGTACGCTGCTGACTCCTCTCCTCGCCCGGCCCACAGGCTGACTCGCCACCAACTTCCCCGGCCTCCCCGGCTCCGCTCCAGGCGCTCTGGCCCCGGGGTCTCCCAGCCTCGGTGGCTTTCCCGGGCCCGGGCCGGCTGGGGCGGGGGTGTGCCCAAAAGGGCCTCCCAGGAGCTCCGGGGGCAACCTGGCCCCCGCCCCCCAATTCCTGGTTCGGATCTCGTCGGACCGCTGCGTCTGCAGGCTCTGTCCCGCTCCCCAGCCCTGGAAGCAGTCCCCTCCCTTCCCCCACAAGCCCCTCCCCGCCGCCGCCGCTCGGCCCCTTCCTCACCCCAGTCGTTCGCGTCTGCACCGCTGGGACTCCCTTCAATTTTCCAATCCGATCCCTCAGATCGGACCTTTGCTTCTTCTCCTCCTCCTCCTCCTCCTCTTCCTCCTCGGCCTCTGCCTCTGGGTTCCGGGCCAGACGTGCACGAGCGTGCGCCGCCCCGGCGGAGGCGGGAGCGAGCGAGCGGCGGGCTAGGGTGGGCGGCCCACGCCCCCACGGGAGCCCAGGTTGGGGTGGGGGGGACTGCTGAGTCCCGCCCCGGCTCTGCTCTGCGCGTCCCGGGCCCGCGGGCGCGGTGTCCGGCCCCAGACGCGGAAGGGCCGTCCCGGGGTGACCTTCGGCTCAGTGAGCCCCGGCTTCGACCGGACCGGGCTCTGACTTCCTGCTCTGGGCCGGGCGAAGGGCGGGGGGAGGAGGGAGGCGGAACCGGTGAATCCAAAGAGTCTGGAATCCAGAGCAGATACGGGGCTGGGGCCGTGGGTGACTGCGCAGCGAAGGACAGGGCCCCTGGGGCCTGGGGAAGGGGCGCTTGGGGGCGAGCTGCGGAGCTCTGCTGGACGTCGGGTCCGAGAGGGCTGAGGGACGGCTGGAGCTGGAGCTCCGCGGGCAGTGCAGAGAGGGTCGTGGCGTCCAGGGGAGCGGAAGAGGAGAGAGGTCGCCCAGGGCCCCTGGGCCCTGCTTGGGGCCACCTGCTTGGGGGGGTGTCCTGGGCCCCGAGAGCAAAGAGAAGCCCCAGGAGGTCATGGTGGATAGTATGCCGAGAACAGGCGACTGCCACCCGGGCCACTTGGGAGAGTGGGCTCGGGAGGGTGGGCTCGGCTTGTGGGCGCTAAGGAGAGACGGAGAGGATGTTGTACTGTTAGAGTGCAGGCCCGGAGACCGGAGGGACCCGAGTTCAAATTCAGCCTCTGACAATGAATTGTGTGAACCTGGACAAGGCCCTTAGCCCCAGTTGCCTGGAGAATTAAGGGGGAGGAGAGAGTCCGGGCTCTCGTGTAGACTCGGGCAGAAAAGGGAGCAGGGACAAGCGCGGGGATGGCAGGGTCAGTGAGGGGGGCATGGGGGGCATGGGCGCGTCCTTGCACACTCAGGAGAGGGGCCCCGGGCAGGGGGGGAGGGGCTGGAGCGTCCCCCTGAGCCTTCCTCGGCTCTCCTCCGGAGGCCCGGGACCTGCCTAAGGACATGGCGCTCCCAGGATGCCGGCAGACTGGGCTTCCTTTAGAATCCTCTGCATTTTATTGCGTGAGTCCTTCAGCGCCCCTGGCCCGGACCCTTCCCTCGAACGACTCCACACAAGAGCCTGGGTGAGCTCCGGGCGGGAGCATCTCCGGGACGTGCCGGGGGCCCCACCCGGGGGCTCAGGACCGACCCTTCACAGCGTAGTTTTGACAACTTGCGGCGGGTGCTCGGGCGGGCCCTCCCCCGGGCGGGTGGGGGCGGGGCCGGGGCAGTGTCCTGCGGCTCTCCCTCGGGGCCTCGTCGGTAAAGAAGGGGCCCTGGCGATCCCGGGAGCCTCTCGGGCCCCCCCTGCCCCTGTGGCGGCCCTCTCTGGGGCCGGGCCCCCTCGGCCGTCCCTCCCCCTTTCTCCCTGAGAGACCTCAGTTTTCACATCTGTCAGACCTGCTAGTCCAGGGCCTCCCGCCACCATAGAGAGGAGACGCGCCAGAACTAGAGCGCCGGGCTGCGCCGGGGCGGGGCCTAAGTCGGAGAGAGCAACGCCGATGCGCACGCGCGGCTCACGCGCTGCGGGCGGCGCGCACGCACCTCTTATTTCCGCGCTCTCAGCTGCGCGCGCAAGTACGCCCCGTTACGCCGCTGACGCACGGCTCGCGCCGTTACGCACGCACGCCCCCAGGCCCCCGTCCCGTCTCGTCCCGTCCCGCGGGCGTCGGGAGCGCGCGCGCCAGAGAAAGGGGAACGATGGCGACTCCACTGGGCCGCTCCCGAGGCCGCTGACAAGGCGGCGGGGCCGGGGCCGGGCCGGGGCCTGCGCTGCTGCCCAGCGCCCGCGGGCCCGAGCAGCGAGGCGAGCCGGGGCTGCCATGGTGAACACCCGGAAGAGCGCTCTGCGCCTCCTGGGCGGAAAGGCGGCCGGGTCCGGGTCCGGAGGGGCCGGCGGGGCGGCCGGCGGCACAGCCGGGTCCGGAGGCGGGCACTTCATCTCGTCCCGCACGCGCTCCTCCAAGAGCCGCGCGGCCGGAGCCAAGGCGGGCCCGGGGGCGGCGGCGACGGCGGCCGGAGCTGGAGCCGGGGACCTGGACGACGCCCGGGTAAGAGCCCGGACCCCTGCCGGCCGGCACTTATCGAGCGCCTGCTGTTTGCCCGGCTCTCCGGGGCGTACGGGGGGCGGCCTGGGGTGTGGGCGCTTCCTTCTCCCCTGTGCCCCCGCGGCCCCCTCGTAGTGCTCTCTGCCCCCGGCTGTGGCGGAGTGAACCCCCTTTCCCCCGACGGCCTTCCTTCCTCGACCTCCCCCAGCTGTCGGGTCGCGCTCTCCCCCGTCCTGGCTCGAGCTTCTGCGCCCATTGTAGCGGCGAGAACGCCGGGGCCCGGAGCGCCCTGGGAGCTCGTTGGCGCTGCCCGGCCTGTCGCAGCTTGCGGCCCCACGGTAGGGCTGTGCCCGGGCCCCCGCACGCCCCGGGGATCCCGTGTTCCCCCCTCCCCGCGCGGGGGGCAGAGGCCGTGAGCAGACGGGCCCCCCGAGTTAGGGCCCTCTCACGGGGGAGGGCAGCGGCTGCCACGCGCTTCCTCCTCGCCAAAGCATCGAGGCTCAATGACGGGCTCCCCCAGCGCCGAGAAGGGGGCGCTTGCTCAGCGGGGCCCGAGGCGGGCGGGCCGAGGGTCTGGCAGCATTCGCACTCGGGCCCTGGGCCCGCCGCCTTCCCGCCGCCTTCCCCCGCCGGTTTCATTTTTTGTGCGCGCAGGGATCCGCTTTCCCCAAAATAGAGAGATTCCGGCCGGCCCGTTGGGGGCCGGCGGGGTGAGCTTGGCCCAAGGGAGCGGCCTTCTCCCGGGGCTCCCACTGGGGGGCGGCGGCACGGGGGCCCTCCGGGAGTCGGGCAGTAGTGAAGGCCCGCGGTTCCAGCGGGGGAGGGGGCGGGAGCCCCTGCGGGCACCCCTCCCCGTGTGGCCCCCAGAGGGAGCTGTGGAGGCGCGGGGAGCACCCGGGCGCCTCTGAGGGCCGGAGCCTCGCCCGCATCTTGGCATTGGCCGGGTGCCAGGGGCCGCCTCAAGGAGCTTCTTGCGCCAGTGAGCGGGCAGAGTCTGGGCTGGTACCGGTTTGCCCTCCCAGTCTTCGCCCACCTTTCCTGACCGCCCCCTCCCCCTCAGAGAAGGAATAAGAAGGGGCGAAAGCCCCAGCCCGGCCAGAGTTAAGCAACAGGTTGGCCAGATGGGCTCCAGACGCGCCCCACCTCTGCCGGGAGGGGCTGAGTCAGGAGTCTTGCGCCACTTCGGCCTCTTGGGTTGACATTGTTGTCTAATGATGGTTTTCCTGGTTCCTGGGGCGGCTTCTGGGGAGGCTCCCCCCCGTCCCCCCAAGGTTCCCCCAAGGTTCCCTTTGGCTGCCTCTGTCACTGTTAGGAACGGCTTCCGGGGAGGCTCCCCCCCTGTCCCCCCAAGGTTCCCCCAAGGTTCCCTTTGGCTGCCTCTGTCACTGTTAGGAACGGCTTCCGGGGAGGCTCCCCCCCTGTTCCCCCAAGGTTCCCTTGGCTGCCTCTGTCACTGTTAGGAACGGCTTCCGGGGAGGCTCCCCCCCTGTCCCCCCAAGGTTCCCCCAAGGTTCCCTTTGGCTGCCTCTGTCACTGTTAGGAACAGCTTCCGGGGAGGCTCCCCTCCTGTCCCCCCAAGGTTCCCCCCAAGGTTCCCTTTGGCTGCCTCTGTTAGTGTTCCCCCCTGTCCCCCCGAGGTTCCCTTTGGCTGCCTCTGTTAGTGTTCCCCCCTGTCCCCCCCAGGTTCCCTTTGGCTGCCTCTGTTAGTGTTAGGAACGGCTTCCGGGGAGGCTCCCCCCCGTCCCCCCAAGGTTCCCCCAAGGTTCCCTTTGGCTGCCTCTGTCACTGTTAGGAACGGCTTCCGGGGAGGCTCCCCCCCTGTCCCCCCAAGGTTCCCCCCAAGGTTCCCTTTGGCTGCCTCTGTCACTGTTAGGAACGGCTTCCGGGGAGGCTCCCCCCCTGTTCCCCCAAGGTTCCCTTTGGCTGCCTCTGTCACTGTTAGGAACGGCTTCCGGGGAGGCTCCCCCCCTGTCCCCCCAAGGTTCCCCCCAAGGTTCCCTTTGGCTGCCTCTGTCACTGTTAGGAACGGCTTCCGGGGAGGCTCCCCCCCTGTCCCCCCAAGGTTCCCCCTGAGGTTCCCTTTGGCTGCCTCTGTTAGTGTTCCCCCCGTCCCCCTGAGGTTCCCTTTGGCTGCCTCTGTTAGTGTTCCCCCCAAGGTTCCCCCCCAGGTTCCCTTTGGCTGCCTCTGTTAGTGTTAGGAACGGCTTCGGGGAGGCTCCCCCCCGTCCCCCCAGGTTCCCCCCAAGGTTCCCTTTGGCTGCCTCTGTCACTGTTAGGAACGGCTTCCGGGGAGGCTCCCCCCCTGTCCCCCCAAGGTTCCCCCCAAGGTTCCCTTTGGCTGCCTCTGTCACTGTTAGGAACGGCTTCCGGGGAGGCTCCCCCCCTGTTCCCCCAAGGTTCCCTTTGGCTGCCTCTGTCACTGTTAGGAACGGCTTCCGGGGAGGCTCCCCCCCTGTTCCCCCAAGGTTCCCTTTGGCTGCCTCTGTCACTGTTAGGAACGGCTTCCGGGGAGGCTCCCCCCCTGTCCCCCCAAGGTTCCCCCTGAGGTTCCTTTGGCTGCCTCTGTTAGTGTTCCCCCCTGTCCCCCCCAGGTTCCCTTTGGCTGCCTCTGTTAGTGTTAGGAACGGCTTCCGGGGAGGCTCCCCCCCGTCCCCCCAAGGTTCCCCCAAGGTTCCCTTTGGCTGCCTCTGTCACTGTTAGGAACGGCTTCCGGGGAGGCTCCCCCCCTGTCCCCCCAAGGTTCCCCCCGAGGTTCCCTTTGGCTGCCTCTGTCACTGTTAGGAACGGCTTCCGGGGAGGCTCCCTGCTTGACCTCCTCCGAGCCTTCACGTTGAGCGGCCGGCCCCGTAATAATGCTTGCCTGGGTTCCGAGTCTCGGTTCTCTGACTGTCTCTGGGAAAGGAGCTGCCCGAAATGTCCGGGGGCCCAGGGGCCTCTGCTCTGTGCTCCCCGTGGGACACCCGGGGACTTCCGTGTAATGGGCTGAGGCTTGAGTTGATGCACTGAGGTCCCAAGCACATGAGGCTAAATAGTAATTGGACCATACTCTATTAATAGATAAGCTTGGAGAGAGAATGGCCCCCACCCACTCTTTGTGCAAGTCCTGATGTGTTGTATAGGAAATGACGATTTTGGTGGGTGGAGGCAGGGGAGTGGAGAAGGAAGGGGAGGAGAGACCTTTGGGACGGCCATTGCCTCAGTTGCCGACACAGTTGCCTCCATGGTTGCCTCGGCTCGCGTCGCTCTCTCTTAGCTGGCTTCCTGTCGCAACTGCCTATATTTGCTATCGCAATCTTTCTTGCCTATATTTGCTATAGCAATCTTTATTCACCTCTTCGCTTCAATAAATATTGAAGATTTTCCCCTTAACCTGAATTCCTGACTCCGGCTGACTTTAAATACGCGGTCATTACATTTGGCGCCCAACGTGGGGCTAAAGCTGCCTCAGATTCACCCCGCCCTTGAGCCTCACTTAAGTCTTCATGCCCTGTGGGGATATGGCCATTAATCTGTTCTTTGTCTTCCTCCTTTACCTCAGGCTTCCGCATTTGGCCATTCTTAGAGTTTTTTCCTTTTCTCCTAAAACTAGTACGGTATTTTAAGGCCATCTGTATCGTATTATATAAATAGAATGCCTCGAAGGGAACTGACTGAGAGTTGTCAATGTTATAATCAGAGATCTGTTGACCAACCAATGCCCAGTTACCCAGAGAGATTTGCTCTTCCTCTAAGAACCCAGGGGAGGTAAGTTTTAATGTACTCAAAAGTTTAGCTGCGTGTTCCAAGATACAACTAGCCCTTCCTCTTCTATCAGGTCACGCAGGCTTTTTATAACACCACTCCTGGGTGGGGCAGGGGTTGGGGGGTTTGGGGTGGGGGATGGAGAATCTTTACCTAGGATCTGTCCCATTTCAGCCAAAAAGTTACTGCGTTGAAGTCAAGAGGAAGGGGAGGAGATGGCTCAGTGGATAGAGCACTAGCCTTGAAGTCAAGAGGACCTGAGTTCAAATCCAGCCTCAGACACTTAACAAACAGTAAAAGTAAGTGGAGGCAACCGTGGCAATGGCAGTCCCAAAAGTCTCTCCTTCCCCTTCCTTCTCCACTCCCCTGCCTCCACCCACCAAAATCGTCATTTCCTATACAACACATCAGGACTTGCACAAAGAGTGGGTGGGGGCCATTCTCTCTCCAAGCTTATCTATTAATAGAGTATGGTCCAATTACTATTTAGCCTCATGTGCTTGGGACCTCAGTGCATCAACTCAAGCCTCAGCCCATTACACTTCCGGGCCCGGGTCCCGGCTGCTCTCCAGGAGGACCGGTCCCCCCTCAGAAACGCATCTCTTTTCTCACCCTCAGGAAAGAGGAGCCGTTGCCCGCAGGCTGTGCAGCCCGGGGAGATGCCCGCCCGTGTCGGTGCCCGCTCTGGGCCTGTCAGCAGGGCGTGAGCTTGGGCCGGCAGGCGGGGGCGCCCGTCCCCTGACTCTTTGTCAGCTGCTGGAAGGCTCTTGGTCTCAAACCCCTGAGTCACTGATTTCATTCGAGGCTCTTTTCTCCAGTCTCGTTCCTTGGTTCCGTTGTCAGTGCAGACCCGCTTTTTCGGGTGTTTAAGCCCCCGCTCCCCCCAGATTCTTCCCTGCCCTCGGCAGGTCCGAGCTGCCGTCGCCCTCGGAGAGCTGACGGGCGCTTCCCTCCTTTGTGCCCTAGTTGTGGCGCGGGGAGTCCCTCCCGGTGCTCACCCCGTGGCGCTTGACGGGCCCGGCATCCGGGAGCGCTGCTGAGTGGGTTTGAGGGGCGCTGCTTTGTGGGCCAGTGTGAGGTCGGGGATCGCCGGGCGTCCACTTTTTCCCATTAAACCCTGTCCTTTGGCAACTGCCTTGAGCAAGATGGGAAGCCCAAGGTCATTGCGGTAGTCTGCGGCAGCGAAGGGGGGAGGGGGACCTCATGGCCCAGCTAGCTGCATGACCCGGACAAGCCCCTTGTCCCTCTTCCCCCAAGTTTTCTCACCTGTAAAGTGAGACGCAGAAGGGCAGGGCCCACACTCCAAGCTCTCTGCCAAGAAAGTGGGTCTCAGAGACCGGGCCGGGACCGGAAGAGTCTGGGGGCCTGGCCTGGGGGGATTCTGAGGGTGGGGGAGCCGCTCACTGCAGAGAAGGCTGCCTGTGGCTGCCGCGGAGACCCGGGCCTCTGGCTGGGCCGTTCTGGGACGCCGGCTCCAGTGGTGAGGCCGGGGTGCGGCCGGAGTCGCCGCCTGCAGCTCCAGATCCTCCGCTCCCTTTGGGAAGGCGGGAAAAGGAGCGCCCGCGGTCGGGGCAGACAAGTGTCCGAACCGGCCAGCCTGAGGCGCAGCCGGGCTTCCTGGGGCTCCCTGCGGAGGCCCAGCCCGGGTGGTCGGTGCCGGGAGCCTTTCGTAGCCCACTATCCTATTGCATCCCTTCCTCTTCCAGCTTGTTCTAAGCCTTTCTTGTCCTTCGTTAGGGCGTTGGGGTGCTCCCTCTCCACCCTGAGGGACAGCCCCTGGTGGGGTCAGGGTCATCCGGAGCAGCGCGTGGGGCAGCCCAGCATGGGAGAAGACTGGGGAGGTTCTGGAAGGCTTTGAATGCCATGTGGAGGGTTGGAGATCTGGTCCTGAGGCCAGAGCGAGCCGCAGGCGTTTAGGAGTGGGGACGGCGGTTCTGCCGTGGTCAGAAAGTGAAGGGTCTGAGAAGAGGGGCCTCGAAGGCCAGATCGCTGACAGCTGACAGAGTGAGCCCCGGAGGACGGCACCTGAGCTGGGAGAGGGGGCAGAGTTCCGGGGAAAGAGCCTCCACTTGGGGACGATGGGAAGGCAGGAGAGAAATCGGGCCTGGACAAGGCCGTGGGAGGATCCGGAGACGCTGGTCAGGCCAAATGGCCAAGAGGCCAGAGGGGAGCCCAGTCTGGTCCTGAGAGGCCCTGCGGCTGGGGGGCATCCAGCAGGGGGGAGGGGGAACCTGGAGAAAATGGGGGCAAGGTCGGATGACTGGTAGGGAGGGAGAGGGATGTGGGGGAGAAGGGAGCAGAGGTCGTAGCTGTCTCGGGGGGTGATTGGGAGAAGTGGGGTGCAGCGAACAGAAGGGGTCGGCAGTGAGATACCTAGGAGACAGGAGACAGGGAGGGAAAGGAGGGAAATGTGCAGAAGGGCCCTTCTCTGGCCTTAAAAACAAGCCCTTTTCCACGTGGGGGCTGCCGGGGAGCCACGCCAGGGCGCTCAGGAGCAGCTCCGGAGGGATGGCTTCCGTGGCTGCAGAGACCAGTTCACAATTAGAGAAGCCCCCTTCCCCCCGAAGCTCTCGCGATCCCCCGGCTCCCTCAGCGCGCCTGTGTCTGAGGCCGCTGTCCGGCCCCCTCCCACCCTGCCGGTGCCCTTTAACCTCACGCCCCATCCCGCACCCTTTGCGTTTTGTTTGTGGGGCTCCCCCATGAGGTTGTGAGCCCATCGGGGCAGGCTCTGTTTTTTGCCCCCTTTTGCTTCCCCCGCCCTTAGCACAGTGCCTGGCACACAGTAGGAGCTTGATAAATGCTTGTTGACCCATTGACTTTCTGCAGCTCTGCCTCCTCTGACCGTCCTGTGACGGGGAACTCAGGGTCCTTCTGCAGCTGGTCAGGGACGGTCGGAACTTTGGGGGGGCTGGCCTCAGCGCTCTGGGACACAAGCCCACCCCGGCCAGTTTGCCCGTTCCTTTTTTGAAAGTCGGGGAAACGGTCGCTTCTCTTTGCTCCGGCTGGCCCTGGCTGGACTCTGGAAGCCCCTCGGGGAGGTCAGCCTTCCCGCCCCCCAGGTGTCATGGACCGGGGGCCTCAGACTTGTGCCCGGCCAGCCTGCGGCACGGGCCTGCGCTGGGGGCCAACTTCCTCGCCCCCGCTCGCCTTCGTTGGGTGATGGGTTGGGGCGTGGGGTTGCTAGACCTCAGACGGGGCCCTGGGCCGGGCACGGACACTTCACGAGCTTGTTCCTCACGGGGACTCGGGGTCCAGCTGCGAGGCCGGAAGGAGCCGGGTCAAGTTCCTTCTTGACTTGGCTCCGTTCACCCGGAGGAGAAGCTGCAGACACGAGGAGCCTTTCTGTGGGAGAAGGTGGGCAGCCCCCTGGATGTCCGCCCGCAGGACGCCGCCCTGACACGCTGCCCGGCTCTGGCCCTTCGTGCGCCTGCCAGGTCACCTCTGTGCAGATTAACTGGACCGGTTCCCGAAGGCCCCTTTGGTGGGTGGGCGGCGCTCACCGTGCTCTGGACAGTGGACTTGCCTCCTGATTCGTGGGGGCCACAGCGCACGAGCAGGGGGCTCTGCCAGGTTCAGGGCTTGGATGTCATTGGTGGGCAAGAGCCAGCCCAGGGACTGCCCGCCCCCAAGGAGCTCTCCCCATCTTGGACCCAGACCGGATTCTCCGACCTGAGGGAGAGAGGTCGCCTCGGGCCTCCCCGTGTCTCCCGGGGCCTCCCTGCTCCCAACTACGGGCAGAAGGCCGTGGAGCAGGGGGATCGCTCCAGGCAGACCTGCTTCTGATGTGGGCAGAGACCCCTTTGGGGGAGGGGCCGCAGGTGCTGATGGAGCCCACACTCTGTCACGGTCTGCGGAAGGGCGGCCCCGCGGGCGTCAGGTGCCAGGTGGGCAGACCATGGTCTGGGCAGCTTATCCTGGTGGGAGCCACCGGCAGCCTGTGTGTGTGTGTGGGGGGTGAGTGTGAGCATCAGCCCTTTGTAAGCTGGGGCCCTGGGTCGTGGCCGGCCTTTGACTTGGTGAGCGCCTTCTCGCGCCGGGCGAAGTTGTCGAGAACCCCGGTGACTTTGTGCTTCTCCGAGCCGCGTCGGGCGCAGTCTCTGTTGCCACCATTGCCTCAGGGCTCCCGCGGCTCTCGGGGCTCCCGCGGCTCTCGGGGCTCCTGCGGCTCTCGGGGCTCTCGGGGCTCCCGCGGCTCTTGGGGCTCTCGGGGCTCTCGCGGCTCTCGGGGCTCCCGCGGCTCTCGGGGCTCTCGGGGCTGGTTGTTTCCGGGCCCCCTCGGGCCCTGTGGGTTTTGGTTTCCTCTTTGGCCGGGTTACGCTTCTGCCTTACGCCGGCGTGGGTCGGCTGTCCCTGCTTTACCCCTGATCCCTGGGAAAGGTCTCGAGCCGATCACGTCGGCTCTTGGGTTTAGGTCCGTCGGGTCACAGAAAGACCCATTTATTCCTTTGCTTTCTAGCACTGTCTTTTTTTAAGCTGAGGCAATTGGGGTTGAGTGAGTTGCCCAGGGTCCCACAGCCAGGAAGGGTTTCTGAGGCAGGACTCGAACTCGGGTCCTCCTGACCTCAGGGCTCTAACCACTGCAGCACCTAGCGGCCCCTGCCTGCTCGCATTCTGACAGAAGTGGCCCTTGTCAACGGAAAAGGATTTTGGGAAAAAGGATCTTTGGGCGCCTGTGACGAGCGCGTGGCTTTTATCATTTTTGCTGAGTTTCCGTTTGAATGTGTGTTGGCTGAGTGGGGTCGGGGGGTGATGAGCGGGGTCAGTGTGGCGCCCTTCCTTGCTTGCGTGGTGTCTCCAGTGAACACAGTAGGGCCTCAGCGCAGTTCCTGACCTTGAAGGAGCCTGGCGGTTCAGGGGCCGCAGGGGCCTTGGAGGGGAGAGGAGGAGGGGGTTACTAAGGCCCCGAGGCAGGAGGAGCCTTCTCACTTGGCCAAGCCAGGACCCCTGAGGGTCAGAGCCTGGGGTCAAGGGGTCCAACGAGGGGGCTCCCGGGCAGGAGGGACAAGCAGGAATGGCTGCTGAGGACTCCTGGGTGGATGGGGGGGGTCAGACGACGCCCGGCTTTGGGTGGGAAGGGGAGAGTCCTCTCCAGGAGGGTCGGGTCAGAGCCACCACCTCGGGCAGGGAGAGGGTGTGAGGCCTCCGAGACTGGCAGGGCGGGAAGATCTGAGGGGACCCTGTGTGGGTGCGGTCACCCTGGGAGAGTGCCGGGGGCCTGAGGCAGAGCTGGGAGGAGCCTGAGGAGTAACTGGTCAGACGGGTGAGGCCGCCGGGAAAGGGGGGTCAGCGCTGACAGGGGTGGCTGAGGGGGGACGGGGGAGCCCAGACGTGTTGGGACAGGGAGGCAGGTGGCTGAGAAGCAGGGGGGGCAGGGCTGTGGAACCCAGGGGATTGGCTGAGGGTGGGAGGGGGGCCAGAGGGGCCGGGGGCAGGGGTGGACTGGAGGTGGGAAGGGGGAGCGGTGGGCCCTGGCAGGTCAGCTCTATATCAGGCACCATAGGAAGGGAAGAGGGTGTCTGTCCCCAGCAAAGGCAGGGACCGGGAACAGGCTCTGGGGGAAAGGAGACAGAAAGGTGGGGGGCCCAGCCTCTTTGTGGCCGGGGCTGGGAACACACCCGGGGCGTCAGAGACCGAGAGCTGGGGCCGGAAGGGAGAGCAGCAGGCCTCGAGGTGCGCCAGGAGGAGAGAGGTCCTCGCACCGGGAGGGCCTGCGGCGCCCTCGGGCCCTGGAAGAACCGGCCGAATGGCAGGCCTCGAGGAGGGGTCCTTGCAAGGCACCGACACGCAGGGCCCTCGAGGGCAGGGGCTTCCCGGCTCCCCACTTTTCCTGTTAGCACGGGGCGCACGGGGGTGCTGGGGTGTGTGACCCCGGTTTTAGCCAAGAGCTGGGGGAGGAGGGATTCAAGCTCGGCAACTGGCCAGCATCCTCCCCGCCCCTTTCTGGAGAGCACCCCCGTGTGGGCCGCTGGGAGGGTCCCGTCCGGTGAGGTCCCCCAGGGCTGGGGGCTCGTTCCGTCTGCGGGAGGCGCCCGTCAGGCCCCAGAGAGCGGCACGGGAGGAATCCCTGCCACGTCATGCTTTGCTTTTGCTCCTCCCTTTCCATTGTGTCAGGTGGCACAATGGGGTCTGTGCCCCCTTTGGGGTCTTCTTGGCAGAGCTCCTGAAGCTCCTCAGCCCCTTTTATAGATGAGGAAACCGAGGCAGCTGGGGTGAAGCCCCGTGGCTGGTCAGGGAGGCCCAGCTTGAACTTGGGCACAGAATTCCATCCACTCGCTGCCCAGATCTGCGGTGGACAGGCCAAGGGGGCCAGATAGGACGAGGGAGTGACCCTGGCCTCCGCCCCTGCCCGACTTCTGGAGGGTGACGCTGGGCGGCCGGCAGGGCCCGGAGGAAGGACCTGGGGGCGTCTGCAGGATCCTTCTGTGGCAGGGCCGGCCTCCCGGGGCGTCGGGCCCAGGCCGGATGATCTTCGGTGGGGACGAGAGGGGCGGCCGTGGGTCTCGAGCCTGTGGAGGGTCAGTGAGAACATAGCTCATCTCTGACCAGAGGTTCTGCGGGTATGTTTTTGTAACTGGGGTCTTCCTCCTGGTAACCCTGGGGGAGCCTATGATGCAGGGCGGCCAGGGGGCACAGGGGGCAGGGGCAGCTCTGGTCTCCCTCCCTCTCGTGCATCGCTGTGGGTGTGCGCAGGGAGCAGGGACACGGTGGGCATTTTGGCTGGGCTGCCGAGGGAGGGGGGAGAAGGGACCCGCTGGGGCTGCAAGATGGGGAGGGCTTCAGGAGCGCCCGGGACACAGAGGGAGAAGACCCCCACAGTCAGATAGGCCCTTAGAGGAGGTGTGGGTCAGATGGCCCAAGAGGGAGCTGAGGGCTGGCTGCGGCAAAAGCCCCACGGAGGCTGGGGGGCCCCGAAGGCCGAGAGCGGGGGCTTCCTGAGCGCTCCCTCCTGGCGCCCCTGGCAGGGCAGGTGCAGCTGGTTTGTCCGGGCCCGGTCTTGGCAGCTGCCCTTGGCAACTGCCCCGACCTGTTTTTAGCTGGCGTTTCAAGCCCTTCCAGGACTCTGGGCTGGGAGTGTTCTGTGGTTTATCACGTAGAAACTGTGGCTGTAGAAGCTCTCAAGGGGAGGCCTCAGGCCGGGGCTTCAGGACCCCAGCCCCAGGGCCCGAGGGCCGCAGAATGTCACAAAGGGGGCGCTGGGGGGCGCGGCGCAGCCATCACTGAGCGTTTGTGCGTGTTCTCTGCAGGGGAGACGTCGGGCCCCTCGGGTCCGAGCAGTGGCTCTTTGTGCTTTGTCCGGGGTGCGCGGAGGGGGGATTGTGGGTGGGAAGTGACTAGACTCCTCTGACTAGTGAGGGAGAGCCAGTGGTAGGGCTGGGGGGGCCATCTGCGGGCCGTCATGGGATTCACCTTCCAGCTCCCATGAAAAGGGCCCTCCGCTCCAGGAGAAGGGGGCTGCAGGTCCCCCTGGATGAGGGGTCTGGCAGGACCTTAGGAGGATGACCTTGAGAGGGGTTCTGGGAGGAGGCGGGACCCGAGGCAGAGTTTGGGTGTCTGGGAGTTGCCCGAGTGCGCACGCCTCCTGCTGGGAGCCTCCTGGGGCTCTCCCTGGTTGGTGAGCCTTCTTCGGGAAGTTAACTCTCCTTTTAAAACAACGGGCTCCCTTGGGTCCGCCTGATGTTTCCACGCGGTGACTTTGGGAGGACACAGACCCTGGCGACTGGGCCCTTTGTGGACAGACAGTGGAGTTCTGGGATGGGCGAGTGAGGGGATCAGACTGTCCCTAGCGACCTGCCACGAGGAGTGACGTTCTGGATTCCGCCTAGCCCCCTCCCTTCGGTGGTGTCCTCTTCACTCGGGTCTCCCCTTTAGAACGTCAGCACCTTGGGGTCGCAGACCCGTCTCTTTGGCTCCCTTTTGTGTGGGGGTGAGGGACGGCCTGCAGGAAGTGCTTTGTGGACACTTGGGGCTCGGCTCCTGGTCTCTTAGCCCTCCCAAGATGGGGCGGAGGGGGCGGGGTCTTGGTTAAGCCCCGTTTCGGCGGGACCACTTTCTGGTGCTCCCTGCCGGTTCTTGGCTTTTGGTTACCGGGTTTCCCGGGAGCCTCGGTTCTAGTTCTCCCTCGGCTGGTCGCCTCTTTGTTCTTTAACCGGCGCTGGCGGCTTTGATGCCGGCCACTTTATAGTCTGGCCTGAAGTCTGGGCCGGCCTTTTATCCCCGGCCTGCGTCACTTGGAGTGATCTCTTAGAGTTCGTTTCATCTTAGCAAGATCTGCACGGCCCCCCCTCTGTAATTGGGCAACGCGCTAGTAAAAGCTGCGCTAATTGTGAGAAGGCGGTGGTTTGTGCTGAGTACGCTCCTTTCAGTCGGGAGCACCGAGCGTCCTTCCCGATCTGTCGTTACCGTTGGCTGTTTCTTTAAGGAACGCTTTATAATTGGATCCCAGCGTGTGTGCTTTGGGAGGTTGTACCCCGATATTTTATGCATTTTGTAGTTAATTGGGTGCGATTTCCCTTCCTATTGTCGCCTCTTAGGTTTTGTTGATATAAAAATGGATTTGATTTTTGAGGATTATTGTGGCCTGTGACACTGATTAATTATGTCAACTATCCTGTTTGCTGATTCCCTGGGACTTTCTAATGTTTAACATTCATTTTTCTAGTGCAGTTTCCTAATTTTCTCACGGTGCCAGCAAACAGAAATCGCTGGTCTCTGTAGCTTGTCTTCATGCCTTTACTTTGTCTCTCATCTTGTTGTTGTTTCCCAAACTCCATTCGGCAAGAACCGGGGAATGGAGCTGGGTGGGAGGCAGGGCTAGTGCAATGCGCACGCCTCCTCATTCACCCCAGCATTTATCGGGTGCGCGGACGGTGATCGCATTTACACACTTTTGATGTTTTAAAATGTCCCCGTTTGATTCTCACGGACGGTTTTTAGCATTGATAAATGACGTGTTTTGTCCAAGGCTTCTTTTGAGCTACCATCATGGGTCGGGGCCCCGGGGACGCTGCGAACACGTACGAAGCTGGAAGTAACAGATAGGGCCGGTAGAAATTATGGTCAGTTTGGAGAGCACAAACCAAAGACACAGATGGAGAGTTAATGAGTGGGTCTGAGGAGAGGAGAAGGAGAGAAACGGGAACAAAGCGGGCGGAAACATGATGATGAAACAACTCAAAATTTCTGGGACAGAGCCCCAGGAGGACCTGAGATCAAATCTGGCCTCAGACACAGAACACTTCTTAGCTGTGGGACTCTGGGCAAGTCACTTAGCCCCAATTGCCTCAACAGGAAAAAAAAGTTCTGGGACGGACCTATAGCAATTCTCGGGGATTAAAAAAGTTCAAATTTGTTTTATTTTTGGCTCTGCGCTTCCTGTCTCTCCTTCCTCTCTACGGAAAACAACAATAACAGAGTGAAAAACCAAACCCCAAGAGAAATATGTGTGGTCCATCAAAGGCCTTCCCGCCGACGGGTCCAGAACAAGGCTTCCGGTGTCTGGGGGAGGGCGCGGGACTCTCGGTGAGCCCCTGCTGCTGCGCCAGGCCTTCGGGCCGGCCGGATTTCCCAAGGCTCTCCCTGTGCTCTTCTTTTTAAAAACGGCCCTGGCCAGAATGGAAAAGGACAAGATGAATAAACTGAATATTCTCTGACAAGGCCAGAATACCCCCCAAAAGCTCTTAAATGAATCAGATGAAAATGGGGGTTACACATGGGAGGAGAAATGAGGGAGCAAAACGAAGGAGACTCTGGAAATCGTTAATAAAAGGAAAGCTGCCTCTTTAAGAAGCCATTCTGCCAGAAGAGACAGGGAAGTCATGGCACTACGCTGGGAAGCGGGGGGATCTCGGGGCTCAGGCTGGCGGCTTCCCTGGAACTCCCAAGGGAGCGCACTTTCTTTCCTTCCTGACTCCTTCCCCCGCACCCGGGCACCTGGCTTGGGGCCAGCTTTGGCTATCTCTCCGTCCCGGAACTGGGTTCCTGCTGGGGTGGGGGGTTGTGCCCCTCACCCACTGGTGCTTCTTGAGGTTTCTGGGAGGAGGGCTAGTCCCGGTCCTTTGGGGTGGATCGTCGCGTCCAGAAGCACTACGGGAAGGCCCCCCTTCTGATAGGCTGAACTGGACTCTTTGGTTTCTTATCCAGAGTGCCAAGGGGGTTGGACTGGAGGCCGCCCTGCCCCTCCTCCCCCTCCCCCCCACAACCTGCCTTAGTGGTCATCTGGCCGTGGGGCATCCACTGTGTGACCTGGTGGGAGGAACAGCGAGGGGGGACGTCCGTGGCCAACATTTCTGTGGCCCGCCCTGAACCCCGGGGTAGATGGGAAGGCGGGGATTGTTAGACTCCTGGCTGGCTGGGCTCCATCCCAGGGGGATGGACACCCCTGAATCTGACCTGCCTTTCTGTGTCTCTACTCCCCCTGCTCCCCTCCCGAGTGTCTCTTGGTCCTCAGGGATGCTGACCATGGCTTTTTGCCTTTCTGTTCCTCTTGGGGTTGGTGAGCCGGGGACTGGGAACCTGACGCAGGAAGTAGCCTTCACTTCTGTGCTTTTCCTCTAGAATGCTGATGCCGATGGCAGCTTGAGTGACAGCCACATATCCCCGCCAGCCAAGCGCACTCTGAAGCTCGCCGATGCTCTCTGCAAGGACAAATCCAAGCCGCGAAGTCCCGGCCCGCGCGAGGAATGGAGCCTCGGAGCTGGCCAGTCCAGGTGAGCCGAGCAGCCCGGGCCCCGGCACCCACAAAGGTGCCGATGAGTAAAGGGAGCGGTGGGCCCAGCCCAAGATAGCGCACACGCCGTCCCCTCTGTCTCCGGGGCAGTTTTAGGGGAGAAGGGCCCCCTCTGGGCCGGCTCTTCCATTGTAGACATTGGCTGTTGTGCAGGACCTCTGGCTTGACCTTGGAAGCTCGGGGAGGGGGTGCTGATTCCTTCCCTGCTGGGGGAGATTGTCCGGGGCCAGGGCCGGGGCCGGTGGTCTCGCCTTCGGTGGGCCCCCCTGCCCAGTGGGGAGAGGAGATCTCTGAGATCTCCATCTCGGTGTGGAGCCCAGCCAGCAGCTGCTCCCGGGTGCCCCCCACCAGTGCCCACCGGGGGGCCTGGGGGGCGTTACCAATAACCATTGGAGCCCCATTTTACAGGCTGAGAGGCTCATTGCTTGGCTGCCACTGGGGTAGACCCTGAATTGGAGCTCGGGCTCCTGAATCCAGAGCCAGGTTTGCACGCTCTGGGGCCCCTTCCTCGCCCTTTCCTCTGGTTCTCCGGACATAAGGCTTGTGTCCGGATGGCCGAGTCGAGGCCCAGCAGAGCACCCTGGGGGAGACCTGGCCCGGGTTGTCTCGGCCCCCATGCCCAGCCCAGCGACGGTAGGGACAGAGCTCCGTGCTGGATGAGCCCCCATAGCAAGGGGGTCTCTGTCGTTGCTCCCAACTTTGGGCTGGGCTTGTTTCTCACATGAATTAGACAGTCGGCCCAAACCACCCCCGAGAGCGCCGGCCCCCAGGGGGAGCCTGGAGTGCTGGGGGGTCTCCCTCAGTTGCTGGGGACCGCTCCTCTGGGAGCTCCGTGATGAGTGTTGCCAGTCTGCGCTGGTCTCACGCCTCTTGTTCCTCGCCATGAAGACAGGTGCGTTTGCCCACGAAACGTCCTTGTGTTCTAGGTTAACTTCTCAGCCGGGTGCCGCGATACCCAACGGCCATAGCAGCTTATGTGAGTATCCTGGGGTCGTGGGGACTGACCTTCGGACCCCGGCCGCCCATTCAGACGTGGGGGTGGGGGTGGGGGTTCTGAGACCCCGGATGGTCCGGATTGAGTGAGACGAGACTCGTAACAAGCAGCGGATGTTAGCCGGCTGTCTTCGGTCGCTTCTTTTGGGGGGGCCTTCCCACCCTTCTTCTGCCTTTTCAAGTGGGACATCCGTCTCCCGGTAGCTCTTCGAAGCCATCCCCTGCGAGGGGAGAAGAAAGGAGACGGGGACCACTCCTGCATGAACGGGGACATGGAAGTCAGGAAGAGCTGTCGATCCAGGAAGAACCGATTTGAGAGCGTCAATCAGAGCTTGTTGTTCGACCAGCTTGTCAACAGGTAGGACCAAGCGTGTCCCCTCCCTCGGGGGGAGCCCCGTGCTCCTTGCTGGCCTGCTCCGGAACGCCATGGGCGTTTCTGCCCCCTGCATCCTGCGCAGCCTCCGTGGCTCGCCCCCCAGGCGGCCCTAACTCTGGGGACCCCTCTCTCCGTGTCCCTGCAGCACTGCCGAGGCGGTCCTGCAGGAAATGGACAACATCAACATCCGGAGGAACAGGCGGTCAGGCGAGGTGGAGAGGCTCCGGATGTGGACCGACACCGAGTTTGTACGTGGGCCAGCCCGGTGGGGGTGGGGGGCCCGACTCCTCCCCCCAAGTGTGTGCATGGGCCGGCCCGGCGGGGGTGGGGGGCCCGACTCCTCCCCCCAAGTGTGTGCATGGGCCGGCCCGGTGGGGGTGGGGGGCCCGACTCCTCCCCCCAAGTGTGTGCATGGGCCAGCCCGGCGGGGGTGGGGGGCCCGACTCCTCCCTCCGCAGGTGCAGGTGGCAGAGAAGCCTCCCGCTGTGCCCGGGGCCCCCTCTATGTACGGTGCCCGAGCTGGGGCTCTCTGTTGATTCACTTGTTTGTTAATGAAAGGAAAACATGGACATGTATTCGAGAGTAAAGCGGCGGAGGAAGTCCCTGAGGAGGAACAGCTACGGGATCCAGAATCATCACGAGGTGTCGACTGAGGGCGAAGAGGAAGGTGGGTGAGAGCCCGGGGCCCTCCTGGGTTGGCTTGTGTGCGCCGGGCCCTCGGCCTCCCAGGGGCCCTGGGGCGCGGGCTCCCCCCCTTCCGCCCCCCGGGTCCTCGCCCAGAGACTGCCCAGGACGCCCGTGCTGGGGGCTGGATCCCCTGCTCCACCTGAGCCCCTTTTCTGTCGCGTGGCCCAGAGAAGGGCTTTGGGCAGCTTTGCCCTCCCTCTGCCATCCAAATGGGCCCCGTGTTTCTGACCGATCCTGTCCTCTGGGTGCCAGGCTGTGCCAGGCAGCCTGGAGAGACTTGGTATTGGGGGCACGAGAGGGAGCCGGGTTCTGAGGATAAATCCTGCCCCAGACATGGAGAACCGGCTTACCCCTGAAGAGTCTCTCCCTAACTCCTGCCCGCCTCTGTCGTCTGGGGGCGCCCAGTGGCCTCCGTGCGGGCCTCCGGGGGTCGGTGAAGTGCTCGCCGAGGGCGCGCTGGAGCTGCGGGGACACCGTCTGTCCGGGGAGTCTGGTGGGGCTCCCCCCTCCCCCCCAAAGGCCTCCCTGGGGGCTGCTGGGCCACAACCTGCATCCTGTGTTTAGAGTCGCAGGAGGAGGACGGCGACATGGAGGTGGAGGAGGCCGAAGGGGAGGAGAATGATCGCCCCTACAACCTGAGGCAGCGCAAGACTGTGGAGAGATACCAGGCCCCGCCCATAGGTAAGGGAGGGGGCGTCCCCCCGGGGAGATGGGGGCAGGGAGTACCGTCCGGGGGGGCCCCACAAGACGGTTCCAGGCCTTTGGAGGGGCCCGTCCTTCAGGACTCGCTGCTCAGCGCCCACCCCTCATCCTTGTCCTCTCAGTGCCCGTTCATCAGAAGAAGAGGGAGAACGCTCTGTTTGACATCCACAGGTCTCCTGCCAGAAGAAGCCATATCAGGTGAGCCGCCTGTCCTCTGGTCGCCCTTGTCATTGCTGGGCCCCGGCCAGCCTTGAGAGGGCCCAGGCCTGTGACCCTCTTGGGGACGGGAGGAGGCCTTGCTTTAGGGTTCGATCTTTGGGAGCCAGTCAGGAGTGGACAGAGTGTGCCCAGTGTGGAGAAAGCTTGCGGCTCCCTCCTCGGCGCTGCCGGCCGCCTGCGCGTCCCCCTCAGCCCGTCAGCCTCGCCCCCTGGCACAGGCTCTCACCAGGGTGCCCGGAGGTGCCGTGAGCCCTTGCTGTGTGACCCTGGGGAGCGAGGGAGCTCAAGTTGTCATGGGTTCTTCTTCCCAGTTAGGACCGAAGGAGGGAGCTGGGCCAGGGGCTCCATTTCTCAGTCAGAGCTTCTCTGACTGCCCCCGAAAAAAGCTCCTCAAGGGCAAGAAGTGTTTCCGATGTTTAGTCCCATGCCTGGTACACAGTGGGGGTTTAATAAGTGTTGATGGTGTTTTATCTAGGAGGTCTTCCTTAAATGCTTAGAAAGGAAGAGAAATGCCCCCTGGGTCTCCTCTGGAGAAGAGTCTCAGCGCAGGGGAGACCCCTCACTGTGTGCTCCCCAGTCGGGGCCTGTCAGGGGCTCACTCTCTTCAGAAAGTCCCCAGGCTTCACCCTCCATGTTGCCCGCTGCTTCCCCCGGGGTCTCAGTGTTGGCGTTTTTGGTGGTGGTGGGAAGCCCCTCCCCAGGGCAGCCCTCACGGTCTGGCCAGTTGGAGAGTGAAGAAAATGCACAACCCCGCAGGTGCAGGCGTGCGGGCCGGGAAGCTCGGGCCCTGCTCTGTACAAAGGGACCACTGACCTCTGCCCCGGGACCCCAAGGGGTGCGCTCTGTCCACCTGGGCTCCCATGGGCCCAGCTATGGCTTGTGCCATTCTGTGGGGCCCCAGCTTCTGTCCCACTGATCTCCAGCCTCTCGGCTTCTCGTCCTTGCCGCCTGCGGCTGTGGCCCCATCACTGACCGCTCCTGGTCTTCCCTGACCTCGCTGGGCCCGGACCCGGGCCCCCTCCTCTTGACCCTCTGAGACCATCTCAGCGGCCCCGTGCCCCACCCCGCCCGTCTTTGGGGAGGCGGCAGAGAAGGCGTGGGGCTCCCTGGGGTCGGCTGTGTGCCCTCATGGGCCGGGGGCTTCCGGCCCCTGACCCTGCTTTACTCATTTGGACAGGAGAAAGAAGCACGCCATCCACAGCAGCGACACGACCTCCTCAGACGAGGAGCGCTTCGAGAGAAGGAAGTCCAAGAGCATGGCCAGGGCCAGGAACAGGTCGGTCACGGACCGGCAGGGCCACCCCTTTGTGGGTGGGGGCGTGGGCTGGGAATCCAGGGGACTGGGGGCCAAAGGTCGATCTCACGAGGTCAAGGTGAGGGGCCCACGTGCCAGCCTAGGTGAGCTGACTCATCAGAGGCCTCCTGGTCACCATGAGGGCCTCGAGTGCCCGGCCTCCACTTTATGGCTTCCTGGTCTAGCTTTGGGATTGCCACTGCGGCTGTGCTGCAGGGCCCTGAGGGCTTCCTGCTCGGGGACGGAGGCTTGGAGACGGGGGCGGTGGAGGCCATGGCATCGGGCCGGGGGGCGGCTGGCCTTGGCTGACAGCCGGGGGGGGAGGGTGGGGGGGTGCGCGTCCTGGGTCTGCCCACGTGTTCCTCCTTTAGATGGACGGCAGTCAGGGCGGCTGTGGGGCCCAGAAGTCAGCTCCGGCCTCAGGCGGGCCTGCCTGCCCCAAAAGGGCCTCTCAGACTGCGCTTCCGGGTCTGTCAGACCCAGTGAAGCACCAAGAAGCGCCTTTGGTGAGGCTGGACGGCCCGGCTCTCTTGGGGCTCACTTTGCGCTTCGTGGCCGGCCTCTGGCATGGGACAAAGTCAGTCCTGTCTCCTGGAGGAGCGTGCCCTGCCTTTTACTTGGCAGGGGGTGGTGGGCTCGCTCAGCTTGGGCACAAAGGGACCCGGGACCCGCAGGGTTCTGGGCCTGAGCTGCTTCCTTGGAGAGAGCGGGGGACTCACCCACCCATCCTGTCCTGCAGGTGTTTGCCGATGAACTTTAGAGCCGAAGACTTAGCCAGCGGGATTCTCCGAGAGCGAGTTAAGGTTGGGGCCAGCCTGGCAGACGTCGACCCAATGATTCTGGATAAATCGGTAGGTGACCCCTGTTTGCCGGGCTCGGTGCCTCGGGGGGGCCAGGACCGCGGGTCCCCACACTGCCTTCCCTCCTCAGCAAACTTTTGGCGCCTTCCCTGGGTTCCTTGCCATCTGGCGGGAGGAGTCCCGGGGCTGAGCCTGGGGGAGTGTGCGCATTTAGGGTCAGCGTCCTCTGGGGGAGAGAGTGCTGTGCCAGGCAAGGTGGCAAATACAGAGGCCACAGGAAAGGGGCATGCGGCTCAATGGGGCAAGCCGGCGGCCTCCCACAGCTGCCACTATAGTCTGGAGGTGAGGGAGGGGGGGAACAATGGGGAGACGCTACATCTGTTGGGGCTGGGGAAGTGAGAGGTGGTAGGGAGTGTGGGCGGGGTTCTTTAACCGAGGAGCAAAGAAAGGGCATGGGGCACTAGGAGAGAAGGCGTCACCTGGGAGCCACCCGAGTGAGGAGAGAGTGAGAGATAACCAGACTTGCTTTTTAAAAAAATAATAATAGTCTTTTACTATTCAAAATACGCACAAAGATAATTTCCACATTCACCCTCGCAAAACCTTGTGGTCCACATTTTTTTCCGTCCCGCCCCCAGACAGCAAGTAATCCAGTGTGCTTCTGTGCATACTTCCACAGTGATTGCGCTGCACAAGAAAAATCAGTTCAAAACGGAAAAAAAATGAGAAAGAAAAAAAAAGTGAAAATAAATGATCCCACTCAGTCCTCACAGTCCCCTCTCTGGCCGTAGATGACTCTCTCCATCACAAGACCATTGGGACTGGCCTGAATCATCTCATTGTTGAAGAGAGTCATGTCCATCAGAATCAATCCTCACATAATCTTATTTCTGTGTCTCACAACTCCACCAACAATGCATCAGTTTCCCAGTTTTCCCCCATCCCCTCCAACATTAATCATTATCTTTTCCTGACATCTTAGCCAATCTGACAGGTGTGTAGTGGTACCTCAGAGTCGTCTTAGTTTGCATTTCTCTGATCAATAGTGATTTGGAGCAGCTTTTCATATGAGTAGAAATAGTTTCAGTTTCTTCATATGAAAATTGTCTCTTCATATCTTTTGACCATCTCTCAATTGCAGAATGATTTAAATTCTTATAAATTTGAGTCAATTCTCTATACATTTTAGAAACGAGGCAATTTTCTAAATTGATAGATTTATCAGAATCCTTGGATGTCAGTTTTTCCTAGTTTTCTGCTTCCTTTCTTTTTTTTGTTAATTTTTTAAAATTAATTTTATTTATTTATTTATTTTAATAACTTTTTATTGATAGAACTCATGCCAGGGTAATTTTTTACAACATTATCCCTTGCATTCACTTCTGTTCCGATTTTTCCCCTCCCTCCCTCCACCCCCTCCTCTAAATGCAATCCTTTACATGTTGAATAGGTTACAGTATATCCTGGATACAATATACGTGTGCAGATCTGCTTCCTTTCTAATCGTGGCTGCATTGGTTTTATTTGTATAAAACCTTTTTAATTTAATATAACCAAAATTGTCCATTTTGTATTCTATAACATTTTCTAATTCTTTGGCCACATATTCCTTTCTTTTCCACAGATCTGAGAGGTAGACTACCTCTTGTTCTTCTAATTTGCTTATACTATCACCCTTTATGTGTGAGTTATGAACCCATTTCTACTTTATCTTGGTATAGAGTGTTAGGTATGGGTCAATGTCTAGTTTCTGCCATACTATTTTCTAGTTTCCCCAGCAACTTTTGTCAAGTCGTGAGTTCTTATCCCAAAAACCGGGGTCTTTGAGTTTGTCAACCACTGGATTACTATAGTTACTGACTATTCTGTCCTGTGGTCCTAAGCTATTCCACTTGATCAGCTACTCTATTTCTTAGCCGGTATCAAATGGTTTTGATGACCGCTGCTTTGTAACATCGTTTTAGATCTGGCAATTTTTTTTCTTAATTCCCTTGCAATACTTGACCTTTTATTCTTGCGGGTGAATTTTGTTATTATTTTTTCCTAGCTCTATCTAGTAATTTTTTGGCACTTCGTTGGTATGGCCCTGAATAAGTAGATTAATTTATGTAGAATTGTCTTTTTTATTATATTAGTTTGGCCTTCTCTTGAGCACTCGATATTTTTTCAGTTGTTTAGTTCTAAATTTATTTGTGTGAAAAGTTTTTTTGTAATTTATTCATATAGTTCTTGGCTTTTTCTATCTCTTGCTTCTGGACTTTGTAAGGTAGAGAAATGCAGGTGATTTATGTGGGTTTATTTTAAATCCTGCCATTTTTGCTAAAGTTGTGCATTATTTCTAGTATTTTTAGTTGATTCTCTAGGGTTCTCTAAGTATACCATCATATCATCTGCGAAGAGTGATAATTAGATTTCCTCATTATTCACTCTAATTCCTTTAATCTCTTTTTCTCTATTTACCAAAGCTAGCATTTCTAACACTCAGTAATGATGATAGTGGGCCATCTTGTTTAACCTTGATCTTATTGGGAATAATTCTAGTTATTCCCATTCTCTCCCCTTCTAAAAAACATCATTTATTTTGAGTTTGAAATTCTTTCCTTCTAATCCCTCTCCCATCCTATGATACATTCGAATTTATGCAAAGCATTTCTGCCATATTCTAAGAGGGAGGGAGAAAGAACAATAAAGGGAAAATAAGTTTCGGTCTGCACAGTGAGGCTGTGGATTTTCTCGAGCTGGATGCGTTTTTCATCATGGGTCCTTTGCCATCGTCTTGGGTCATGGGATTTATCAGAGTAGCTAAGTATATTGCTGTGTTGTGTTCAGTGTCCTCCTGGTTCTGCTCACTTCACTTTGCATCAGTGCATTGCAATCAGTTCCCAGATTGATTTTTTGCTTCTTTATAGCACAAAGCAGTCCATCTCCTTAGAACTCTACTATAACTCACTCATCAGGTCCTTACTTGAGGGATGACCAGTAGTCTACTACCAAAAAGAGCTGCTCTGGATGTTTTGGTACCTGTTAGTCCTCCTCCTTTTTCATTGACCTCTTGGGAAATAGATGAAGCGGTGATATTGATGGCTCCAGGTTATGGACAGTTTTCTTGCTCTTTGGGCATAGTTCCAAGTTGCTCTCCAGAATAGATGGACTCGTCATCAGCTCTACCAGTGATGTGTTAGCATCCCTGTTTTTCTGCAGACTTTACGGAGTTTTTTTTTTTTTTTCCTTTTCTGTCACCTTAAATGCATTCGAGGTGCTACTATCTCTGTTTTGACTTGCGTTTTCTCTGGTTTTTAGCAAGGTGGAGTGTTTGTTTTTAAATGACTATTGATAGCTTGATTTCTTCTTCTGAAAACTGCCTTTCATATCCCTTGACCATTTATCAATTAGAAATGGCTCTTATTCTTATGCATTTGGTTCAGTTCCCAGTATATTTGAAAAATGAGACTTTTATCAGAGAAACTTATTGTAAACATTTTTCTCCCAGCTTTCAGGTTTTCTCCTAATTTTTGCTGCATTGGTTTTGTTTTTGTTAAACTTGAAAATTTTATGTTATCAGGCTGATGCATTTTCTCTTGTGACCCTTAGGATAT
Source organism: Antechinus flavipes (assembly GCF_016432865.1). NCBI lineage: Eukaryota > Metazoa > Chordata > Mammalia > Dasyuromorphia > Dasyuridae > Antechinus > Antechinus flavipes. Next base: position 1,995,209 of record NC_067399.1, read on the forward strand.
TACCTTTTTTTGTCTGTGTCATGTACCCATTTTGACCTTGTCTTAATGAATGGGATGAGGTAGGCTATTTTCTGGCAGACTACTCCAATTTTCCCAGCAGTTTTTGTCAGATGGCAAGTTTTTGCCCCAGTAGCAGAGACCTTTTGATTTATCAAGTGTGAGGTTCTTATGCTCATTTGCTTTTGTATATTGTTGATCAACTACTGTTTCTTATTCAGTACCAAATTGTTTTGATGATTATCACTTTGAAATATAATTTGAGATCCGGTATTGGAAATCTCCCTTTCTTTGCTTTTTTTTTTTAAGTTGATTACTTTGATATATATATTTTTTTAATTTAATTTTTTTATTTTTGCTGAGACAATTGGGGTCAAGTGACTTGCCCAAGCTAATTTTAAGTGTCTGAGGCCACATTTGAACTCAGGTCCTCCTGGCTTCAGGGCTGATGCTCTATCCACTGTACCACCTCTCTGCCCCTTACTTTGATATTCTTGCTCTTTTATTCTTCCAGATGAATTTTATTATTTTTTCTTGCTCTAAAAAGTAATTGTTTGCTACTTTGATATTACACTCAATAAGTAATTTAATTTAGGTAGCATTGTCGTTTTTTAAATATTGAGTTAGCCCACCCATGAGCAATGACTATTTCTCCAGCTATTTAAATCTGTCTTTATTTGTGTGGAGTGTTTTGTAGTTGTGTTCAAACACTACTTGTGTGTGTCTTTGCAGATAGACTTCCCAAGTACTGGGAACAGTTTACAGTTGTTTTCGATGGAGTTTCTCTTTCGATCTCTTCCTTCTGATTTTTGTTGTTGTTGTTTTCTGTAATGTGTGGAAATCTTGATGATTTGTGTGGGTTTATTTGATATCTTGCAACTTTGCTAATGTTGTTCATTGTTTTCAATCGTTTTTTTATTTGACTCTTTAGGATGTTGCTAAATAAGCCATTATATTATTTACAAAAAACTTGCTTACGTCATCACCTCTGCTTATTCCCTCAATTTTCTTTTCTGTCTAATTGCCATCGCTGTATTTCTAGTGTAGTATCAAATGATCATGGTGATCATCCTTGTTTCATTCTTGATCTTACTGGAAAGGCTTCTAGGATATCCCCATTACAGGAAATGAGCACTTTTAATTTTAGATAGATACTACTTACCATTTTAAGGAAAGCAGCTGCCAGCTTCCCCGAAGGCCACTTGGTGCCTTGTGTGTCTGATTCAGGGTCTCTTCCAGGGATGTGGGAGTGAGGAAATGATGGAGGCCTCCTGGGGGATTTAGGAGGAGTCTGGGGAAAGGGGAGAGTGCCTTGTCCTTGGCAGGAAACCTACGAGGTCTGCGGGCCTGTGGGCTGCCTTTCTCTTCTGTCTCTGCCTGTCTTGACCCGGGCCTACCACCGGCCCCTCTGGGCAGTGGAGGAGGAGGTGCAACAAGTCACAAAAGCTGAAGTTATCTGGAAGGAAGTCACGGACTCGAACCATCTTGAAGTCACGGAGCAGACCTTCCTTATGACGCCAAGTTCCCTCACAAAGCTCTGACTTAGGAGGAGAGAGGCTGTGACCTTTTATGGGAAAGGACCCGGAGCAGCGATCCTCAAGACTGCAGGAGGGGACTGGGTGCCAGCACAAAGGGCGCGCTCTTCCCTGGGGCCCCTCACCTCCTAGGGTGCTGCCATGGATATGGCCCCTGCCCCAGTCCATTCACCCTGCTTCTTTCTCCCCTCCAGGACTCCCTTTCACTCTGGGCATTGGGCTAGTGCAGGTGTGTTTCCCTTGTTCCCTCTGAGGCTTTGATGCGCAGCATGGGATCCTTGTGGGGGCTTCCTGTTCTTGGTGGGATTAGAGACTGATGCCCAGGGGCTGCTCTGGAATCTGTTCTTTGAAAGCTTTTCTGTGTCATCATCTGAGCCGACAAGCTCCTGTGCCTTCCAAAAGCAGGGGACGACGGCTTGTGACAGCGCAATCGCCACTTGTAGGAGATGCCGCGCTACTATCACGTGTGCCCATGACCCCACGGGGGTCAAAGGAAACTGAGGAAGACCTGGAGACCCTTGTTCATCCATGTGCCCAAAGAGGTCAGGCTCATAAATCTGGGTGACTTTTATGGTAGAGCGGGCTCGAACCAGCAGGCGTGGCGCAAAGTCCTTGGGAGGTGTGGCTGGGAAACAGCCACAGCCTCGGTTGCTTCCTGCTGGCGCCCCATGCGTCTCATGACCAGAAAGGCCAGAAAACACAGCTGGCATTGAGCAGACTGAGCACATGGAGAGGAGACGGGCAGGATGCAGAGGAGCCGAGGCCATGTGTGGTGCAGAGTGCTGGACCGACCACAGGCCTGTCCTCTCCAAGCCGAATGTTCACGTCCAGAGGCAGCAGCGGCCCGAGACCAAAGGCTTGATGCCCCCAGACTAGGTGCTCGTGTGTGGGGGGAGCCGGCGCAGAGTTGGCAACAGTGGAGCGGAAAGGAAGCTGGCGGTTTGTGTCCACCTGGGTCAGAGCCCTCGCAGACATCGAGGCTGGTTTGATGGAAATGATGGGAAAGCTACTCAAGGAGAAGCGAGAGCTTCCCAGGCTGCACTGCAGGATGGCGCCTCCATCTCCAAGAACTGCACGCAGTTCCATCATTCACAGCGAGAAGTGCAGGATTCCTGGCTTGGGAGGAAGGCGGATGAAGTCCAGCTTTTGGCCCATAGGCCCAGTCCAGAGAGCTCTCGTGATGCCCTGAAGACTATTCATGGGCCAGGAACCTACGGTGCCCCTCAACTACTCAGTGCTAATGGAGACTCATCGATTAGTCATAAGGACTGGAGAAAGGGGCTGAACATTCCACAGTGTTCCCAACACCATCAATCAGCACTCAGGCCCTTGGCCCTTGACCTCAGGATGAAGTCACTCCCCACCAGCTGAAGGCCACCTGATGAAGAGGTTTTCAGGGCCCTTGGGCTCCTTTCGTGTGGCAAAGCACCTGGTGCTGAGCTATCCCAGCTGAGATTTACAAGTGGGGGGGGGGGGCGATGTCCACTGCTCCTACAGAAGCTGACTGGGATCTCCCAGCTTATATGACAGGGGAGGCTTTGCCCAGGAGGTCAAGGATGCCTCCCCTGTCCGTCTCTTTAGAGATGTGTCACTCGGGGGCGGGGTGCCCTCTCTTGGCCAGATTCTAGCCAGTCGTCCTCAATAGGCTGATCTTCCAGCTGGAGGAAGGTCGTCTGCCTGGGAGCCGGCGTGGCTTCAGAAGGGGCTGAGAATATCCAGCTGGTGTTTGCTGCCCGACAACTCCAGGAGCAGGACACGGTCTGGACGCCGGATTCGTCCATTTGACGACTGAGTTGGCCCTCGCTGCTAGTGAGGGTCAAGTGTGCCCAAATTCGGCTGCCCAGAGAAGTCCATCAGGATGGTACCTCAGTCGCTAGAGCTCACTCAGTATTTGGATGGGTGGGGGGCAGGCTCCGAAGGAAAGCATGGGAGGGGAGAGGTGTGGGACAGACCATCCAAGCGAGGGTCTACAGAACCATGTACTGGCCTGGGCAGTGGCGAGAAACGGCATCGCTTCCATTCAAATTGGCTGAGGAGGATCCTGGAGCTGCCGTAGGATGAGACCTGAGACCCGGGGCCTTTCTCCAACTTAATTGCCCAACTTAACTGCAGAGAGCGCCACTCTGGGGGCTGGCCGCACTGTGGGAGCGCCTGCGGAGGCTCGCCCAGAAGGTGACTTTATGGGGAGCTCACCCAGGGCAGGTGCTTGCAGAGTGGCCAGGAAAGGGACCAGGGACACTTAAAACCCAGGACCACCCAGCCTGGCATGCCCCCCTCAGAGAAGGGGCTGGACACTGGAGCAAAGAGAGGAAGTAGCCCAAAGGAACCGCCAGATGTGCCCCTCTGCCCCCCAAATGTTTATAGGGACTACTGTGCCTCAGCTGCAGCCGACCATTCCGAGCACACATTGGTCCGATTGGCCCAGGGGGACACATTGTAATCAACTCACGGGATGTCACTTTGGTCCTCTGCGAGAATGGGGGTCAGCCACCATAGTGGGGGAGGTCTCTCCCTGGGTGGCAGATCAGAGAGAGGTGCCCTCTCTTTGGCTCTCTGGGCACATTATTCCACTTTACCCTGTGGTTTCTGGCACGCCTTCTCTTTTTGAAAGTCTTTGTCTTGTTCCTTCTTGGCAGCGCACTGGTTGAAGTTAGCTGCCCTGTGTGGAGCTGTGCAGCCTGGGGCTTCCTTTGAGCCCCTCCTGCTTTCCTGGGCTTGGAAGTTCGGGGGCATTTTCCTTTTATTGTTGTGTCGTGGGGCTCGGCTTTTGGCCCCATTCTTTGGCACGACTTGGAATTGCTAAGTTGTTCTGTCTTTAGGGTTTGTGTCTGGCTCATGCTGCTTTTTGTGTTTCTTGCCTGGATTGGCCCTCATTTGGTGTGTCTGCGTTCTCCATCGGCTGCTCTCTCGTTTCATTATTGAGACCCCCACCTCACCCCCCACTCCCTGCAGGCTTTCAGTTTTTTCTTCTGTATTCATGATATTTTTTATCTCTTGAACGTCCCAGCAGGGTTCTCTGCTCTCATGAGCATCCATAGAGCCTCAGACCCATTAGAGTCGATTGATTTCATTTTTTCTTTTTTCTTTTTTTTTTCTTTTTGGGCAATATTCAGGGATGCTTGGGCTCATTTAGATGACCTGGAGCTATTTTTCAGTTTGCTTTATCTGCTTGTGCTTAAAATCCTTTCTCTGCATTTTCTTCCTTCTGAGATCTTGGGAATGAGAAGTTGCAAGATGTCCACCAAGAAAGCCCTGAGGAGGAAGTGTCCCTTCCATCTTCTTGTCAGTCATGGACCCGATTGGAAGCCTGTTCCCACAAATGCTCCTACTCAGGGGTTCCCAGGAGCCTTTTTGGATGTGATGGGAACATGGCAGGGTCACAGGAGGTAGACACAGTGATGGTCGGTCACCCTGCGCCTCATGAAGCATCCTCCCAAGAGCTCAGAAGAAATCACTTTGATTGTGCTGGAGTACACATGGGGAGGGAGCGAGACACACCGTCTGTCTTGTCTGTTGAGGGAGGGAGCAAGAAGCATTGTCCGTCTGTCTGCCTGTTGTTGGGCGCTCCCTTGTTAGGGAAAAGGGAAAAGAAGCGCTGTCGGTCTATCTGTTCTCTCTGGCAGGAGGAAGGCACTGGGGTGGGTGCTGTCCGCCATCACACTGTGAAGGATGATCTTTGTCCGTCCTGCTTGTCACCACCTCTGTCCCCCAGAGTGGAGATCTGAGCCTGTTAGGTCATCATTGTTCCCACTTCTTTTCATTATTTCCCTTGAGATTCTGATCTTTTGTAACTTTAAGTTCATTCTGTTATTTATTATTTTGATCTCCTAAAGCAAACTTTTGGAAATTTGATTTGTATAAAATAAATTAAGGAGGATTAGTATTTTAAAAAATTGGTTTAGTCTGCCCACAAGCAGTTCATCTTCTAATATTTGAGGTCTCTTTAAGTAGTTTTTAGTTGAATTCATGTAGATTCTGTGTGTATCTTAGTGGATAGACTCCCAGTTTTTTTGTCCATCTCAGTTGTTTTGAATGGATTTTCTCTTTGCCTTTTCTGGCTGAGCATTTTAGGGAAATGCTTATGGTTGATGGATTTATTTTATATTCCCAACTTTGCTGAAGCTTTTTTGACTTTTAAGTTGACTTCCTTGGTTTTCTAAGGAAACCGTCTTACCACTTTTAAGAAGTGACCATTTTATTTGTTTTTTTTTTGCATATTCTCTAAATACTTTCCTTCTCCTTTCTCTTATCCCCTCTCCCCTTCTCCCTTCTATTTTCCCTTTAACTTTAACTCTTCCCCCATCATTTCTAGGACTTGCTGAAATAATGGTTCTGGGAGTGGACAGCTTGACTTTAACCCTGATCTTATTAGAAACCACTCTAGTTTTTCTTCATGCATCCATAATAGCATGGTAAAGAAAAAGCCATATTTTTTTTTAGTAGGGTTTTTTCCTTGTAAATTAAAAGTGAACATTTCTCAGAAAACCTAGAATAGCAACAAGTTAAATAGTCTTACTCAGAAATCCTAAGCTGAATGAAAATGAAAAGAAAAAAAAAACACCCACTGAAAAACCATTCAAACAGACCTTTCTATTGGCTATTCTGATTTTGATCAAAAAGAAGACCACTTAATTTCCAGTACCAAAATTGTAAAATGAGAATTCACAGCCAACAGAGAAATACAAATATATATTAGTAGTTTTTTTTTTACTCAGTCATGTGCCATTTAATTGAATTAATGGGATGCATGTATCTTTCAAGTTTAATAGAATCCAGATTAATAGAACAAGAAACAGAGGATTTAAATACCAAACCTTCTAGGAGTTGAACAAACAGTAAATGAACTCCTTGGGAGCAGATGGATTTACGAGGGACTTTTGTCAAATTCCTCAAGAATAATTCTGGTCTCCAGATAGGAAGAGGAGTGAGCTGCAGATAAGGAGGATGGCGGGCCGCTGTTCCTGGTGACAGGTGTCATTGTAAAGCTTTTAGGCCAAATGTTGGCTACAATCTGATGACCATGATTCATTTTTTTCACAGGGACAAGGCTTGTAGTTTCTGAGTGCCCGCTGTCCCACGCTCTCTGCCCTTTGGGCATGGTGCTGCCCTGGGTGGGGGAGTCCGGGGGGCCTTCTGGGTGACTGCTCCTACAGCTGCTCTTTTCTCATTCTCCCCAAGGTGCGTTTCGATAGTATTGGAGGGTTGAGCCATCACATTCACGCACTCAAAGAAATGGTCGTGTTTCCACTTCTGTACCCCGAAATCTTTGAAAAATTCAAAATCCAGCCTCCCAGGTAGGTGAAACTCCTGGTCCTAGAGGGAGGGATGCTGGCTTTCAGCGGGTCTGCTTTCTGTACCTTATCGAGCCCCCAGTCCGGTAGCTGGTGCCGTCTGAGCATGGCCAGAGAGGCCTGGCTGGCTGCCCCCACAATGTTGCGTGACTAGAGGCCTGCTCCCTTGTCCCCCCAGCCCGCCCTCCATCCCTTCCCTTCCAGAAGGCCACTTGCTGCCTCTCTGGCTGACCCGGAGCCCCCTTGCTTTGTTGCCACAGGGGCTGCTTGTTCTATGGTCCCCCCGGCACCGGTAAGACTTTGGTGGCCAGAGCGCTGGCCAATGAGTGCAGCCAGGGGGACAAGAAGGTGGCCTTCTTCATGCGCAAAGGAGCCGACTGTCTGAGCAAGTGGGTCGGGGAGTCTGAGCGGCAGCTTCGCCTGCTCTTTGACCAGGTGAGGAGCCCGTCTGTCTGGGCAGGAAGCACTGGGGTGGGGGTGGAGGGGTGAGCTCTACGTCGGAGATCAAGGGAGGGTCCTGAGGCGGGCTTCTGCCATTCAGTGTTGTGTGTACACACAGCCACCCACCCCACACATCGCTGCACTCCCTTGTGGGTCTCTTCTGCACTGGGGGGAGCCAGCCCCTGGTCAAGGCGGGGCAGAATTGTCCAGCCTCACTCTCCAAAGCCGTCTCTCCCCTGGGAGGGGGAGGTGATCTGCGGGGGATGGGGTAGGGGGAATGCTCAGACCCCTGCAGGGGGCAGAGTTGGCGCAGTGGCGCTTTGGAAACTGTCCTGCGGGAAGGCTGCAGTGACCGCTCGTTGCCATGGAGACTGCTGCCCGTGTCCTTCGGGGACGGGGAGCTGCTCACCTTCTCCTTTCTTCATCAGGCTTACTTGATGAGACCCTCAATCATATTTTTTGATGAGATCGATGGGCTGGCTCCAGTGCGCTCAAGCAGACAGGACCAGATCCACAGGTACTGGGGCTGGTGGGGAGAGGGCGCCCTCCCAGGCCCGAGGGGCTTGTGCTTGTGGGCCAAGGGGTGGACTTGGCTAGGCTTGGCCAGAATCTGCTGCTGGGCCCCTGGGCTTATGGCATAAGAGACAGTCCCTCTGGCAAATGCAGGCACCCCTGCCCTGAGCCTGGACCACCACCGATCTTTCTGGGGAGCGGCGTGGGGTGAGGGCTGCTCCTCCAGCCAGCTGTGGTCAGGCTTCAGGCTGCGTGTGTGCATGGGGGTCAGTACGTGTGTGTGCATCTGTGTATTCTGTGTGTGCACGTGTGTGTTACGGGCCTTGAGGGATCTTTCAGCTTGGGAGTAGCTAAAGGGAAGTTTGGGCATGTGCCCAGAGGGCAGCAGGGAGGCCCACGACCCAGCTGTGCCGGCTTCAGCCCCTTCCTGTCCCTTCTCTCACAGCTCCATCGTGTCCACCCTCCTCGCTCTCATGGATGGACTGGACAACAGGGGGGAAATTGTCGTTATTGGTGCTACTAACAGACTGGACTCCATCGACCCCGCGCTCAGGAGACCTGGCCGCTTTGACCGGGAATTTCTTTTTAACCTGCCTGATCAAAAGGTAAATGTCCAGTGAGCTTGTGCATGTAGCCTGCAGGCTTAGCTGTGGACGGCCCAGCCGCTGATCCAGGGCAGCTGGGTCCCCGTCTGGATCCAGGGCTGCCCCCTCAGTGCCTTCTTGGCACTGAGGAACCAGGCTGGACATTGTAGTCCGCTCTGGGCCCTTTGGTCTCCCGGAGGAGAATGGGGGATTGTTTGTGTAGCTGCTATTGTCTTTCCCTGCAAGAAGCCCCTCTAAAGCCTCAGGGTGGGGGGCAGGGCGTGGCATTGAGCTCTCAGATAGGGATCAGAAATGATCTGGATCCAGGCCCAGGGGGCTCACCCTTACTTTTTGGACACCCACTCCATAGTTCTGGTGCTTCCCAGTCGTGTTCAGGAGACCTTTGGTTAGTGGTGTCCCATTGATGAGGGGACAACTGGCCATTAGTTTTGGCTTTCTAGAAGCCTCTGCCGGTCACTCACCTGGGGGCATTCTTGAGGAGGGGGAATTGTCACATGGGCAGGGAGGGGGCTGGAGCTATGGGCAACCCCAGGTGATAGGATGGAAAGCAGGCATCTCTTTCCTTCTGGCTCGGCCACCTGCTCTCAGTGGACTCCTCCATCCTTCCTGTTGCTCAGGAAGGGCGATGCTGGGGCAGGAGGGGTCAGCCTGAAGCCTCGGGGTGTGCCTCCACACCCCCTGGGTCTCTCTGGCTCGGCTCAGACGTGATAGCCGGGAGCGCGGGTGGTTCTGGCTATGCCCTTCCACTGTGCGTTGGTAATGGAATGAGAGGGGCTATCCTAGATTGCCTGGTCAGCTCCATCCAAATGGTGGATCCCAGACACCCTTTTATGGGATAACTCCCGGTTTAATCCCAGACTTGGGAGGCACCTTCTGTGTTTTGCCTCATTTAATCTTCACAAGAACCCTGGGGATTGGGGGGGAAGGTGGGGAGTTAGGTGCTATCATAACAGTGTGTAGCTGAGGAGGCCTAGGCAGGCAGAGGCCAGGTGACTTGCCCAAGTCTGAGGCGCTTCTCGACTTCAGGCCCAGCACCCTAGCCACCGAACTCCCAGGTGCCTGTGGCAGTGAAGGAGCGTCATAGACCAAAGCCATTAATGACTGGATTCAAAAATTGTGGATTTGAAAGCCATCAGATAGACTTGAGCAGTGTAATTGTTCCCGGTGTTCAAGTAGGACGTGTACCATGGGTCAAAGGATGGTTCAATCCAAGGAATACAACAGGCAGACGAACCATATTATAGAGCGAAACAGCCAAGAAGTAGATGGAGAAAATGCTTTTGACAAAGTACATTGTCATCAATGCTAAAAATCATGGACTTAGAAGGCTTTTTAGTATCCCAGAAAGTTGCCTGAAACCATAAGCCAGCACTGTGTGCCATGGGGATACAGGAGAAACTTTTCCAGGAAATGTGGAAGGAAAGCACGGATGGCTGCTCTTCATACTGCTAGCAATCACAATCAGCAAGAGAAAAAATTAAAGGCTTAAAGATAGGGAAAGAGGAGAGAATTCTGTCCCAATTTACTGATGATGTGAACATAGGAAATCCTAGGAAGACAGTAAAAATACTGAGAGCTAATTAATGCCTTTTGTAAAGTTGCAGACTACAAAGCAAACCCATGAAAATGAACAGCGTTGGCTAATTAGGCTCTCTGTGACCCTCCTGATGGTTATCAAGTTCTGAGGAAAGACACGTAGCCTCTTTCCGTATCAGGATGTTAGCAGTTTATCCTTGTTTAATTCTTTATGATAACATGCTCATGTTTTTTGTCAGGTTTTTTTTACTCAGCTTTAATGTTTTTCTCAGGGTTTCTTAGAAATCCTTTATTTCATTCAAGATCCGCTTTTCCTTCTGTAGAATATCTTTTGCCTAGCATATATGATGTTTGCATTCTGGCATGTCATATTCCAAGCTCTTTGCTCTTCCCTAGTCGTGGCTGCCAAGTCTTGGAGGCTCGGAGCCTTCCTCCTGACTGCTTCACAGTATTTTTCTCTGATCTGGGAGCTCTGGATTTTGACCCCTGAGAGTTTTCCTTTGGATGTTTTAGAGCATGGCTGGTATAATTCTTTCCACTTCCATCTTGCCTCGCTGGTCCTAAGAGATCGAGGGCATTTTGAAGTGTGCTGTCAGGAAATGAGATTCTAAGGCTTGGTTCTGAGCAGGAACCAAGGCGGGGGGAATGTGATCATTAAGTGAACTCCCTTTGGTCAGTTTTCTTCATCACAAGGTTCTTAAACACTTTCTTCCTTTGGTTGTGGTTGCCTCATGGAGTCATTGACTTCTCTTTGGTCCATCCTATTTTCACAGAGCTCTTTTGTTTTTCTTGAACTAATTCTGTATAGCTCTCATTTATTTTTGCCCTTTTGCCTCACTTGTTCTCATTTGATCTTAGCTATTTTTTTTTTCCAATCTTGTCTTAGAATTCTTGCTTTTTCCTCTTCTAAGAATTCTGTTCTAATTCTTTTTCTGAGCTTTGGTTGTAAATCTTTTAGGGTTTCTCTCTTCTTTTGGATTTCCCTCTTGAGCTTCCCTCTTGCTATAATTGCTCATTATGTTGGGATTTATTTCTGGTTCACTTGTTCTTCCAGCTGATTTCTTGACAATGGACTTCATGTTGGGGCTGGACTCTGCTTTCTTCTGTAGGGTATTTCTTTCTTTCTTTTTGCTGAGGCAAGGGTTAAGTGACTTACCCAGGATCGCACAACTAGGAAGTAAGTGTCTGAGACCAGATTTGAACTCAGGTCTTTCTGAATTCATGGCTGGTGCTCTGTCTACTGTACCACCTAGCTGCTGGGGGACATTTCTAGTCTGAATTTCTGCCCTCTTGGTTTCATTTGTTGTTTTCTTGGGATATTATTCTAGTCCAACATTTAAAGAACTGCTCAGACTGGAGCATGTGTGAGCTTTCAGAGTTCCCTCCCACAGTGATTTTCCAGGGCAAAGTTGACTTGCCTCCCTCCTGGTTTGATTTTGAGTCCGAGCAAGCTTTCTTTGGCTTTTGCCCATTTGGAGGTTTCACTTCTATTACTGAGCCAGCTGGGAGGTGCCACAGGTTCAGAGCAGCCGAGCTACTGGCTCCTCTTCTGTCTGTTTCCTGCTCTGGCTCTTCCATCACATTCAAGCTTCATTCTGGGCTGAAAGCTAGAGCTGAGATTGTGTCCCATGGGAGTACCCTGCCACACAGCTGGAATTGCTCTTTATGTCATGAGGATCTTAAAAGAAGGAGAGGAGAAAAGGAATACACAGTGGCAATGGGGAAGGGAAAGAATGGGGAGTGTGTATGTGACATTTAAAACTCATTTACTTTTGGGCTGGTGAAAAAAGGGAAGATACGGTTGGGGATAGAAATGTATTTCACCTAACAGAGTTGTAGGAGGGAAGAGAAGAGGGAGGGAAAAGATGGAAGGGAAATTAGGGGAGGAATGAGTCCGAAGCAAAACAAACTCCCAAATGGAGTGGGAAGTAAAGAGAAGCAGAGTTATATTCTCTTGTAGCTTATATAGAGGGAAAGCCAATTAGCAGTCCTAACTAGATGTAAATGAGGGGAAATCGCCTATAAAATGGAAAAGGATAGCATTAGGGATTAGAAATCAGAATGCAACAATATGTTTATAAGAAACACGTTTGAAACATAAAAAAGTATTTCAATTGAGGTATCAAACATGATCTTAGATAAAGCAGCAATACAAATAGGCCTAGTTGAATTCAATAATCTTCACTTTTTAAAAGGTTACCATAAAAAAATGAATTCCTAATCAGTACCAAAATTATATATATATATATACTAAATAGTATAGCATCTAAATTCTTTTTTTTAAAGGTTCTATCTCTTTCTCTTTTTAATTTTAAAGCTTTTTCTTTTCAAAATGTGCATAGTTTTCACCCTTGTAAAATCTTGTCACAAAATGTTTTTTCTCCCTCCTTTTCCCCCACCCCCTCCCTAGTTGGCAAGTAATCTGATATATGTTAAGCATGTACAATATAGAAATAAAAAGGAATACATTAAATAAAAAAGCTACTTATTTCTGCTTGCATATGGCAACGTCACAAAAATTCACCACATATTAAAGCTTAAATGCTGATAAATGTAGAAAAGTATAAATATTAAATTTATGTTTTAGTGCCTATAGTATGATGAGAATTATATTCAGTAATTGCAAAGATTAAAAAATAATTTCAACTAAATATATTAATCCCAGAGAGTGAGTAGAGCAAAGAACAAATCATAAAAACACCGAACAGTTTTACCAAAGATAATCACAAAGAGGCAATATTCCAAAATTTTTGGGATGCAGCCAAAGGTATATCTAGGAAACATTTTTTCTCTCTATAGACAGACAGTGAAAACTGCCTAAAATTGACTTGTAAAAGAGAGAACAGATCAATGAACTGGACATAGATCTAAAACAAAACAAAAACCAAAAAACCCGAACACTAGAAACCAACAAGTGAAATTTCTCCAATTAAACACCAAATCTTAAATCTTAAAAATTGAAGGAAAGATGATCAAAATTGATAAAACCCCATTAATTAATAAGCTATGAACTGTTCAAAAAATCTGATAAAAAACATAAGCAATTTTAATATTAAAGTGATGAAAGATGAAGGCCACTGATGAAGAATAAATGAAGTGTTAGGAAGTACTTTGCCTTAGTATGTGCCAGCAGTTGACTGTCATTGGAACAGATCAATGATTACAAATCTATGACTTGCCTCAGTAAACAGAAGCAGGAAATAGAACACATTTGAAGGAATAGGAAAAGAAAAGGACTGTCTTTTTGAGTTGCCATATTTTCCAGAAACGCTGGGTCTAGTGTTCAGGAGGCCTGGAATGTGTCAAGGACAGAGGCCTCCCCTCCCTCTGCCCAGCTGATCTCATGTGTTATGTGCTCCCAGAGCCGGATGCTATGTGTGTCCTTGGGAGGCAAGCGGGTCTGAGCAAGGCTGAGAAGTGGCCTTTGTGGCTGGGTCCTGCATCCGCAGACCCTCCCACCTTCATGGCCTAGAGGTTCCCTAGAGCAAACAATCAAAAAAATCCCCAGCAAAGCCCCCAGGAAGTTCCATGTGAAGTCCTCGGGGACTCTTGGAAAGGGAAAGGTCGTCTCGGCTCCCCCAAGAGCCTGGGAGCTGGTGGCCTGGCCTCGGACACCGTGGGCCCTGGCTCCCCTTCTTGGGGCACTGATGAGAAGTGCCCACTGTCTCCCTCTGCCTCGGTAGGGATCCCCTCCTCTTTCCACAGGGAGCTTACCAGGGGAAGGGCCGTCACCGCCGTGCGCCCCACTCTGCGGGACACCCCGTAATCTGCCTGTGCTTTGCTCCCCAGGCCCGGAAGCACATTTTGCAGATCCACACGCGGGACTGGAGCCCCAGACTGTCGGACCTCTTCCTTGGCGAACTGGCTGAGAAATGTGTTGGTGAGTGGCTCTTTTTGAAGCTGGTGTTTGTGAATCCGTGTTGGCTCTCGTCCAGCCTGTGGCACCTGTGGTTCCAGTGTGGAAGGTCAGAGCGTGCCTTGGCATCTGCCAGTGTGGGAAGCAAGACTGGACTTTGGTCTTAGGTAGTCTGGGCGCGATTTAAACGCGGTCTCGCACCATTACTGAGAAAGCCAAGTCACGAGGCTGCCCTTCCTTCCCGGGCACGGCGCCCTCCGCTAAGCAAACCATCCTCACCGCGGGGAGCAGACCAGGAGCCCCCAGCCCTCGCCGAGCAGGCCCGACAGCCAGGATGCCCGCGTGAGGGCCCGGCACGGCCGCGCCACTCCCAGACGCGTCACGGGATCTGCTGTGCCCACACAGAGGGTCCTGCTTTCCTTCACTGCTCCTCCTTTTTTTTCCTTCTTTCCCCCTCTCACTCTTTAAGAGAATAAACCAGTGTCTAAGGCTTGCAGAGAGGCCCCTGCCCCAGAGAAGCCACCCAGGGCACCTTGTTCAGAAGGCGCGGGGCTCTGTCTCCCCTCCAGGAAGTGACTCCGCCATTGCCCGCCCGTCCATACCCAGTCAGCTACATCCAAATTGTCCTCTTCATCCACAGGGACCTCCATCTCCGAAGCAGCCTCCCTCAGCTTTTGAGCCACCGAGACCTCGACGTCTTCGGGTGAGGAGAAAACGTAACTCTCTCCAGCACACCACCAGTCTAACTTGGCCGGGTACCAGACAGCATGCACCCAACCTATTCCCTGTCGATTTGGCCTTGTGCTGCTTGGTGGGAGAGGGTGGCGTTTGGAGGGAGAGCTGGCCGAGGCCGTAGAGAGGCCGCCCTGGCCGGAGAGAGGCCCCCTGGCCGGAGAGAGGCCCCCTTGCCCCGCCCTACCCCCGGCCCTCAGGCAAGCAGCCAGACCCCCCCAGCATTCTTGCCCCTCGGCTCTCTGGCAGGCATCCCCCTGCACTCTCTGGTTTCCTTCTTCCTTCTCAGCCTTAGACGCTCCTTCTCCCTCGGCCTTTCCGTGATCTTCTTGCTAAGTTAGTCGCGGGCCACTCAGTTTCCTTCGGCATTTGCTTAGCGCTGGCGGTTGTGATGCAGGCTTTCAAATTCTCACGATACTTTTTGAAGCTAGAAAAGCCTGCCCGTCTTCAGCCCAAAGGCAGGTGGGCCGATCCCGGCCTCTCTTTCCCCACATTGGGTTTTTAAGTGGCTCCCGACTGACGTGACGCGCTGTGTCAGAGAGCCGCCGTTCTCCCCTATGAGTCCCGTAGACGTCTCAAAGCGCTCCGGGGCCTGGCTGACCCCGGCTCGGCCCCCAAAATGGGCTGCTGAAGTCCTCCGGTGTCTTGTGTCGGCTGACCGGCAGTGTCGGGGAGTGTCTGCCTGCAGGCCGGGGCGCAGGGGCCGTGGCAGAGGCGTTGGGGGTCGGGGTCTCACCCGCCGGGGTCTGGCCAGTGTGCATGTGTGAGCGTGTCTCCTCGCTCCCACTGCCAGTCTCAGCAGTGTTTTGGGTGCCCGGGGACAGGGTCTGCCCAGAGCGGATCCCCAGCTTGTCAGGGAACTGGCCATGGCCACTTCTAAGTGACGGTCCACGCTATTGGAGCAGGTGCTGGTGGGCACGAGTCCCCCCTTGGGCTGCAGAAAAGCCTGCCTTCTGTTTTTTATGGGGCCCAATGGGATCCCTCCGTGTTTTCCCCTCTGAAGGGACCTTGTTGGGAGTCCTTGGGGTTGGGGGGTGTCAGTGTGTGAGCGAAGAGGAAGAACACTTGTCATTGGATGGACCCCTGGGAAGCAGATCTCTGGCGGGGAGAAGCCCTCTGGAGTGGGTGCCCAGCTCCTTCAGGGCACAAGCTGTGCTCGGGCTCCTCTCTCGGGGAGAGCTGACGTGGCTCCTCTGGGGGCGGCTTGTTAGGAGAAGGCTCCCAAGTAGCCTTGGTGCCGTTTGGGGGCCGGGGCGGGCTGGGGGTCAGGGGGAAGTGGGCACGACATGCTGAGCTCCTCGGGAGGCTGAGGCCTTGGTCAGGGGCGCCAGGTGGAGGCCGGGAGCGGGCAGGACCCTCCGGGGAGGACTTCCCTTAGCATCCGGGGCTTTCGGGCGGCCAGCAGAAGTCACAGATACTTCTTTGTAAGAGAATCCTAGAGCAGGAATGTAGCTGGGACCCAGCCGCGGGCCGCGGAGGGCACTCGCTTTGCCTGCCTCGGTTTCCCAGGCTTCCGGCCTGGCACGCGGTTCTCCCCGGCTCCGTGTTAATGGTTATCATGGTACAGTGAGGATTGTTTGCAGCGGGTCTGGTGCCTTGGGCCCTCGCGCTGCTGGTTACATGCTCCCGCCTTGGGGTGGGCTGGCGCCGCGGGTCACCGGTCTCCCCCGAGACACAGGGGGTCCGCATCTCTGGAGAGCGTCAGCACGGGGGCCGAGGGGGGGCGGGCACCCCCGGGCCCAGAGTCGGTCTCACCGCGGCCCCTTCCTGTCTCCCTGTGTGCACTAGGCTACTGTGGCGCGGACATCAAGGCCCTGTGCACGGAGGCCGCCCTGCTCGCCCTGCGCAGGCGCTACCCGCAGATCTACGCCAGCAGCCACAAGCTGCAGCTGGACGTGTCCTCCATCGTGCTGAGCGCGCAGGACTTCCACCACGCCATGCAGAACATCGTGCCTGCCTCCCAGCGCGCCGTCACCTCCTCGGGCCACGCTCTGTCACCCATCATCAGGCCTCTCCTGGAGAGGAGCTTCAACCACATCCTCTCTGTGCTGCACAGAGTGTTTCCTCACGCCGAGACTGGCCAGGGGGATCGACGAGAAGGTAGCGCCCCCTTGGGGGTCGGGGGCGAGGAGCAGCGGGCTCCAGGGGGCTTCCCGGGCCCCCCCTCACTAAAGAAGGGGACCTTCTGGAAGATCAGTCGCCCAGAGCTCCCTTGGGCTGCTTGGGATTAGGGTCAGGCCTTGGGCATCCTGGCAGGGCCAGCAGCTGGTGGGCTCCGCAGGGGAGGAGGGGGTGGGCTCGGCGACCGCCGCCCATCCCCCCGAGGCCCATCCCCCTGAGGCCTCTTTTGTCCCCTTCTCGGACAGACGTGCAGAGCCTCCTCCTCGAGGACAGTGACGATGAGAACGCTTTGTCGATATTCGAGAGCAGCTGCCCCTCCGGCTCACCAAAGAAACCGTCCCCCACTGTCGCCCCCAAGCCCTACCTGCATTTCTGCACGTGAGTGTCCGCCCTGCGCCCGGGTGGCCGGGCCCGCGGCAGCGTGTCTCGGGGGTGGCCATCTTGGCTCTTGTTTCTGAACCCAGGGTACCTCCCAGAGTGTCCCACGTGGATCCCCCCTGGGGGCCTTTTCTGGGAGGGAAGGGGCCAGTGTCCCCACAGGTGGGCCCTCGGTTAGGCCCTGACCAGCCAGTCTTAATGACGCATGGTCTGTCAGCACAGCCTCGGGCGACTCCTCGGAGCCCCAGCAGGGTCTCCTGTGCCCATCAGCGGTCCCCTCGGTCCTGTTTCCCATCCGGCCTGCAGTGTGCTGACCCTGGGAGGCGGGCAGAGAGGAGGCTGGTCTGTTGGGCCTTCCAGAGGCTGGGGGTGCTCTGGGGCTGGCTTCTGACCACTGTGACTCTCGGACTCCGTGGGGAGGGGCAGGGCCAGGGAGGAGGAGGCTCTCTGGAGCTGGCGCCCTCTTGGGGAAGGAGGGGAAGAGCCCCGGCATCATGTGCGCTGCAGGTCCAGCTGCCCCTCATGGCCTGGGGACCTTTGGGTCCGAGGGTACCGTGGGCACATGTATCCAAGCGGCGTCCTTTGAGTGCCATGTGCTGCGCACTTGGTCTCCACCAAGCTCTCGGTGCCCACCCGTCTACCAGTGGGATTGGGTCTGGTCTGAGCGAAGCCTGTAACCTTGGAACAGCGTGCCAAGGTCCCCTCTGTAAGTCGTGGAGCCGTCCTGAGCAAGGCCCCCCCCCACATCAGGCCTGGGAAATGCTCATGGCTCCTCAGACCGGGGAGTGCCGGCAGCTCTGGAGTCGGCGGGCGCCTTGTAGCTGGGCCCCGTGCAGAGGGCTCTCGGTGGGCGCTCGGGGCGGGAAGGTCGGCACCAGGGGCCGCGGTCCTAGGGTGACAGGTGGACCTGAGAGCCCGTGGGTGGCGAGCGGCGGCCCAGGTGAAACCCTGGAGAAACGGGCCCCATACCGGGCAGTATGGCACAGTGTTGGGGGCGCAGGGGCCTGGGGAGCCGTCGGGCAGAAGGGGAGTTGGGAGAGGACGAAATCCAAGAAAGCCACGGTTCAGGTGAGAATGCAGCCTGAGCAGGTCCCTCAGCCTTAGGTGCCTCAGTTTGCTGCTCTGTACAGTGGGGGCAAGGAGAGCGCCACTCCTGCCTCCCAGGGGGAAAGTGCTTCAGGCAGAGCAGGCACTTGATGCCGTCTGAGAGTCCTGTCCAGGGATGGTGGGACACTGTGTCATTAAGTGGTAACATAGTAGCACAACTCGCTCAGTGGGCCCTCTCCATCTGCTCTGATGTGTGTCATTAAGTAGTAACATTTTAGCTCCAGTCACTCCCAGGCCTCTCTACTGACTGATACACTTGCATTAAGTAGTAACAGCTCAGAGGCCCTCTCCATCTCAGACACTATGTCATTTAATAGTAACATGTTAACATAAGTCTCTCTTGGGCAACTCTAGGACTCCTCCCTCCCTCCCTCCTCCTCCTTTCTTTCCTTACTTCCTCCCTCCTTCCCTCCCTCCCTCTCTATTGACAACATGCATGGGCAATTTTTCCAACATTGCCCCTTGTGAAACCTTTTGTTCCAGATTTTCCCCTTCCCCCCATCCCCTCCCCCAGCTGGCAGGCAGTCCAACACATATTAAATATGTTAAATCCAATATATCGCTCCACATTTATGCAGTTATCTTGCTGCACAAGAAAAATTGGATCTAGAAAGAAGGAAAACGAAGTGCAAGCAAACATCAACAGAAAGTGCGAAAATACTACGTTGTGCTCCACACTCAGCTCCCACAGGCCTCTCTCTGGGCGTAGAGGCGCTTTTCATCGCTGACCAAGTGGAACTAGTTTCAATCCTCTCATTGTTGAAGAGAGCCATGGCCGTCTGATACACTTTCATTAAGTAGTAACATGTTAGCAGCGACCCTCTCCACTCAGATGTTGTCATTAAGTAGCAACATTTTAGCCCAAGTCGCTCTGGCCCTCTCCTCTGACTGATACTGTGTCATTAAATAGTAACATTTTAGCCCAAGCCGCTCAGGCCCTCTCCTCTGACTGATACACTTTCATTAAGCAGTAACATGTTAGTCCCAAGTTGCTCTGGAGCAGCCGGCCCTCTCCACCCCAGATATTGGCATTAGGTAACAACATTTTAGCCCGAGCCGCTCAGGCCCTCTCCACCGGCTCAGATCCTCTGTCTGACAGATGGGGAAGGCTCCTCTTCCAGTGTTCATGCCTTGGGGGGGGATACAATAAGATTGCTCCACTCCTTGCATGTGCTTCTGAGAGAGGTCACCCCGAGTGCCCTCACAGCCCTGCTCTGGCCCAAGAGGCTCAGCCACTGGGCAGGCAGCAGAAGGGACAGCTCAGGGTGATTTCTGAGGAGATCTGCCCCCGTGTTGTTAGAGCGAGGCCCGTGTTGGGCGTTCACGAGATCGTCGGAAAGCTCCTGTCACTTTGGGGAGAAAGTGGGAGACCGCACAGTCCCCATGGCGTGTGTTGTCTGAGGACCTTCAAGGGAGGCTTCCTGCCTGCCGCATCCTGCCCTGGACCCCAAGGGGCATGGCCCCAACAGAAACCTGACCCGGCCCGGCAACCAGAAGCTTCCGAAGATGGCCAGATGGTCTGGGGGTCCAGACGGAGGGACCGAACTGGGCAGAGAAGGGGCTCCTAGTCCATCCCTTGGGCGCCTAGGCACTTCCAGCGCCCACCCCCGGCCCCCTGCTGCCCCCTGCCTCCAGAGGGGGGCGTGGACCTCTCCCCCATCACACACGCATTTACACAGACACCCACCCCCACACAGACACCCCCCCCCCATACACACACAGTCAGACTCACATACACTCGTATATCCCCATCGCCATCGCTTCTTTTACACCCTCTTCTCTTGTTGGGGGGGTAATCTGCTTGCCTTGTCTTTCTTCCCCCCCACTTCCTGGCTCAGACAGTGTTGGGTGGTCTTGTGCCCATCGCTTCATGTTGGGGGCCGAGGGCTACATGCAGACCCTGCCCCAGGGCCGGGGCCAGGAGGGTGCAAAGCAGTCTGGGGCCTCGTGAGCACAGCTTTTCCCAGTGGCGGGGAATAGTCCTTCCATCCCCATCGACCCAGGGCCTGCAGTGTGCTGGGCAGAGGTCAGCGGCCCGGTCAGCCTTGGAGCCCTGGTCTCATTGAAGATGCTGGACATTCAGTTCCCTGGGCCCAGCACCCCCCGGTGGGAGGGGATGTGCAGTGGGAAGGGGGATTGGGGGGGGGTGTTCCACTTCCTTGCCCAGTTCACTTGATTCCATTGGATTTTTTTGCGGGGAAGCACTTTTCAAAGGTCGGGATAGTAACTCGTGTCCTGCTGGGGGGAGTGCCACGTAGATAGCTCCTGATATGGGGGGGGTCTGGAGCTGAGTGCTGACCCACCTTGTCCCCCTGCTAGCCCGGGGGGGCCCTATGAGCAGGTGCCCATGACCCCTAGCATCTGTGCACCCCATTGGTTTCCCGTTGGTCTTGTCTCTGCCTTGGTTCCTGGGCTTGAGCTGTGTGTGCCCTTGTCCTCTGTGAGTTGCCCTCTAGTCTCTGAGTGAGATCCTTGGGGAGTCTCTCCAGCGTTGTTCCCTAGGCTGGAGGGGCTTCCCAACGGCTAGACTGGCCCAGGCCCCTTGTTCCAGGCCCTTGCCTCGGGCCGGCTGCTGCTCCTCAGCTGGTAGGACCCCCAAAGCCCACCCACAAAGAGAGACAGGAGTGGGGTGCTGCCCGTCCCTCCTCCTCTCTATCATGTCTCCTCTGTTTCTCTCTTCCCTCCTCACACCCCCTCCCCAACCTGTGTCAGTGCTTCTCTGAGCCATGGCTCGGACCCCCTTCCCCTCCTTGTTGTCCAGTCCCCCTCTGCCTCCCCTCATTCTTGCACGCCCCCTAGTTGTGTTGGTGAGTCTCTCTTGGCTTTGGGGCCCGGGCTCCCCTGACCCCCGTCTCCTCTCTTGCTGCAGGTCAGCCTCTCAGCAGCCCACATCCTACAGGCCCCGCTTGCTGCTCTCTGGAGAGAGGGGCTCGGGGCAGACCTCGCACCTGGCTCCTGCCCTGCTGCACACCCTGGAGAAGTTCTCGGTGCACAGACTCGATCTCCCTGCGCTCTATTCAGTCAGTGCCAAAACACCTGAGGAATCCTGTGCCCAGGTAAGTCCTGGGATGGGCACCATGGCCAGGGCACATTGGCACCCGATGCCCTCAGTATGAGGGATGCCGCTCAAGACAAAAGCCAGGGTCAAGAGAGGCAGGGGGTGGCGGCCCACGAGACAGCAGCTGACCCTCAGGAGTTTGGGGGGAAAGTCCCCCCAGCCATCCCCAAGGGGGTCCCTCTGCTCTGTGACCTGTGGAGTCAGGATGGCGCGCTAGCTGGGGCGGTTGAGCCTTACCCTTTGGGCTTAGTCTCACTGGCACTGCCCCTTGCCCAGTCCCTCCAGCTTTCTCCCTTTGGCTTCCCTAGTGTCTGATGCTATGTCTGAGCCTCCTCTCTGAAGCCTTTACGGGGCTTCCCCCAGATTGCAGACCTGGTTCTCTGGGCCCAGAGCCATGGAGCGAGTGGGTGCCAAGGCAACCCTCTGACCTTTGTCCTCTGCCCTGCCCCTTCCCTCTATTCATTCCGATGACCTATCTTTTGGGGCTAAAGTCAGGATGGCTACCCCCAGGGTTTCCGGAGGTAACCTCCCTCTCTCCTCGCCCCTCGGCAGTCTGGCCCTCCTCCCTTCCGACTCTAGCTCAGCCTCTGGATTTGCAGGAACAGTCCCCCCAGTTCTCTTCCCTCTCTGTCTGCTGGGCCACATCCTCCTCCACACATGCCCAACTGGGCATCCAGGAGATACCTTGGACTCCAGAGATCCAACACTGACCTTGTGCTCCCCCACCCCCCTTCACCATTTTTAATATGGTACCAGGGCTGGTCAGTTTTACCTTTTGTCCCCTCCCTGTTCCAGACCCTCAGCTCCCATGTCTGGACTGTTGCAGGGGGTCTTTATTCAGCCACCAAAGAGCTTTTCCTAAAGGGCAGATTCAACCACGTCCACCTGCTCCATAGGGAGCCCAGTTCCGGCCCCTCCAGGATCCAGCCGTACTCTGGTTGGCCTTCCCCACCTGTCCCCTCCTCCCTCCCCCGTCTTCTCCTGCCTTATCCCTTTCCGGCCCCCCGCCTTCCCCCTCCCTCTCTGCATTCTGGCCATTCTCTTGCGCTGTCCCCAGGCCGGAGCCCTCTCCTTCTGGTCAGACTACTGACCTCTATGGTGAACTTTTAAAGAAACACGTTATTTTACTGAAAATAAAGAATAGAGAAAAGGAAAAGAACGGGACAGAAGGTTATCAGGTGCCCAATGAAGCACCAGGGAAGACTGGGAACGGGAGCAGTAAGTGCCCGGCCAGGGAGGATGGCGCATGGCAGAGTCTCTTCGGGGCACCCGCCTTTGCTTGGTTTTCTCAGGGCACCCTCGGTCCTTCGTGCGCCTCTGCCTTTTCCTTCTTTCTTCTTCCCTTTCGTCCCCCCGACTCCCCTAGGGGCCCCTAGATGAGGACATCCACATGTTACCTGCAGAGACAGATACATCTGAGGGTGGGCGTGCTCACACATCGTGCACGCCTGCCTCTGCTCAGACACAGACGTGCAACTGCTTACACCCCGTGTATGCACACACACATCTGAGACGAGCTTAGTCTGGCTGATGGATCCTGTCGATCTCTCTCTCGGCCGAATCTTTGAGGACTCTGTGGAAGCTCAGTGCTGACTGGCCCGCTTTTTGTTTCTAGTCACTTCTGCTCCCGGGCCTCGGGCGCCGTTTGTGTATCTCTCTCTTTCCTGTCCCTGCCGACTCTTGTGCTTTCCTTCTGCTCCTTAACTTGTCTGGCTGTTACTTGACCTCCCCCTCCCAGGGATCCGGCCTTTGTCTTCTTCCCCCACCCTTGGCTCCCCTCTCGGCCCATCCCTCCCCCTTATTTACAGATTTGGGCGGGTGCTGCACCTTTCACCGCATGTGTGTAGTGTAGCCCACGGAACCCGTTCCCACCGTGCGTCCTCCTCCCCCCACTGAGGCCTCTGGGGCTGCTCTTCCTCTGCACCTCATCTGTGTGACACAATGACTGTTTTCGCCTTTTTTTCCGAGTCAGATCGTCCTTGCTCTGGCCTGATCTTGCCTTTGAGCCACTCACCTGCTGATGTCCGTATTAAACATTTCCATTTCCATATAAAAAGAAGTTCCTTAAAATTGCTCTTTGATGTTGGCTCCTCTATGGCCAATTTTCTGTTGAATTTGGGTTTGGTTGAAAGAAAGCCCTGACAGTCTGCAAGTTTGTTAAATGTCCATTTTTCCCTCATCTGTTGTTATGGATAATTTTATTGGATGTGATGTTTTTGCTGCAGGCCTAGTTCTTTTGATTGCAGGTATATTTGATTCCAGGACCTGTGGACTTTAATTGCTGCTGCTGCTAAGTCCTGTGCAATTCTAATGGTAGCTCCATTTTTGAATTTGTTTCTTCTTGTTCCTTGCAGAATTTTCTCTTTGATCTGAGATTTCAGAATTTGGCGACAATATTCCTATGTGTTTTCCATAAAGGATCTCTTTGAGGTGGTGATTGGTAGATTTTTTTCCATTTCTACTTTCCCCTCACGTTACATCTTCCAGGACGCAAATCTTGGATTATTTCTTATGTGATCGGGTCAAGGTTCTTTTTTTGGCAGTGCAGTTATTCTCATATTTTCTCTGCTTGATCTCTTCTCCAGATCTGTTATTTTTCTTATGAGGTGTTTTACGTTCTGTTCTCTTTTTCTTTACATTCTGTTTTATTTCTTGTCTCTCATAGCTTCATGGGCTTTCTCTTGTCCGGTTCTAATTTTCAGAATTATTTTCATCGCTAAGGTTCTGTATCTCCTTTTCTAGTGGCTGACTTATTTTTTATGATCTTCTTGGATGGTTTTTATCTTATTTTTAGTCTCTCCTCTGACTTAATTTTAAATTCTGTTCTGAGTTCTTTTCTAAGTTCTTTCAGCTCAGGGAGCCATTTTACATTACTCTTTTGGGGGCAGAAGAAGCCTTTTTTACTTCAGTGCCCTCCTCTGAAGATGAACCCCAGTCTTCCCTTTTCCCATAGTAAGTTTTTAGGTTGAGGTTCTTTCTTACGTGCCCGTTCATTTTTTTTTTTTAATGAAAAGTATCAGTGTAAGCACCTCTTAAGTGTGGGGTGGGAAATGATAGCTCTGACCTGGAACCCCAAACTAAGAGCTCCCCATCCTGCAGGTGCCAGAGCAGCATCCCTGCTCCTTGCCCCTGCGCTCCCAGGGTGTTGGCTCCTCATCCAGGCCAGTTTTGCCTGACATTCCCTCAGTTTGCCCGGCTTCTGCACACAGTCCAAGAGGTGGAAGTTCCCCTGATTCCTGCTGAGGCTCCAGCCAATCCCGGGGTGCCCCAGGGGTCCTCACTTGGAGATTTGGAGGAGCTAGCCTGGTCCTGGGGTGTTTACACTTCACACAGATTACTCCCCAGCCAGGGTCCTTCTCAGATCTTCTGGTTGTAAGGAGGACCCTGTTCTGGCCCAGGTCTTCTGGGTTTTCTACCAGTCTGTGTTCTCCCTGAGGTGGAAATTTGTGCTGAATGTGGTAAATCGGGAGATCTCGGCATTTACTGAGCTGCTCTGCCATCTTCCCCGAATCCTCCCCTCTGGCTTCCTCTGAGTTCCATCTAAAATCCCACCTTCTAGGGGAGTCTTCCTACAAACCCCTTGATTCCGGGCTGTGGTTGTTTGCCTGAACCCAGAACCCTTTGAGGGCAGAGCCTGGCACACAGGAGGCGCTTCCTCACTCTTGCCCGTCTGCAGAGGTGGTCCCTGGAGAGAAATGGGCATCTCACGGGCCTTTGTGTCGGCCTTTCTCCCCCATCTCAGATTTTCCGGGAAGCGCGGAGAACGGTCCCCAGCATTGTTTACATGCCCCACATCGGCGACTGGTGGGAAGCCGTCAGCGAGACTGTGCGCGCGACCTTTCTGACTCTCCTGCAGGACATACCATCCTTCTCCCCTATATTTCTCCTGTCTACCTCTGAGACCATGTACAGTGAACTGCCGGAGGAGGTAAGAATGGTGGGGTCCAGGGGCCCCCTCTCATGCTGGGCCTCCGGGGGAAAGGTTGGAGCCTTCACGCCCTCTAGGCTGGGGCAGGTTCCCATAGTTCTCGCAGCCTTCGGTCGGTGCCCTCTGGGTCCCTGGGAGGTTGGCAGAAGAACCCAGGTGTGTTTCACGCCCAGTGGCCTTTTCCCACTCGGGCTTACTCCTGCCCTCAGGGAGCTGCTCTTCTTTTGTGGGAATGCAGCATGGCCGCTGCCTCTGAGCCAGTCTCAAATTAGCGTCTAGACCCCCTCGAGGGGGGGGGGGGTGTCACTGAAGGCCTCTTGGGCCAAGCCCTTGGCCGGGCTCGGCACTTGGGACGGTCACTGGGGAGTCATAGCACAGGAGCCCAGGCTGGCGGTGGGGCTGGGAGATAGCGAGGAGGAAGACCCTGAGTACTGCTCAGCCAGTCTAGAATGCCGGCTGGGCCGCGGACCCCTGAAGCAGGAGAGCCGGGGGACCCGTGGAGCTCACCGGCATCTTCAGGGTCTCGGGTGGCAAGCGTCCTGCTGGGGTTGGGATGGGGCCAAGGAGAGATGGCGGGAAGGGAGAAGGGACAGGGCAGGGTGCCCTGGGTCTGGCTCCCAACGTTTCTCCCCCTCGCCTCCATCTCTCCTGGCCCAGGTTAAATGTATATTTCGGATCCAGTATGAAGAAGTCCTGTATATTCAGAGGCCCATCGAAGAAGACAGACTCAAGTTTTTCCAGGAGTTGATTCTCACCCAGGCATCAATGCCTCCGCCAAGAAGGAAAAAAGCTGGTGAGGCTCCGGCCCGTTCCCCAGATGGGCCACAGGTGGGGGCGGGGATGCCGAAAGCCCCGGAGGCTCGCTGGACAGTCCTGCCGCAACGGGGACGCCGGGAGCTGGCCTGGGTCTCCTGTGTGAGGATCTTTTGAGGTTTCAGGGTGAACGAGGGTCCACCTCTCCTCTCCTCAGGGCGCAGCCTCTGGAAGTCCCAGGCAGCCCATAGTCGCCTCCTCGGCTGTCCCGAGATCAAAAGGGAACCCTCGGGTGGGCCAGGGGGCATGAAGGCCATCTGTTTGAGGTCCTCTCCTACACCTGACCTGGGAGGTGAGAGTGCCTTCCTCTTCAGCTGGCACTGCCCCCCATTTCAAGGGTTCGGAGGGGCTGAGATGCCCCAAATTTAGCTGCCTTGTTCCCACTTAACAGATTGGTCTGGTATCATCTGAGGCTGACGGGGTCAAAGTGGAGAGTGCTTGCGTGGGCAACTGGGGAGAGGTGGGGGGGTTCATGAGGTTCCAGAGAGAGCTTAGGGTTGTTAGGACAGAGAAGAAAAGCACTGGCGAGGTGGGGGCGTCAGCAGTATCGCCCCGAGCTTTCACCGGGGCTAGAGCTTCAGCACGGCTTCCTGTGGAAGAGATTGCCCCAAAAGGCAGCCCTGAGAGCAGACCTGGCTGTCAGGAAACACTTCCTGCCCCTGAGAGGCTGCCCCAGGCTGGCGGCTGGCCACTTCTGGGAGGGCTTCAGGAAGAGGCTGCCCTCCAGACGCCCCCGAGGGCCCTTCTAGCTCTGTTTGGTGGAGAAAGAAAGTGGGCTGGTTCCTCTTGGGGTTTCTGCCTGGCAGGGGCCCTTCTCCTTCTTATGCATTTGCAATGATGTGTTGCTCTTTGGAGTGTTTGGGGATTGGGGGGTGAGGCTCCCTGGGGTCTGCCTGGGTTCCTTCTGCAGCCCTTGGGGTGAGAAAGGAGCCTTGGGGGCTCAGGCAGGCAGCCTTCCCTCCGCCTTGCCTGGGCTGTGGGGCTAGTGGGGTCCCCTTGGGCTCCCTCCCCCTGAACACCCCTCTGCTCTCGTTGCTCTCAGCTCTGTACGCCATGGAGGTGCTGCCTCTGGCGCTGCCTTCTCCTTCCCGCCAGTTGTCGGAATCGGAAAAAACCCGCATGGAGGACCAGGAGGAGAACACCTTGCGAGAGCTGAGGCTGTTTCTCAGGGACGTGACCAAGCGGCTGGCCACAGACAAGCGCTTTAGCATCTTCAGCAAACCGGTGGATATTGAAGAGGTCTTGTTTCCGTAGTAGGGTGCAAACAGTGAAGTTGAACTGCCTAAAAAGAGAAAAATCGAAAAACAGAAGGCATGGACACATGCTTCCCTCTGTTGCCAATTTTCTATCCATGTGGTCGTCCATTCCTGTCATCAGCAACCGTCTGCTGATCGATCCTTGGGCGCGCTCTGCGCCATTGCAAACCACAATCGGGCCTTCTGATCACTGACCTGGCAATTGGCGATTCCTTTGGGCAGCTGTCCACTCTAGACGGTTTTTATTCCAGGATAAATCTCATCGGGGCAGAACCCAGGGTGGTGGAGGCGGCGGCGGCCCCGAGGCCTGTAGCGAGGCGGCCGGCCTGCGGGGACTCCGTTCCCTGGAGCTTGGGGCTCTCTTCGGCAAGGGCCGGGACTCTGTTCCCAGTGGAAAATTTCTGATTCCTTGGTGTTTATTGTCTCTGTGTATTGGGGGGAGTGTGTGCGCGTGCGTTTGTGTGCCCGTGCAAGTGTATACGGCTGCTGTTCTGGTGCAAGAAATTTTCCATTTGGACTTTTCCGGAGTGACTTTAAGCACAGCTTTTATCCTGGAATAACAGATTCTGTCTTGGACACCCCTGAGGTCACCTCTGCTGACCCTCTTCTGAGCGTTCGGACTCCATGTTTGAACATCTGGATGTTTCTCCCCTGCCTCCCTGTCCCTCTCTTCCCTCCCCTCCTTTCCTCCCCCCTTTCCCTCTGTGTTGTGCTTGTGCCGTCCCCTGTGAGAACTGTGTCTTCAGCTTGGATAGTTGTTCTCCTGTCCCCTGAGCCTCTGTCCTTTGGAGCTATTATGTGGTTTGGGGAGGGCACAGGCCAGACCCTCCGTTATTCCCTTGGCTTTGTCTGCTGTGCTCGTGGTGGCCTCCAGAGTTCCTCTGGGTAACATTGGGATGGTTTTCAGGGGGTTTTTGGTTCCTCAGACTTTCGTACTCCCTTGAAAGAGGAGACTGGCCCAAGATGGCCGTCATCGGGGGTTCTGGAGGTCTCACGGGCCTCGGCCACACTCCGCACCTGCCAGAGATGCCCCTCTTGTTGCTAGGCCCCTTGCTTGCAGCCCACGCAGCTTTTGCAGCAGGCTTTCTCTTTCCCACCTTCTGTCCGGGCCTTCTGGGACCTCCTGGGGAAGAACCCAAAGGCTACGGTTTCCTCTGGGATTCTGCTTGCTTTTCCCCTTCCCAAAATGCTCCTTTGTCACCAGCTGCTAGTTCACTCCCAGAGGCCCGGAACCTCACATAGAAGAGGCTCCCTGAAGCCCGGAGGGGCTGCCCCTCTGGTCACCTCGACCATTCCACACAAGGCTCCCTTCCCAGAGAGGAAGGATCCGAGGGGCAAGGCAGGAGAAAAGCCCCTCCTGTGTGCTAAAAGGCAAATGCAGTTTTCCACATGAAAACTTGGAGGAGCCGACTTTGCTGCGGGTGGCGAAGGAAGGGTCCCCATCATTGTGTGATCCCAGTGGTTCTTGGGCTGGTGACCGAAGGCTGAGAGCTGGACAGGGGTTGGGGCGCCCTCTCTTGGACACCCCTCCTCTGCCTCATTCCCAGCACGGCAATGAGTGTAGGCTGTGTCTGACCAGCACTTGGTCTCCCTTCTCCTCCCCCCAACCCTCGCCGACAAGGCCGGGTTCGGGGGGCCGTGTTTGTGGCCACCAGGCAGGTGCTGCAGGGAGCCGAACTTGTGTAATATCTCCACAGGGCAGGGCTCCTTGGCTGAGCCCGCGGTCATTTTGCGAAGTGGTGACAAGGAGGTGTCGGGGGTGGACTCCCTTTCCCAGGAGCACAGACGGCTCCCCCCTGAGCTGTTTTTTGCTCCGGGCCCTTGTGCTTACCCCACGGGGTTGTTTCAGCAGAGCCTCCAACCCGCTCCCATTTGGACCGCTGGGCTTGTCCTTGGCCTCAGCCTCCGGAGCCGCCCTCCTGCGTGGGCAGGCTGGGGCATCAAACCTGCGCAGCCCGCGGCCCGAGAAAGCCTTTGCTTGAGTGTGCCCTCTTGTTCTAGGTGTCCGATTATCTGGAGGTGATCAAGGAGCCCATGGATCTATCCACTGTCATCACCAGAATTGACAAACACAGCTATTTAACTGCTAAAGATTTCCTGAATGACATCGATCTCATTTGTAACAACGCGCTAGAGTACAACCCAGATAAAGACCCCGGAGGTAAGGAAGTGGGAGCCCCCAGAGGGGGACATGGAGCCGCTCGTGGAAGCTCTTGTTTCTGTGATCAGTGTCCAGAGAGGCTGAGTGCTCTTAAAAGAGAGGGAGTGTGCCTCCTTTTCCTGAGGACTGACAAAGCTTTGACAAACATAGCCTGGAGAGAGGGCGTTTCCCTCAGCCTTGACCTTGAGCTGTGGTGAGGGTGGCTGTGTTGGGGGCCTTGGGCTCTCATTTAGAAGGTTGCCAGTGTCCTGGGGTGACCCCACTAGCGCCTTCTCCTGCTTGGAGGGGCGTCCTGGGGAAGACCACCCTGTGCAGGCAGGGGGCAGCCGGTTCCTGTGCTTGCCTTCCTCTGGTAGGCCGCTTAGCACTAGATTGTCTCGCCATCTGTGTTATCCCGGAGAAGGGACTGGCTTTGTTTGATCTCTAGAATTCTTGGCCCTCTCGTGTCTGAATGCTCTCACAGACACAATCGGGGTGACCCCCGAGCATCTGCTCCCCTGAAGAGAGCATTCTCATGTCCTTTGGATTCAGTTATGGGCTGGTCCTTGGCAGCCCAGATGCCCACAGTGTATCTGGCCTGCAGGTGAACACCCAAAGGTTGGGGTGCGTTTGGATTGCTTGGCGGAGCGAGCAGTTTTTCCTACTGAACTCTTGATCCTCAGGGACAGCATCGGGAGCACATCTGTAGAAAGCGAAATCCCTGTTTTCAGTGGGGGCGCCCATCCCCACAAACTTGTACTTGACGTTTTGATAGTTGTACAGGTCTTACGATAGCCTCGAGGTCCAGGTTCTTATCTCCATCTCATAGCTGGCTGAGCAGGGTCAGGTGGCGACGCTCAGGACTGTTAAATCTCAGATGAAATTACCTCTTTGATGCCTTCTGGGGGACCCTCGAAATTGGCCTGGAGAAGTCAGGGAGGCCGGCACCTGTGTGTGTCGGGTCCAGCCTTTTTCTGTTCTAGATGCTTTTGGCCATGAGGAGCTTGGTGAACTTCCTGGGCCAGTTACCGCCATCTTTCCCTCTCTTCTTTTCGGTGTTCTGTCCTGAGCGTGCGGGGGCTGCCTTCGCCCCAGTCCGCTCCCAGGCTGTCCAGTGGGCTGGCCCCTTGCGTCTTGGTTTTTCTTTAAGCTGAGAAATAGTTCTCGTTGATTGAAAACGGCATTGCTCGTCACGAAATGTCTGGAGAGTGAGTGTTGCTTAGGCTCGGCCACATCCAAGCAGCTTTCGTAGCCAGCACGTTCCGGGTTTCCCCTTTCTGCTGACTTTTGGCTGCTTTTTAGACACGTGGAGCTGGATGAATGGGAGATGCCTTCAGCTCAGCTCTGGGCTCCATGTTTTCCCCGTGGTTCCTCACTTGGGACGTTTCAGCTTCAGACTCCTTTGCCTTTCTCCTTGGCCTCCTTTCTGCGCTCCACTCGTTCCATCTCCGAGTTTGTCTGGAGGTATTTCCATGCAGGGACCACCTTAAGAGGTGGTCAGTAAGTGTGCATTCTCTGGCAGTTTATGTTAGAGAGGGAAGAGGAGACATCTCTTGAGAAGATGGTTCAAAACCTTGATTTATTTCAGTCTTAGAATTTCCCAAGAAAGTCCCAAGACTTTCCAGAGAACCTGGGCTTCTCTTCCTCTGGACAAGGAAAGGCTGCTGGCAGAAGCGCCGTGTCTTGGGCTGTCGGAGTCCTGGGAGCTTCTTGGGAAAGGGCGCTCTTCCCTCTTGCACTGAGTGCTGGCTCATTTCCTCCCTGAGTTCCTCCCACATCCCAGGCTAGCTTAGGAGCTGCTCCATTAACCTCTAGACGTCCCTGCTCCCGTCTTGGCCATCTGGAGCCACCTTCTGTGTGTAATTGTGAGCCCCAGAGTGCTCGCTCCCTAGAGAGCATCATGGAAGTATCCTGCAAGTGCATGGCTCTTCAGGGCCTCAAGGGATTGCTCCTTATCTCCTGCTTGGGTCGTGCCAGTCCACGATATGTGGCCTGCAGAGAGCCCAGGGTCCCACGTGCCCAAGAAAGGATTGTCCCTATAGTGGCCTGGATGAGCCCCCTCGGCGGCCTGTGGCCACAGCACACCAGATCGCCTTGGCTCTTGGGTTCCACCTCTCTCTGCCCGCTGTGCCTACAAGCGGAGCCCCTTGGGTGCTTGGAGGCTGCTGCCAAGTTCCTCTCCAGCTTCAGCACCCCCTGAGCTTCCGCTGATCGTCGCACCCAATCTGAGCTCTTGCTGACCCCCTGCCTCCCCTGGGGCAAAAAGGCTGCTGTCAACATGGACTGCTGCCTCGGGGTGCTCTGGTCACCAAATATGTAGGAAATAGTGATGATGTGGAAGAGGGTTAAAGGAGCCACCTAAGAAGCAGTGTAGTGATACAAAAAGCTCTTTTTTGTTCTTGCTCAGATTGTGCTTCAAGTTTTTGGCTAACCGTGTGATTAAGCCTTGTTGTGGTAGAGAGTCTTGGGATTGGAAGTGTGGGTTCCACGGGGCTCAGTTTCCTCCCCTCCTTTGCTCTTTCTAACATCAGAGCTCTAATGAAGATCAGATAACCCAGCAGCCCGGGGTGTTTATTGTGCCACCTGCAGTGTGTTGGCTGACTGAGGACAATAAGTTGTGATGCTTATTGATGGCTGACCCTGCCCCTCCCACCCCTCCATCATACAGCTGAAATTCAGCTGGGAAGCATTAGCAGAAGCCTCTCAGTTGTTCTGGCAAACTGATAGGAAAGCACTTCATGAATTATATGATATAAATATATATATTTATGTAATATAAATATTATATTTTAAATCGGTGAAGCATTTGATCAGGGAATTTTAAACAAGTGACAATTTGACTTCCAAATTTTTTTTTTTTTAAGTGTCAGAACATTAGCCAACCACAATGTTATTGGCAAGAAAAGCTTTCTCTTTAAACGCGGGCTTCAGGCCTCGGGGAGGCTGGCCATTAATGACTGGGTGGAAAAATCCATATTCCACAGAGTGTGAGTGTTCCCAAGGTTGCTTTGGCCCCATCGTTATCCAGGCTGACTCATGTTTGTTTTCAGTTTGTAAGGTGGTGGTGTCCACGAGCTCCAAGCTCCTCCCGGCGGCAGCAGGAGGAGCGTGGGCTGGGCTGTTTTCTTGTGGTTTGCTTGGGCTTGGCCGGGAAATCCCGTCTTCCCCGGGGAGTTTCCTTGCAGTCATCTCCAAGTTGCCTGTTTCCAAGGGTTAGTTTAGTTCAAATGAAGTCGGATCATTGGTAAATCCACAGAAAGTCTCCCACCACCTGCAGCGCGCCAAAACGGACCTGTGAGGGCTCCTGCCAACCGTTCCGGTCGTTAGTGTGCTGTCGGTGACAGGGAGACTGGCCAGCACATACTTCCTGGGGTCTAGTTTCCTTATTTGGGGGATTTTTGTTGTATTGAGATGAAAACCAAAGGTAAGCAGAGGTTCTAATGTTTTCTTCCACACCTCTCCATTTTGGAGTATCCTTCTTGGGCCCAGGAGGGTCAGGCAGAACATCGGGGGGCGTGGGCCTGTCTTCGGGGGCCCAGAGCCTTGGGCAGCCAGCTGGTGGCTCTCATTGTGAGAGCCTGTGGTGGGACTGTGGTGGTGGACAGGGTGGCGAGCCCTGGACCTAGGGTTTCCTCACCAGACACTTAGCCATGTGTGGAAACTTCCTTGATTGATGCCCATTAGTAACCAGTCTAGAACGTCAGGCTGTGAGCAGGGCCCAGATTGTGAGCAAGGCCTGAGACTGTGAGCGGGGGTCCAGGCTGCCAGCGGGGCCCAAGGCTGTGAGCAGGGCCTGAGGCTTTGAGGGCTGGGGCTGTGAGAGGGCAGGGAGTGCTTCATGCCATATTCCTGCCTCGGGGCTTCCAGATCTTTTATTTCAAGAACGTTGGGGTCGTTTCCCCAGGCTCTTCCCCTTCACTTTGTTGTCACCTGCACTGCCCGTCCGTGATGTGCGTCCGGATTGACCCCTGGCCAGCAGACAGGCTTCTCGTGTGCCGCCTGATTGAGTGATCACTCAGCCCGAGTGATTGTGGGTCCCGTCCGAGATGCTCTCAGGCCGGCTGGCTTTGAGGAAGGCCCCATGCGGACCAGAGCTTCTGGCCAGTCCGGCAGCCATCGACGCCTTAGATAAACTAAGGGCTGACATGGCCGCAGGGGGCGCTTATGGCCCGGCTGCCCCCAGTCCCTGAGCTGCCCCCCACTGGGTGGTGACCCCCCCCCCCTTCTCTTCCCAGACAAGATCATCAGGCACCGGGCCTGCACCCTGAAGGACACAGCCCACGCCATCATCGCCGCCGAGCTCGACCCGGAGTTCAACAAGCTCTGTGAGGAGATCAAGGAGTCCCGGAGGAAACGAGGTGAGCCGCCTCCCGAGCGCGCCCGCCGGCCCCCGCAGTCTCCAGGCTGCCCTGGCCCCGGGTGGCAGCTGCCGCTTTTCTGTTGCCAGGCTTGCCGGTCACCGCGGAGCAAGTCAGCCCCCCCGACTCTGTGGCGCGCAGGGCGGAAACGAGAGCGGAAGAGGCGCTGCGCAAGCAGAGACACCCCATGGACGGCTGGCCCCACGCCGCGAACAAATGTGCCTGTGAGCCTGGGCCCCTGGGGCCTCCTGCAAGGGGAGGGGGTGGGGGGGCTCTCCCGCCTAGTTCACAGCATCCTGATGGATGGCAGGTGCCCAGTTCCTCTTCTCGCCAGCAGGTGGCGCATGGAGCTCACCCTCTGCTGGGCTCTGGGCCTCTGCTTTGAGCAGGGGAAGATGGGGTCCCACGGATGATGGGTTGCTTCCATCTGTTGTCATGGTGATGACCCAGCAACATGAGATCTTTGTTCCTTCTCAGGGCAGGGAAGACCCCCTGTGGGGGGGAGGGGGCAGGCAGCTCAGGCCCTGGGGAAGCTGAGCCCTCCCTGATTCCCCCGGACTCAGACCCCGTAGGGGACGAAGAGGTGGGGGGAGACATTGACAACAACGTCCCCTTGCCTGAGGGGCCCTTCCCCCTGAGCGCCTTAGATGCTGGCCCCGGCCCAGGTGGGGGCTCCCTTCCTCACGGGCCTGCGGCGGGAGCAGAAGCAAAGTCTCCCCGGGAGGGGTGTTGTCCCCCGCCTGCCTCTTCCCGGGAGGAAGGCCGGCCCGACGCCCGACGCTGACCCTACTTTGTCCCGCCCAGTTCGAGTGCGGCGGAAATCTCGGCGGCGCTCGCAGTGGGGCAAGGGCATCATCAAGAAGAGGAAGGCCAACAACCTGAAGAAGGAAGAGGACGACGGCAAGTTCACCGACTACGATGGCCCGGCCGCGAGCGGGAAGCTGCTCGAGAACGGCGAGTTCGAAGTCAGCCCAGACGGCCCCGAGAATGGAGAGGAGACGGGCGACCTCTCCATGACCAACGATGAGTCCTCCTGCGACGTCATGGACCTGGAGCCGGAGCCCCAGCTGGACAACGGCCCCCGCGCCTCCACCGAGGAGGAGAGCTCCAACGAGTCCCTGCCGGCCAACAGCAGCGTGCCCGGCCCGGGGCCCCAGGGCGAGGCCCTCCCCGGCGCGGGCGGCTGCCTCAACGGCGAGGCCGCCATCGACGGCCCAGAGAGCCCCCGGGGCCTGGCCGCTGCCGCCTCCCCGCGAGAGCCGCGGGCCTCTCTGGAGGATCGGCCGAAGGAGGCGGCTGAGGCATCCCGGGAGGAGCCCGCCGGCGACGCCGACAAGCGCCCCCCAAGCCTCGGCGAGGAGAGGGCCGAGCCTGGCACAGACCCCGAGGGGAAAGAGGCCGAGCCTGACAAAGAAGGTAGGGCTCCTCGTGGCCCGGGACGGCCTCACCAGCTGCGCATGGGAGGGGGCGGGGTCTGCCCGGGCCGCCCAACTGCCTCCTTGGGGTGCTCTCGGAGTCTGTTTCCTCTGCCTGTTCCCTGGGGTCTCTTCAGGGACGGGGTCTTGAGGGTAGGACCAGGCACTGCTCAGGGTCTCCATGGGCATTGGAACCTCAGCTTCTCTTCCCCGATGGAAGCTCCCTGACGTCTTTCCCACGCAAGCCCCCCACGCCCCTCCTCCCTACGTCAGCCTTTAAGGGCTTCCTCCTTGTACAGATGAGGAAACAGAGGCTTGGGGGAGGGCCGCTGACTTAATGAAGCCACATGGATCCTCCGGCTGGAGGCCCCCCCAAATGGCTCCCAGTCTTTTCCCCACAGTGCTGGCTCCTCTCGAGGGGTGCAGGGGACAGCCACTAGGAACAGCCCCTCTGCCTTGGGGCTCAATCCCCACCCGCACGCGTCCCGGGGAGTGGGCCCCAGTCGCTCAGTGCCCGCCTTCCCCTCCTGTGCCCACTCCCAGGTGCTGCTCGGGGCAAGAGATGCCGGAAGCTCGTCTTGGAGCCGTCCCGCGCGGCCAGCCTGGACCTGGTGCCAGAGGAGCCCCTGGATCCCGCGCCCCCCCTCATTGTGGACCATGAGCGGCTGAAGGTGAGCACGCGGCCCCGGGGGGCCGGAGAGCCCCCTCTCACTCCCCCCTAACCCCAGCCTTCCATCCCACCCCTGTAGAAACTGCTGGATCTGCTGGTCAAGAGGAGCAATAACTTGGCTGTGGACCAGCTGGAGAGGCTGTACTCGCTGCTCAGCCAGTGCATCTACCGCCACCGCCAGGACTACGACAAGTCCCTGCTCGTGGAGGTGAGGCCGCCCCCACCCCCACCCCGTGGCATTGTGGGGGGGCCGGGGGGCAGACAGCAGGGGAATGGGGGGGCAGCGAGCAGAGAGCCCCGGGATGACGCCCGCTCTCTCTTCCCCCCAGGAGATGGAAAGAACCGTCCGCCTGTTTGAGACGTTCCTCTGAGCCCGCCGCCCGCTCTCCTCTGCTTCCCCCACGCTGCTCGTGAGGGCGGGCGGGCGGGCGGGCAGCCTTCTCTGAGCCATTCACTTTGTGATTGCACCAAGCCTGCGCGGGGCCCCGGCCCGGGCCGGAGCGCGCCGCCCTCTCCCCCTGTTGCATTTGGTGCTATTGTCTCAGGTACCTGAAACCAGCCAGCCTACAAGAACCAAACCGAACTTCAGGCACATGTTGTATTTTCCAGACGCAGAATACAGCATCACCGCGTGGAGATTTTGGTGCTACAGAAATTATGCCCCCTGTGCCCCGCCCCGTGCGGCGGGCAGACCAGCTGGCGCGAGGCGGCGGGCCGGGGCGGTGCCAGCCACGTGGGGTTCCGGGCGTAGTGGGCAGCCGTGGGTCTCGTCTCCCCCTCCCCTTTGTTTCTCTTCCGCACAGTGGCTCCGGTGTGTTCTGGTGGGACGTGGGGATGTCCGCAGGAGGCGATGAGAAGAAGGGGCTCTCCTGGACCGCTTTTAATGTGCCTTTTAATTCAGTGGAGAAAGAGAAGGCTACGGAGGGGGGAAGTTGGTAGCAGACGAGCCCCTGCGAGAGCCTCGAGGGAAGGGGGGGGCCGATGTGGCCCCCCGGGCCCGGCGGAGGAGGCTCCACACAGAGCCACCCGATTGACCAAAATGGCGAGCCCTCTTTCCCAGAGGGTCTCTTTCTTTTCTAGAAATGTCCCATTGGGGAAAAAAGCAAAACAAAACCCTTTTCCACACTCCCTGCTGACCACGATGACCAGAAGGTCATCGGCCCTGGCTCCCCACGTTCTCTCTGTGGTGTCTCTAGCGGTTGTCCGAGACGAGCGAATTCAGACCCCGTTCCATTGGAGCCGGGACTCGCCGGGTGGACGGAGTGGAGGGTGCGCCGTGAGCGTCATCCGCGGCTCTTTTCCACGCGGCCCGGTCGAGGCACAGACAGTATTAATTGGAAATCAATTCTCCCATCTTTCCCCCCTCCAAAAATAAAATTGATTTGGGCCCCTTTTGGATCGATCTCGTTCACAAGTCGGTACAGATTGTAGCTCTCGAGAAGCGCGTCGTGGGTCTGGGAAGCGGCTGGTGCCCGGTGCTCATCTCCCCGCGCCCAGACCGGCTGCCCGGGGTCACCTCCTCCTCCATCAGCGCCATTCACCCCCAGGTGCATCTTTCCCATATATGCAACACGTGGCGAGCGTGGGTTTCCTGCGCGCGGTCGGGCTGGGACGGCTGCAGAGGTGTGGGGCTACCTCAGCTTTTTGTATTTTACGACCACCAGTGTTTACAGAGCCCGGTGGGCCCCGACTGCCATGGCTGAGGGCGCCCCCGGGAGCCCGGTCTGAGAGCAGCGGAGGAGCAGGCGCGCGCCGCAGGTGTGGATGAATGCAGAAGGTGGCTCGTCTGTGCCCCGTTCTCCCCTCTGAAAATGCCACTTGTTCCCACGACCCCTCTTCCCAGGAGACTCTAAGACTTTGTAGCATTCGTCCTGTGTCCGAGCACTGTATTTTGTAGGTGGGCAAGTGCGATTAAAAGTCGACCCTTTGAAGAGGGGGTTCCGGGCTTGCTCCCGTGGGGTTCCCAGGAGGCCTGTCACGCTCTCTTGAGTATTTCTGACTGTCCCGCCTGTTCCAAACACTTTCTTGTCTAACATGTTCCCGTTTTGTATTTTGATGACAATTGTTACAGACTTTGGAGATTTGATGAAATAAAATGTAGCAGATTTTTGTAGCAAGTTTCTGGTAAAAGGGGCGGGGGCGAGTCTCAGGTTCTTGCTGCAGTATTTTTGTTAAGCTCGATTCCCGTTTCCCTAACTCGGAAGCGTTCGTTCTGCGCACGGCGGGACCGCGGGCTTTCCGGGAGTTATCGGTTTGTACGGACCAGATTCTAGCCATCGTGAGTTGGACAAGGGGACTGTAGGATGCTTCCAAAAGATCAAGTTTCTTTGTTTCTCTGTTCGTTCTTTCGTTTGTTTGTTTTCATTTTAATCTAACCCTTAGATGGAGTTATGGGATGGAGAAATGGGGGAGGTGAGGCCGGCGGGATGGGAACGGCCCCCCTCCCCCCACCCGAGGGGACGCGGTCTTTGTCAGAAGCCCCACCACGCGCTTCGTTTCCGTCAGACGCTGAGAAGTTCCAGCGTGAAAAGCAGCCAGCAGAGCTCGCCGAGCGGGCTCGCCGCGGCTTCCCAACACGAGCCGGACCTTCGCCGCGCAGTGGCCGGCGAAGACTTTGTGCAAATTCACCTCTGCTCTCGCTTCCTCTTGTGAAAATTGCAACCGATCAGCTCGCTCTTGGGTCTGTCCAGCGGGTGACCCAGGACGGCCGCCCCACGTGGTCGCTCCCAGTGGCGCGGGAGCCCACGGCCAGGGCTCTCCCCTGGCATCGATTTGGGTTGTTGCGTCCTTTGTATGTTACTTGATTTTTTTTCTCATATGCCAATGTATTTATAGGTTTACTGGGTTTCTTTGGGGGGTGGGCGGGGGGGGTCGTGGTAATACCTTGTCTTCCCATTCCTTGGTTAAGTTTTCGGCGAATCGGCCATGGAGCCATCCGGCTGGCCGCTTCGGCGCCGGGTTCTGTAGCCAGATCCCGTCGTCGTCAGCCTCAGTACAATTCTTCTTTGTAATCACAAAGTAAGCTTGAATTCGGGCCTGTTCTTGCATCTTTCGTATTTTACGCGTTGGGTTCCTTAGACTCTGGGCGTCCCGTTGTTCGCTTCTGTCCCCGTTGTGTCTCCTCGGAGCGCTGAGCAGACTCCGCGCGTGGCGGTCTCCTCGGGGTCCCGTAGCTCGATTCGCAGTTGTGTTCAATGGCTGTTTTGCATTCTGACTTCATTTGACATTAGTTGGAAGTAAATTATTTAATTTTTGGAACTTCTGGAACTTTGAACATTTACTGTAATTTGTAATATACCTGCTGTGAAATACTTGAATAAAGAGGACAAGAAAAACCTGTCTCGAGCTCAGTCCCACTCACGTTCGTCCCCGGGGTGCGCTTGGCTCGGCCCAGTTTTCCCTTGGCAGGAGGTGGCGGAGCCCCCGAGCCCCGAGGAGGAAGGCGGAGGCTGGTTGTCCTGGGAGAGACCCCCTCCGTGCTTATCTGGCTCCTTCCCTTCCCAGGCGGCGGGCGGAGGGGGGCAGCGGTGGCAGGGCGGGGCGATGGCAGCCTGTGCCAGGATCACAGGCTCTTTCACGTGGAGCGGGCAGATGAAGGCACTTGGCGGGTCACAGAGCTGTACGTGTCCAAGGGCACCTCAGAAACCGGGTCTCCCTGACCGCCTCGCCATCCTAGGTCCTGTGGGAGCCGTCACCAGACGAAGGCTCTGGCTCCAGCTCCGGCTGATCCCCCGGAGGGACCTTCCAGGTTGAGAAGGTATGAGTGAGAAATGGAGAGCAAGGTGGCAGGCCCCGGGGGGCGCAGCATGGAGTGTGTGGAGGGGGGCATTGGGGAGGGACTAGGATCACGCTCCTGGGCCGCCCGTGTCCTCACTGGGCTGGGCTCTGCAGCTCTGACCACTTCCCTCTGGCCCTCATCTCCTGTTCTCTGCAAAGGGAAGAGCTTCCCCCGGTCCCCCAGGCTTCCTGAGCCCGAGCCATCGGGGGGCTGGCTGAGGAGGAGCCTGGGTGGGGTGCGACTCCCCCACGGGCCGGTCCCCCCTGCTGTGTCTCTCTGCTCCCCCCCTTCTCTCTGTGGCGGTCTCTCTCCCCTCCCCCTGGAGCATCTTCCTCTCCTTCCTGCCTTCGTCTCCTCCTCCCCAGGACGCCCACACGTCCCGTTTCAGCGGCAGGGGGTCCACATGATGTCCACTTCTCGCCTTTGGCTTGGGAGGAGGGCCCCGGGTGGCCAGCTGTCTGCGTCCTCGGGGCCGGGGCCCCTGGAGCTGCCGGCCGCTTGTACTGTGGGGCCCAGCGCCCACGGGGGAGACCCCTTTCCTCCTCCTTTTCATACTTGGACCTCATCCAGAGCCCCTTTAGAGTGCTTGGGGCGCTGACATGTTGGGGAGGGTCCCTGAAGGTCCACACTGGCCCAGAGCGCCCTGTCCCCGCGCCCCCTCCCCCCAGCCTTGACCTCTGGCCAGAAGCAGCTCCTGACTGAGAGGGGCAGGACGAGGCAGCAGGAGCTCGTGTCCACGGAGCCTTTTGGAGAAACCCCCTGCCCTTTGCCCCAAGAAGATGGAGGAGCCTCTCCTGCTCAGTGATGGGGACTGTCCCAGCGGGGGAGGGCTCTTCCGGGGGCCCGTGTGTCTTCACAGCCCCTTGCTTCCCCTTCTGCCAGCGTTGCCCCTTTGGAACGGGCGGCCTGCAGCCTCCACAGCCAGACTGCTGCCTTGGAGGCGAATGGGCGGCCAGGAAGAGGGTCGGCGGGCCGGGGCTGGGTGTCCCAAGCCCCCTTCCGCCCTCTGTCCGGTCTCATTCGTCCATCTCGAGGACGGCAGGCGGCCGCGCCCCCAAGTTTCGCCCCCCGGGCCGTGCTGGAGTTTCTCCGCCCGTCAGCTGCATTCCCGGGCCTCTGCACTCTCTAGCTCGGCCCCGGACCCGGGTCTCTCCCTGCTCTCCCTCCCTTTTTTAGCTTGAGACACACATAATGGGAGGAAGTCAGGGGCCGCGTTCTCTCTGACGAGGTTTTGGCCCCGGCCCCCCCGCACGAAGCTCGTTTTTAGAAGGGCACAAATCTCATAGGCAAGAGCAGCCTTGGTGTCTCCCCCACGCGGAGCAGGAGGAGGACCCCCGCCCAGGGAGGCCCAGGATCCCCGCGGCCTGGGACCCCCACGGCCCGGGACACCCCCCCCCCCCGGGGAGGCCCGGGCCCCACAGGAGCACGGCAGACTCCGGCGATAGCGAAGCGCTGGGAACCAGGCCGATGCCTGGAGCGGGGCCTGGAAGGTGTCACTGAGCCGTAAGACACGGGGGGGAGGCTCGCCGTGACTTGTACCCCCTACACGGCCCCCCCTCGCTTCTAGGGAGGGGCAGAGGGGACTCGGGCTGCCACATTGTGACAGAAGCTTTACTTTTTCTTCTGGCGCTTGAGGAAAGGAGATGTGGCCCCCAGATCCGCCAGGAACATTCTGACTGGAGAAAGCGTCAGAGGCTCCTTCCCGGAGCCCCGGCCCAAGCGCCCAGGACTTCACTGCTCAGGCGGTGGGGACAAGGGCCTCTGCGGCTCCAGAAGCGCTCATCACGAGCCGGGAAACAGCGGGATGAGCCCGGAGCCGGCCGGGGACGTCCCCGCCCCGAACCCAAGGGTCTGCCCGCCTGGCAGTCCCACTGCCTTCTGGGTCGTGACGGGCTCCTTAGAAGCAGCAGGACCGAGCTAGGGGAGGAGCCGGGCCGGGCGGAGAAGCCCTCAGGAGCTCTGCGTTCTCGGAAAGCACCTGGGCAAGTTGTCCTCGGGATAGCGACAAGTCCCAGCAGCCCCCGCGCCCCCGAAGGCCTCCTCCCTCAGGCCCGGTCACTTCTCCTTGGGATGGAAGCCCCTCTGCAGACACTATGGACTTTTGCAGGGGGTGGGGTCCCTCGCACAATTGCTCGTTCAATACCTTTCGTTTGTGGATATAACTCACTGCCCATCAAAGTAACAGTTGGCCACTTTCTAGACTCAAGCGATGGCTTTTCTTATTTTTTAAACAATCGACTTCTGGGAAGGAGGATTTAAAAAGCAGCTTGGTGGATGGGAACTCTAGTTCACTGCTGAGGGAGCCCCGGGATGAAATGTCTTCTGCTGGGCACCCGATCTTGTCAGAAGGCCCAAAACGTCGAGGGGCGTCACCGACCCCGAGCTCGCATCTGGGGGGCAGCTCGTTCCTGGGGCTTCTGGGGACCCTGGCCGGCGCCCTGGGCCGCTGGAGGGTCCTCTTCTCCTCTCCTGCCCTCACTAGCCCCTCCCTTGATGCAGAGTCACAAAAGGTCAGGGAGAGATGCCCGTCCCAAGGCCCCCCAGTGCCCTCT
Organism: Antechinus flavipes; assembly: GCF_016432865.1. Classification (NCBI taxonomy): domain Eukaryota; kingdom Metazoa; phylum Chordata; class Mammalia; order Dasyuromorphia; family Dasyuridae; genus Antechinus; species Antechinus flavipes. The sequence goes on from NC_067399.1 coordinate 2,037,289, forward strand.
TACAGAGCTCTCCTGCCCCGCTGAGGGCAGCCCCGGAGAACGGACGGCCGGGACTCCAGCAGAGCCCTCACACAGCTAAGTGGCAGAGGAGCTGCTCACAAGTGCAGAGGGAGCAGAACCAGGCAAGCTGCGCTTGGGTCCGATTCGTCTGATTCTCCCGCTTTCCGGTGTGATCGAGTGTCTGATTCCCCCCTTTACGTGTCAGAGCCATTTTTAACATTTGTCCTTAAAGCTGAGGTCCTTCATCCTCTCCTGCCCTCACTAGCCCCTCCCGTGAGAAGATGAGCAGTTTGCTCAAGGTTCTCCTCGTGTAACATCTCCACGTTAGTCCCATCGGGAAAGAAATCAGAGACCCGAACCCCAGGGGTCAAAACGGGTGCTTCGGGGAGCCGGGCCGGCCGAGCCGTCTCTGGGTCTCCCGCGTCCTTCGGGCCGGCCCGGGGCCTTGTGGCTGAGCGGAGCCGATGGGCTGGCAAGAGCCCGCACGTTTCCCTGCCTCGGCTCGGGGAAGGCTTGGCAGGGTTTTCTGAGAGCTTCCTGCTCGTCATTTCTTTTCTTTTTCCTGAGGCACTTGGGGTTAAGTGACTTGCCCAGGGTCACACAGCTAGGAAATGGTAAGTGTATGAGGCCAGATTTGAACCCAGGTCCTCCTGACTTCAGGGCTGGGGCTCTGTCCACGGCACCACCCAGCTGCTCCTGCTCATCGTTTTTTATGGCACAGTCATTTTCCACCCCAATCCCACGCACGACTCATTCAAGCATTTCCCAATTGATGGGCTTCCCTCCACCTTCCAATTTGTTGCTCTCAGAAACGCACTAACCAACATTTCTGTACTTGTGGGCCCTTTTCCTTTGGTTGTTTCTCTCTCTTGGGACGTTTCCTCCAGTCTGCCTTCCCTTCTTATCCCCTCCCCCTCCTACTTCCCTGTAGGTTAAGCTAGATCTCTAAACCCAGTTCTGATGAGAGTAAGATTCCTGCTACACAGCCCGCTCCAGCCTCCCTCTCATCCTCCACGGTCCAAACTTTTTCTTGCTTCTTTTATGCAAGATAATCCACCCCATTCTCTATTTGATTGTTTTGTCAATGAGTATAAAGAAGAGAATGAAAATCAGAGAAAGGAATGATGTCTCTATTGTGAAGAAAGAAATCCTGATCAAAGGCGTGGAAGGCAGTTATCGGAGACGAAACTGATGGATTTGAGGACTTCAAAAAGATTTTCCAAACAAAGATTATCCAAAATAAAAAAAATCAAGATGGGGGGAAAATCTCTAATCAAATATTATGCCTCAGTCTGAGGGAAAATGCCAGCGATTAGAATGATCGCTAACCACGCTTGCAGGTGATTTTTTCACAAATTCAGGATGGGGACAATTCGCCCAGAGAGCAGCTCATGGGGAAAGATGAGGATTTTGGATAGGAAAAGATGGGGTTTTGGGTATGACTGACGCAGCGGCTAAAGCAGCCTTGGACGGCTTTGAGGGAGGCATCCTGAGTGGGACGAGCTCTGGCTGTGTCCCCGTCCGGCGAGCTCACCCACCCTCCCTGGCCGGTGAAAGAGGGAGGGATGATTCTCCAGAAGGCAGCACGGTCCCGGGGCTGGCTGGAGGAATCGGGTCTGACTGGGCCTGGAAGCCGGGGAGGGAAGAGATCATGCAGAAGGCTGCCCTGGCTATTTGTCTGGCAGGCGCTCCTTGCGCCAGAGGAGAAAAGAGGAGGAGCGAGGGACTGGACGGTAGGGGAGGAGTCTCAGGATTTACTGAGTGGCTGGACCAAGAAGAGGTGTCCAGGGACGGGAGAGCTGGAACGACCGGGACCCCGGACCTCGGGAAGCCTCGGGTGGACGAGCCTTCGTTCATCCCTGAGCACGGTGCCCGAGGTGTCCTGCCTAATGGAGCCAGTGTAGATGGGAGATCTGACCAGGCCCCGGCCCGTGGGTGCCGGGGTAGGCAGCGCAGAGCCGAACCCGGGCTCCCGGGCACTTGGGCTACTTCCTACATTTGACACCGAGCCTGCGTTATTGCTCCATTCTCTCCATGAGAAAAGCACGAACCCCTTTTCATTTCATGTTCTTGCCTTTTCCTGTTCTGATTATATCAATTTTCCTCCTCCCCTCCCTAGTATTGTTTAATTCTGACAGTTAAAAAAAGAAAGAGAAGACCACCACAGGGTCAGTGACCAACGGTCACTCCCCCCGCCCTCCGGCCCTGGAGGGAGGGAGCTGCGGCCGGCCGCCCTTCCCTGGGGACGAGATGGACCCTTTCCACGGGGCCTTTCGTGTACCTGGCGCCCTGGCCGGGGCTGTTGTGTGGGGACTGTGGCCACGCCATTTTTTCCAGTGATGCGATGGAAACTTTAGACCCACATTTTGGGTCTCGTCTCCAATCCAGATTCCACATTCGGGTTCTGTTTTCACTGAGATTGGATCTCCTGTTCACACTGCAAGCCGGAGAGGGGCCGGGTCACATGGTGGATACAAGAGTAGAGTTTGGAACTCTGAGATCCATGGGGGTGTGGGAAGCTAGCCCCAGGCCAGCAGTTCCCCCTCCCCCCCAGCCGTCCCTCCCGGGGACCCCGGCTTGGGCTCCTGGGGGAGTTGGCAGATGGGATGGTCAAGCTGCTCAGTGTCAGGAGTGTTAGGGGAAGATTGTGGAGACGGGCATGGGACTGCCCGGTGGCAACGGGAAAGAGAACTCGGGGTGGACGGCCACCTGTGGGCAGCCTTCAGGGGGAGAGCCCTAGGCTCTGTCATACTTTTACCAGTGACGCGCGTAAAGACAGTGATGGCAGCCTCCAGTGTTCTGCGCCAGCGGTTGCCAAGATCATCGACAGTTGTCAGCAGATACATGCCTGCCCATCTGCCTGCCTACCCACTTACCCACCTGTCTGCCTGCCTCCTACCTTCCTGTCTGCCTACTTACCACCTACATACCTGCCCGCTTGTCTACCTGCCTGCCTACTCACCTACCTGCCTGCCTCTTACCCGCCCGCTTGTCTACCTGCCTGCCTACTCACCTGCCTACATACCTACCCACCTGCCTGCCTCCTACCCTACCCGCCTGCTTGCCTACCTGCCTGCCTCTTACCCGCCGCTTGTCTACCTGGCTGCCTGCCTCCTACCCACCTGCTTGCCTACCTGCCTGCCTCTTACCCGCCCGCTTGTCTACCTGCCTGCCTACTCACCTGCCTACATACCTACCCGCCTGCCTGCCTCCTACCCTACCCGCCTGCTTGCCTACCTGCCTGCCTCTTACCCGCCCGCTTGTCTACCTGGCTGCCTACTCACCTGCCTACATACCTACCCGCCTGCCTGCCTCCTACCCTACCCGCCTGCTTGCCTACCTGCCTGCCTCTTACCCGCCCGCTTGTCTACCTGGCTGCCTACTCACCTGCCCATCTGCCTGCCTACCCACTTACCCACCTGCCTGCCTCCTACCCTACCCACCTGCCTGCCTCCTACCCGCCTGCCTGCCTCCTACCCTACCCGCCTGCTTGCCTACCTGCCTGCCTCCTACCCGCCCGCTTGCCTACCTGGCTGCCTACTCACCGGCTTGCCTACCTCGCTGCTGCCTCTTGTCTGCCTGGCCCCAGCTCCTGTGCTCGGCACAGGGAGGGTTTCCTCGGCCCTGCCCCTGAGAACCCTCGGCTTCCTTCAGAGCTCGGTTGGAGCAGTCAGTGGCTCCCTTCTTCATCTCTTCCCCGACTCCCCTTTCCTCTCGCCCCTCCTAGATCCCCCCGATTATCGGGACCCCTCTCGATGGGCCCTGGCTAAGATTTTAAGCCCCTCCGGGACAAGGACTGTTTCACGCCAGTTATAAAACCGCTTTATGGCTGAATCTGCCCAGCCCTGGAGCTCAGTCCTCGCGGGAAGGAGCATTTATGAAGTGCTGACTCGGAGCAAAGCGCTGCACCAAGTCCTGGGGGTTCAGGTGGGAAAACGTCCTCACTTTCTAATGGGGAGACAACACACGCCGAGGTTTCAGCTCCAAGTCTGAGGCCACCAGGGGGCGCCACAATGCAGAGTTCACTGGGTTGGGATTCAAGAGCATTGAGTTCAAATCTAGTCTCCCATAGCTAGCGATTTGTGTGCCCCGAGAAAGCACTTACCTTGCCTCAGTTTCCTCACCTGTAAAATGGAAACAGTGGCCTCTGCCTCCCAGGGTTGTCATGAAGACCACTTGGGGTAGGAATTACAAAGCACTTAGCCCAGTGCATGGCTCGGCGTAGGCATTTTATAGATATTTATTCCCTTCTTCCCTCCCAAAGCAACCGGAAAGGTGCCCGAGTCCTCGGTGCGGAGGCGAAAGCCTTGGTCGCGCCGTCTTTTGTGTCATTCCCACGGATACAACGATAACGGTTTTCGAGGTGAAGCCATCGGATGGGATCCAGGGCTTCAGAAACAAGAGCTTTCCTTTCCCGGAGCAGTCACGGTGCCAGGGAGAGGGCCGGGGCCACTGGCTTCCTTCCCAAAGCCCTCGGTTCAGGAGCCTGGGCCTTCTCCACGGGGGGTCGAGGTGGGGAGGGCGGTTTGACTCACCCGGCACAGGCTCTGCCCTTCTCAGGGTGCCCGCTGCTGCCCCACGTACGCTAGCTCGTCTGTCCCGACGATGGCAGTGAATGGGCAGTTGGTGGAGAAAGCCGGCCTCTCGGGCACAGACTTGCTGCCCTGCACGTTGGCCGTGAGGGTTGAACTAGAACCGGGCAGACGACCTGGGCAGTGGGTGGTGGCGGGGGCTACGCGCTGCTCGGTCAGGGCTTTGTGCTTGCACGGCGGCGGCAGCTGGCCGGGATTTGCTGCTTGTGATGGAGAGGAAGGTGGGGACCCCTCTCCAGGGTGACTTTTTCCTCCAGTGATGACTGAGGATTAGAAACAAGTCTCACGGTTACCCCCCAAATCTTGGGCTCAGGATTCCAGGCTCCCGTTGGGATCGAATGGTGTCTTTGGTTTGCCGGGCACGTGCTGGGATTTGTACCCCTGTGACTTGCTTCTCCTCACCACCCGCCCGTTGCCTAGCCTCCAGCCTCTTGCCCTGAGAGTGTGAAATGTCCACCTCCCATGGAGGCGCCCGGGGGGAGAACACCAGGGACTGACTTACAGAGAGCAGACATTCGATGCCGGCCTAGGAGCAGCCTTTGCCCCCTCGGCTCTGGGGCCAGAACTGGCCAATCACCTCTCAGTGGTTCTTTTTCTCTGTGGCGTCCCGAGAGGAAGTCATGCACGCATGGATCTGTGTGTGTGTGTGTGTGTGTGTGTGTGTGCATGTATACATACAGTTATGGGATATCGATAATTAGACAGACAGATCGATGGGCAGTTATAGGAATGTATTATATGTATAGATATCTACCAATAATCCGGCATATATACATATATATATATACTTATAGGAATGTATCTATACATTCATTCACTTACGGAGTTATGGGAATGTATTATATGTATAGATATCTACCAATAATCTGGCATACATACATATATATATACTTATAGGAATGTATCTATACATTCATTCACTTACGGAGTTATGGGAATGTATTATATGTATAGATATCTACCACTAATCCGGCATATATATACATATATATAATATATATATAATATATATACTTATAGGAATGTATCTATACATTCATTCACTTACGGAGTTATGGGAATGTATTATATGTATAGATATCTACCACTAATCCGGCATATATACATATATATATATATTTATAGGAATGTATCTATACATTCATTCACTTACAGAGTTATGGGAATGTATTATATGTATAGATATCTACCACTAATCCGGCATATATATACATATATATATTTATAGGAATGTATCTATACATTCATTCACTTACAGAGTTATGGGAATGTATTATATGTATAGATATCTACCAATAATCCGGCATATATACATATATATATATGTGTGTGTGTGTGTGTGTGTGTGTGTGTGTGTGTGTGTATATATATATATACACTTATAGGAATGTATCTATACATTCATTCACTTATGGAGTTATGGGAATGTATTATATGTATAGATATCTACCACGAATCCGACATATATATATATATATATATAGGAATGTATCTATACATTCATTCACTTACAGAGTTATGGGAATGTATTATATGTATAGATATCTACCAATAATCTGACATACATACATGTATATATATTTATAGGAATGTATCTATACATTTATTCACTTATGGAGTTATGGGAATGTATTATATGTATAGATATCTACCACTAATCCGGCATATATACATATATATATTTATAGGAATGTATCTATACATTCATTTACTTACAGAGTTATGGGAATGTATTATATGTATAGATATCTACCACGAATCCGACATATATACATATATATAATCATAGGAATGTATCTATACATTCATTTACTTACGGAGTTATGGGAATGTATTATATGTATAGATATCTACCACTAATCTGGCATACATACATGTATATATATATTTTATAGAATGTATCTATACATTCATTCACTTACAGAGTTATGGGAATGTATTATATGTATAGATATCTACCACTAATCCGACATATATATACATATATATATATATTATAGGAATGTATCTATACATTCATTCACTTACAGAGTTATGGGAATGTATTATATGTATAGATATCTACCACTAATCCGGCATATATACATATATATATATATTTATAGGAATGTATCTATACATTCATTCACTTACAGAGTTATGGGAATGTATTATATGTATAGATATCTACCACTAATCTGGCATATATACATATATATATATATTATAGGAATGTATCTATACATTTATTCACTTATGGAGTTATGGGAATGTATCATCTAGAATTACATTCATTCCTTTACAGAGTTATAGCAATGCATAATTTTATATTAGATATATAGTTATAGGAATATATAATTATGTATACATATATACATGTATACACATAGTTATAGGGACATGCCTGCAATTATACATACATATATACATGTGTACATATATTTATCCATAATTATATGCATACCTACACATATATATAATCATAGGAATGTATAATTATACATACATGTTTATGGATATAAACATATAGTTAGGAATGTAGCTATAATTATGCATGTACATAAATAATCACAAGTCTATCTAGCTTTAATTATGCATACACATATACATTCATTATCTACACACACATACAGGTTTCATTGTCTATGATGGTTTCCCTACTTACCTCTTTTAACTATTTGTATTTTTCCAGTTGTCTTATCTGAGATTGGGATTGCTCCACTGTTCCATTATCCATTATTTCATTTTTAAAATTAAATTCCATTTTTTCCTATAAGCAAAAATCTGCCTTTGTGTAGCAAAGCAAATGACACATAGCAAGCAAGTTTACTGATGATTTTCCACTTCACTCTCTCACCTCTCATATTGAGAAAAAGAGAAACAAAATCGTTGTTACAACCATGTATAGTCAAGTAAAACAAATTCATTCTCTCTTGGCCGTGTCCAAAAAGGAAAATCTCAATTCATCCTGATCCTTCAGCTCTGTATCATGAGATGGGTCGCCTGTTTCATCATGCCTTGAAATTGAGATTGGCCATGATGTTGGTTAGAGTTCTGTGCAGTTGGAGTTCTTAAGGTTGGAATTGTTTGTCTTTATGTTTTTGTTGTGTATCATCAGTTCATGCAAGTCTTCCCAGGTTTCTCTGACACTATTCCCTTTATCATTTCTTTTAGCACAAATATCCCACCACATTCATCCACCACAAATTGTTCATTTTCCCAACTGATGGTCATCCCCTCAGTGAACCTGAATGAATTCTGAAGAAGAAAGGAGATTCTTTACCACCACCAAGAAAGCTGCTATAAATAATTTTGTATATCCATAGTTAATTTTATTTTGCTTGTTAAGTCCTTCCTTAATTCACCTTCCCTCTCCTTTTTTCTCTTTTTTCTTTCTTTGTCGAGTAAAATGTTTTTTTATCCAACTTTCTCCTCCCTCTCTCCCTCCCTCTTTCTCCTAATTTGCCCAGTTTAAATGAAAATGAGATTAAACTGTCACCTCTCCCTCTCCCATCTCTCCCTCCCCCAATGCATTCCTCTTTCCTTTCTGCCTTTGAGCCCATGAAACATGCTACTCCCAGACCCATTATCTGATTGGACTCTTTCTATAATGCTCAGTGATTGTTAAGGGGCAGGTCAGTTCTCCGAGAGCCTCCACAGCTGTGGATCATAGCCTCTGAAGGGGTTGCAAGGCAGCCTTTGCTGACACAGGTGCTGCAGACTGGGAATGAGATAAATTGGAGGCAGAGGGGAAGAGGAGGGAGATCAGGCAACGCCAAGGCCTCAGTCAGAGAGCTCGGAGAGCAGCGACTGCCTCTCAGGCTCCTTGTGTCACATGAGAAGATTCCTTCTGGGTTGGGTCTCCAGCAGCTGCTGTCAGAAGATGATTCCAGCAGAAGATGATGAAGTTCTTGTGGGATATAGACGTCATTCTCCTCATGGTATAATGTTGACTAGTTTATGTTTTTCTTGACTCTTGCTTTTAGGCAATTCTGGTCTTTGTAATCAGAAGCTCCTATTTCATCACACATCCCTTCTCCCCCTCCTCCCACCGGCCCCCAGGAACATTCCAGGTTAATCTTGGAAGCCTGTAGCTTTGAACTTCTGGAATATCCCAAGCTCCCTGCTCCTATAAAGTGATAGCTATTAAGTTCTTATGACTCTTAGGTGTTTGAATTGCGGTGGTTGTTGTTGGCTGGTTGCTTGTGGCATTTTCTGTTCCCTGGAAGCTCTGGATGTTGCTTGGTTCTGAGACTTTACCTTTTGGGGTTTCCCCTAGAGGTGACTACACTGGTGTCCTCCAGTCTGGAGAGCTCTGGCCAGTTTTCTTTGAATATCCTTGGAGTCTGATGTTACAGCCCTTTTGTTGTCTGTGGCTTTCAAGTAGTTCAGTGATCCTGTCCCCGAGTTTTCCAGGTCATTGGTTTTGCTCTGAGACACGGCAGGTTTTCTTCTCTTTTTCAGTGTTTTACTTTAATATTTCTTGTTATTTCGTGGGATCTTTGGCTCCTAATTGGTCTAATCTCATTTCCAGGGAATTGTTGCCTGGCAGTGTCCCTTGCCAGCTGTTTCTTGCCTTTCCAATTCTTTCTTCCACAGATCTCATAGCTGTGGCCCAGTGGGTAGAAGGCTGAGCGCAGAGTCAGACCTGAGCTCAAACCTGGCTTTGGACGCTTCCTGGTTGGGTGACTTTGCTGCTACTTGCCTCGGTTTCCTCACTCGTAAAGTGAGGAGGAGCACAGCCCCTCCCCGAGTAATTGTTAGGATCAGTAATGTACCCAGGACCTGGCTCATGTTTCCTTCCTCCCTTCCTTTCACCCAGAGGCGAACATATGCTTACACATAGAATATATACTTCCTGGAAGAACTAGTGGGCTCTAGAACAAATAGATCTCAATACTTTCCATTTTTCTCTGGTTCCCGATGATGACTGTGGTTTTTAGAGGCGTGCTCTCTGTTCTGGAACCCGGCCCAGAACCCCACTGAGGCGGTGCTGTCAGAGGTGTAATGAGCGGGAAGAGCCGACCCTCACCCCTGCCTCCGGCTTCCATCCCTTCTGCCCACCTGTGGGATGTTCCATCCTTCTTCTGCTAGGTTCTGGGGGCCACGGCTCCTCTGCCAGGGTGGGTGTGGTGGCCTGGGGGTGGCTCTGCCCAGGGGCAGGGGCCCTCAGGGTGAAGAAGGCAGAGAGCTGCTGGCTGCCAGCAGGTGCCCAACAAAGGTAGTGAGAAAGCAGCGGGGACCCAGCAGTCTCAGTCAGGATCTGTGAATCAGCCCAGACCAAGCATCCTTGGCAGATGTCTGGCTTCCCTGATAGCCCTCGCACCCGGGCCAACTTTTCCTGATATCCAGCCTAAGCATTCCCCTGTGCTCTTGTCTTGCCCTTTGGGACCAAGGAGGGCAAGGCTCATTCCTCCTCCATAGGATGGTCCTTCAGCCGGCCCAAGTTTGTCTTCCGCTCTGATGCCCGGGCGAGCTCTGCTGAGGGCAGAGCAGAGCGACCAGCACTGTCCTGGTCCTGGAAGCTAGGAGCTTCCTCGACAGCCCAGGATGCCAGGAGCTTTGGGGGCTGATAGAGAGCATTCACCACGTGGGAACTGGTAGTCTACCCAGACCCCTGGATTGTTTTCCAGACAAGGGCAGTTTATCATGTTTAGGCAATGGATTTTTGATCACTTTGCAGTGCTCTGTGTTGCGTTCTGTTCTTTTGGCTCCAGCCTAATGTTTATTGGAACCTTGCTTTATCATCTGGTGAACATCTAGACCAGGATCATAGCTAGAACTGGGAAAGTCACGGGTTCCCATGTTGTCTCAGAAACTTGTTAATTGTGAGCTTCTGGGCTAGAAGTGTAAAAGGGAATAACACCGGCCCCTGCCTCCTGTTTCTGTGAGATTTGAAACGAGCTTTGCAGGCTCGAAAGGGCTCTATGCTATTTAGTAAGTGCCTACTGTGTGCCAGGTGCTGGGTGCCAGGTGCTGTGCTAAATACTGGAGATACAAATGAGTGAAAGAAACAGTCCCTGCTCTCAAGGAATCTCCAGGTTAATAGAGGAGGCCAAAAGGCCGAGGGAGCTGGAGATGAAGGGGATGGATGAGGGCGGAGATTCTGGGCAGGGACAAAGTGACAGAGGGCCCAGGGTTGGGGCTACAGTGCGCAGCTGGTGGGAAATCTGAGATTGTAATGATTTGGGAGCATCTCTGTGCCTCTCCGGGTCCCTGGATTGCCCTGCTCTTGGGGGTCTCCAGCAGTCTGCCTCCCCTCCCGCCCCAGCTTCTCCCTGTGGGAAAGATTAGGCAAAACCGTACCTAAGGCAGCCTGTGTGGCCAGAGCCCGGGGTCTGGAATCAGGAAGCCCTGAATGCAAATCCAGCCTTGGACACTTCCGAGCAAGCTGATCTGGGCAGGATATGGCCCCTCTGTCCTGGTTGCGAGGACCTGATGTAATGGGATCGGCCCATTTGTAAAGACCGTGGCCGATCTCCTAGGGCCCCAGGCTGAGCCCAGGGGGGCTGAGGCTGAATGGTGTCTCCCTCATTCTTGGGCCCCAGCTTCCCTGCTGGCTCGGGTGGGCGCCTCCTGTAGGCATCCCAATGCCCCTGATACCTGGGAGAGCTGGATTCCTCGGGACCCCTACTGAGTTTGGGGGTGCTCTCCCAGGAGCCCTCCTCCTCTTCCTCAGGGCTGGTTCACCATCACTGCCTCAGTTAGTGAGACTGGGGGTCTTTGAGCAACAAACAGCAGGGTGGTCCGAGGTCGAGAACACTGGAGTCAGGGTCTGCTTCCTGTGGGGTCTAGCTGCCTCCCCTCGAGCAGTTGGACTAAAGTCTTCCTTGCTGAGAGTTGATGGCCCTGTGGGCCCACGCCCAGATAACTGCACTCCCAGACAGGGTAGGGCCCCCCAAAGTCCAGGGCTTGCCCCACCTGGAGTCAGCCCCGGCTGGATGGCAGATTCATGACTCAGTCTATGGCCCGGAGGAGAGAGGAAGCTGGTTTGCCAGCTTCTGAAGGGAACGCCACAGCCAGTCCAGATGTGTATTGATAGCCCCTTCCCTTCTTCCTGAGGGACCCGGTGCCCATCTGAACCCTTTGTTTCTAGAGAAGAAACGCCCATGGGGGCTGGCCCCAGGGGACAGGGGTACTAGCAAGCTGGGGCCCTCGACTTTGTATCTCTGTGATACTTCTGCAGTGGGGGGTGGGGAGCTGGGGACAGGAGGCGGTGTCTGCCCACAGTGTCCACCCAAAGTGTCCACCCAAGAATGCACGAGGGGACAATAAGTCTAGGTCTATAAATAGATTTATTACGGTATACCAAGGGCTAACCAATAAACGTAGCTATATACAGTCCTGTACCAGAGAACCCTGTGCAGAGAGCTCACAGAAATTGCCAGCTTTGCTCCAGTGTGACTGATGAGGAGAGGAGGGGAATTGGACACGTCGTCGGTCATCGCCTGCGCGCCGTCCCGCTGGGACGCGCCGCCCCGGTAATACGAGGACGCGATGATGGAGGACGGGTGGAATTTCATTGTGCTTATTACTTTAAAAAAGAAAGAATAAATAATCTCCCACATCGCTGCATAACCAGGATCGGGCAGATCGGAGGTCCGAGTGGGGGCGCAAGTCCTGGGACACAGAGATTCCGTCCTGGCCATGTCTTTGTGGCTGCCCCGTGGTCTGGGAGCCGGTGGCTGATGGGGGCCATGGCCCCCCGGGGGAGAAAGGGGGCATTCCGGCCAGCCCGGAGCTGCCTTTGCCGTGGACTAGTTAAAAACGGGAAAAGGCTTGTCCCCACCGTGAGCTCTCCCGGGAGCCCATCAATAGATAGCTATCAATATCAAAAATAATCTCCTGTGCTTTGTAGAGACACTTCTCTCTGCCCAGCCCCCAGCCCGGCCCCCCACTCGCCTCGGCTCCCTCGCAGGCTCAGTGCCAGTCTCTCCAGGGGCACCCCCACAAGGCACAGCTTCCACAGGCTGTTGGGCTAGAAAGGATCCCCAAAATAAAGCTGGGGTGCGCCTCTGAGAGCAGCCAGGAATCTCTAATCTGCATGTAGAAAAGGAGCGGGATGGCCCCAAAGGCTGTGACCGCCAGTCTCTCACTCCCACCCCTTTCTCTACTTACCTCCTCTTTTCAGTCCCCTAAAGTGGCCTTTTGCTCTCAGAAAGGTCAAGGATTCATAAGGGATTGGAGGAAGCAGCCCTGGTGGTCTCCCGCCAGTCTGCCCGGGGAGGGGGCTGGGCTGCCTTGCCATTCTCCCTTGGTGCCGCTGGCTTGCCCCGCTCAGAGCTGGGCACGGGACTCTGGTCCCACGTACCTCCAGGGCCGCCATCAACTCCCTTGCGCTTTCCCCCTCCTCCCCCCCCCCCCCCGCACCCAGCCACCGAGAGCCTGAGATGTTTGAAAAGCTGAGCTGGGAGTCGAAGCGAGCGGGGGGCTCCCGGGCCAGAGCCGGGCTCCCCTGGGAGGGGGAAGGCAGCTTCGTCCCTCCCACCCCATGAGTGGAAAGGAGGCGTTTCTATTGCACCTGGGCTGGTGATGCCTGGACTCCCGGGAAGGGCACAAGTGACACGAGCACCCCTGGCACGGAGCACCAGCCGCACCCCAGCTCCCCAAATACGGGGAGGGGGGGGCGACCGTTCTACATTCGATGCAGAGAATGCTCTAGAGTCCAGTGCAGGGAATTCTGCGTCTGTCCGTCCGTCACGCTGCGTTTCTCGCCATTGTGGCGTGTGGCCCGCCTCCCTGGCCGTGTTCACGGCCCCACACGCGTGTCCCAGGGCCTCATCCGCTCTGGATGTACTTTTTGATGACCACACAACCGTGCCGGAAAACGGGGCAGGGCATGTGTGGAAGGAGGGTCCATGTGTTGGTGGTCGGCTCATAGGCCTCCATGTTGCCCAGGGCTGGCCCCTCGCTGCTGACGATGCCGCCCGTGGCGTAGATTCTTCCGTCCAGCACGACTGCACTGTGGAGGAGAGAGGAAAGGGAGAGTGAATGCCGGCTGATGGCTCCCCGGCTCCCGGCACCAGTCTCTGTGGGAGCGGACGCCCCTCGGCGTCTCGTCTCATCTCAGGAGAGTGGGGGGAGGGCAGTGTCCGAGGACTCTTGGTGAAATCTCTGACCTCTGACTCTGACACATGGGGAAATTGAGGCAGCCCAGATGTATTTATATACACAGTTCACCTCCATCCCCAGACCCACATGCATAGCCCCACATGTATGTATATACAGAACCACGTGCATGTACACATGCTCAGACCCACACATGGACACACGCATTAGCTTGGATGCAAATGTGCATCCAAAACGATATGAATGTGATGGGTGTGTGTGTGGGAGGTAATAGAAATCTCTCTCCCAACTGAATCTTGGTTTGCAGTGATTACGAGCCCTATGGTTTTCTCCTATAAACCCTAACCCTGATCCTGCTCTCCGCGTCTCAGTTTCCTCTCCCTGATCCCGCTCTCCGCATCTCGAGCTCCTCTCCCTGATCCCGTGCTCCGTGTCTCGAGCTCCTCTCCCTGATCCCGCTCTCCGTGTCTAGAGTTCCTCTCCCTGATCCCGCTCTCTGTGTCTTGGTTTCCTCTCCCTGCAGCTCTGGGGCAGCTCTGATTCCCTCTCCTTGTAACTCTGTGCTTTCCTTCTGCACCTTAACTGGTCGGGCTTTTGGTCTCCCTCTTGTCTTTGCCGCTCCCCCCCCCCAATTAATCTCATTCCCATCAATCTACTTACCTTATCACACCACCCTAGTCGGCACACCAGGCTCTGTGTCTGTATGTTCACAGGTGTCACTACATGTGTTCATGTATCGATACACAGGGGTGTGTGTTCATGGGTGTGCTATGGTCACACACAAGTGTGCACACACATGTTCAGATATATATGTACCCTGTGGTCAGATGTGCATACCTGCTCAGGTGTATATGTGTCCCTGTGATTACACACATTACCAGGTATATACATACATATCCATGTGATCACACACAGGTGTGCACACATATGCTCAGGTATATTGTGGTCATAATAGGTGTTCCTGTACCCACGTGCTCAGGTATATACATGCCCTATGGTCAGTTGTGCATACACGCTTAGGTGTATCTGTGTCCTGAGGTCATCTACAGTGTTCTTGCACAGGTATGCGCGCGTGTGTGTGGCCGTGGGGGCAGGTGTGTCTGTGGGTCCCGGCTGTCCCAGGGCATCAGGAGGGAGGCTCGGCTCACCTGCAGAACTGGCGTGAGTGATTCATGTTGGGCCCTGCCTTGATGTTGCCTTTGTCGGGGTCGTAGATGGTGGTGGCCCGGGCATAGGCGCCCCCCAGGATGAAGATGAAGCCATTGAGGGTGACGGCTGGGGCGTACTTGTTATCTGGGTGGGGGAGAAGAGCAAATCCAGAGTCAGGCTGGGAGGGCTCCCTGGTGGTGGGCTCTTATTCCCCTGGTCTCTCTGCCTCCTCTCGGGTCCCAGCATCATAGGGATTAAGACCACCCCAGCTAGAGGGTTCTCAGTGACCGTGGGCTCCAAAGCCTGGACTTCACAGATGAGGAGCTGGGCCCTGGAGGGGAGAGCAGAGCTGGGCCCCAGAGGGGAGAGGCAGAGGCGGACCCCAGAACCCCGGGGGGGAGAGGCAGAGCCAGGCCCCAGAGCCCCGGAGGGAAAAGGCAGAGCTGGGCCCCAGAGCCCCGGGAGGGGGGGGGAGAGGCAGAGCCGGGCCCCAGAGCCCCGGGGGGGGGGGAGAGGCAGAGCCGGGCCCCAGAGCCCCAGGGGGGGGAGAGGCAGAGCCGGGCCCCAGAGCCCCGGGTGGGGAGAGGCAGAGCCGGGTCCCAGAGCCCTGGGGGGGGGGGAGAGGCAGAGCCGGGCCCCAGAGCCCTGGGGGGGGGGGAGAGGCAGAGCCGGCCCCAGAGTCCCGGGGGGGGGGGAGAGGCAGAGCCGGGCCCCAGAACCCCAGGGGGGGGAGAGGTAGAGCCGGGCCCCAGAGCCCCAGGAGGGGAGAGGCAGAGCCGGACCCCAGAGCCCCGGGGGGGGGGGAGAGGCAGAGCCGGGCCCCAGAGCCCCGGGGGGGGGAGAGGCAGAGCCGGGCCCCAGAGCCCTGGAAGGGAGAGGCAGAGCCGGACCCCAGAGCCCCGGGGGGGGGGGAGAGGCAGAGCTGGGCCCCAGAGCCCCGGGGGGGGGGGGAAGAGGCAGAGCCGGGCCCCAGAGCCCCGGGGGGGGGAGAGGCAGAGCTGGGCCCCAGAGCCCTGGAAGGGAGAGGCAGAGCCGGGCCCCAGAGCCCCGGGGGGGGGGGAGAGGCAGAGCCGGGCCCCAGAGCCCCGGGGGGGGGGGAGAGGCAGAGCCGGGCCCCAGAGCCCCGGGGGGGGGGGAGAGGCAGAGCCGGGCCCCAGGGCCCCGGGGGGGGGGGAGGAGAGGCAGAGCCGGGCCCCAGAGCCCCGGGGGGGGGGGAGAGGCAGAGCCGGGCCCCAGAGCCCCGGGGGGGGGGAAGAGGCAGAGCCGGGCCCCAGAGCCCCGGGGGGGGGGGAGAGGCAGAGCTGGGCCCCAGAGCCCTGGAAGGGAGAGGCAGAGCCGGACCCCAGAGCCCCGGGGGGGTGTGGGGAGAGGCAGAGCCGGGCCCCAGAGCCCCGGGGGGGGGGGAGAGGCAGAGCCGGGCCCCAGAGCCCCGGGGGGGGGAGAGGTAGAGCCGGGCCCCAGAGCCCCGGGGGGGGGGGAGAGAGGCAGAGCTGGGCCCCCTCAGCCATGTTCCATTGTGACTGTTGCTCACCAATCATTGGGGACTCGATGAAACTCCACGTGTTGGTCTGTGGGATGTAGGACTGCAGCACCCCAGCTGCCCGGCCGGCCTCGTTCACGCCTCCAAACACATAGATCTTGCCCCCACACACGGTTGCTGCAGCCGAGTGCACAGCCTTGGGGAGGGGGGCCACCGTCTCCCACTGGTTGGTGATAGTGTCATACCTGTGGGCAGAGCACAGGGCCCCAGTCACGCCTGAGCCACTGAGGGGGATGCCCGAGTCACTGTCCCTCCCAGGATGGCTCCGGCATCCCTGCACACTTAGGGCACGGGGGGTAGGGTGGGTGGGAGTGGGTCCCCAGGAGAGCAAGCTCCTACACTTTTCCTGCTGGGTAGAAAAGCCCCTTCCCCCTCCTCTTCCCACAATCTTCTCCTCCTCATCCTCACTGACAGCCCCCTTCCCCTCAGCGCTCAGGACTGGATTTTTATGATACTTCAGAGGTCTGTCTGGCACCAGGGCCCAAAAGGCTGCAGCCCGGCCCCAAGAGCCTCAGCGGTGACCAAGGATGCTCGTCCACATGCGGACCCTTCCAAAGTCCTCCACATAATATGGGCAGCTTTACACAATGCACGTTGCCTGCCCGTGTGGAGGGAGGGAGGGAGGCTGGTTGGGGGCTGCCTGCCTATAGAGGGAGAAGGCTGGCACACAGTTGAAGGGCACATGAGGGCTGGGGCCAGAGAAGTGAGAGCAGAAGGAAGACCGTTCGCGGGCTGGGGGCAGCCACCCAGGGCCTGGCCAGAACTGAGGAAGACTGTGAAGGCCAGAGCCAGCCCCAGGTGGGAGGAGATGCTGACACTTGTAGCCAGACAGCCATGGACACACACGAGATGGGTACGCAGAGGGGGAAAGCTTCCTCTCAGTGATGGGAGCCGAGCCCCCGATCTGGGGGCGGTGGGGGTACAGCAGTGCTGGTGGTCTCTCTGACCATCCTGCCTTTATTTGAAGGGTTTTAAAAGTTGTTTTCTTTTGGGGGGGGGCAAGGAGGTGGGAGACCAGGGAGGGCCAGTTCAAAGGGCAGGAGCAAAGAGAGGGAGTCCAGTAGCTAGATTTAGGGTGAGGCCCTAACATGGGTGGGGTTCTTTTTGGAATGGAGATTTCTTTCAGAATTCTTTCAGTAAAAATGAATTTGCATAAGGCCCATCGCAGATCTAGACAAAGGAACTTCGCGGCTTCGGCCGAGCATTTCGGGCCGTTTCCGTTTCGCTGAGAGTTTGTGGGTAACTCTCGCCTGGAGAGAAGCTACAGAAAAGGGGACTGAGAGAACTTGTCCCGAGAAGTCACGTTCCTCTTGTGAAGAAACATTTAGGGAAAGTTGGGGGAAAGGAAGGGAATGGCAGGGCCGCACTTCCAGAAGTGAGGGGTCGCTGGCGCTTGCTGCTAAAGGCTACCTGTGGCTTCTTCTCATGGTAGACAGATTGTAAATCATCATCTTTGTTTTAGTCTTGATTGTTAACCAATAGTATAACCACTCTGATGTTCAAGTTTGAGGGTGAGAGACGTTGAGACAGGCAGAGAAAATAGAACGTGCGTAATGTTTTATACATAATGTGACATGGAGAGAGAAACGAGAAGAACTTATGGGAAAGGGAATTTCCATTGTTCGATGCCAGCTCATAAGCTAGAACGATGAAGCAAATCCTTAATGGAGAGCCGGGGACTTCGGGGTAGTCGGGAAGGCTGTGTCAGGACGTAGCCTTCACTGCCGGAGAGCCTGGGAGCAGAATTAATAATGAACTGGGAACGGGAGGTGGAGGGGATCCCCCCCTCTCCCCCCGGGCCACGTGTGCTTCACACACTCCTGCACGAGGGCTTTTTGAACAAGGAGCGATATTGGGAGGAAGAGGAGGATCCAGGGAGGGACGCGACGAGGCCACGGAGGAGGGGGGTCGACGGACACGGCCGCACGGCGAGCGGCTCAACTTGGACTTTGCTTCTTTTTTCTCCGTCGTTTGGGCTAAAAAGGAAGGAGCGGAGCGCCGGGCTCAATAACCTGGGTTCTGTGCGCTCGATGAGGAAGGAGTCGCCTCTCTCTTTTCACTGAGGCAACGGAGCGCGTTCTCCCCTGGTGAATTTTAACTTCTCAGGGGCAGTTCCCCACCTTGCCCAGGACACTAAGGGCCGGGAGCCCCTGGCTCCCCTGGAAGAGTCCCCTCTGCTGGGACGGAGATGAAAGGAAATCTGTTAGTGACGTAACATCAGCCTGGGAGCTCCATGGGGAGGGAGCAGGGGAAGCCGGGGACCGAGGCTTGGATTCGGATCTGGACGGTCTACCCCTCTTCCCAGCTGGAGCAACGGAGGGCAGGGCAGAGGAAGAGCGGCCGCTGGGGAGTCGTGCGAGTGCCGGGCGCTGTCCCACGTCCAGTGAGGGGCCGAGGGGGGCCGGCCTGGCTTCTCTCCTGGCTCCTTTCCAGTCGCCGAAGGGTGCTCAGTATTAGTCAGCCAGCGTGAGTTTTCAAAATGAGTAATCGACATTTTCGAAGATTAAAAAGAGCCGAGGAGCGCAGGGACAGGATGACAGATTCGGCCCCTTCTCCTCCCACACACAGAAGATTCTTCTCTCGTGTGTTTATTATGGGATGACAAATGGCCTTGAAGTCAGGCTTGATCAGAAGCCGATGCTGCTGCCGCTGTTTAGCTCAGAGTGACAGCCACGTGGGAGGCGAGGGCCTGGAGACACGGCGCCCGGCCCGATCCTCCCCCCCCGAGCCCCCTGGTGCCCGATTTCCCCCCCCCCCCACGAGCCCCCCGGTGCCCGGCCCGATCCCCCCCCACGAGCCCCCCGGTGCCCGGCCCGATCCCCCCCCACGAGCCCCCCGGCACCCGGCCTGAGCTCCCCCCCCGAGCCCCCCGGTGCCCGGCCCGATCCCCCCCCCGAGCCCCCCGGCGCCTGGCCCGCTCCTCCCCCCCCGAGCCCCCTGGTGTCCGATCCCCCCCCCTGAGCCCCCTGGTGTCCGATCCCCCCCCCACGAGCCCCCCGGTGCCCGGCCTGAGCCCCCCCTGAGCCCCCCAGCGCCTGGCCTGATCCCCCCACCCCGAGCCCCCCGGCACCCGGCCTGAGCTCCCCCCCCGAGCCCCCCGGTGCCCGGCCCGATCCCCCCCCACGAGCCCCCCGGTGCCCAGCCCGATCCCCCCCCCACGAGCCCCCCGGCACCCGGCCTGAGCTCCCCCCCCGAGCCCCCCGGCACCCGGCCTGAGCTCCCTCCCAAGCCCCCCGGTGCCCAATTTCCCCCCCGAGCCCCCCGGTGCCCAGCCTGACCCCCCCCCCGACCCCAAGGTGCCCAGCCTGGAGCAGGGCTCCCAAGGACTTGGGAAGCTGGGGCCACGCTCAGAGCCTTTGGGGCCAGAGCTGTTCTGGAGCTGAGCCTATGCTGGGAGGGCTGCCAGGAGGAGGAGGCACAGGGGTGCAGAGCCCCTGACAGGCAGCCCTATGCCGGGGCTGGGAAGGGTGGGACTCGGCAGAGCAGCCGGCCTTTGTTCTGCGGGTAGCGAACTCGAGGGTCCGATCCTTTCCCATCTCTCAGCTGCCTCGGGTGACCTGGGGGGACGCGCCTTCCCATTGGGCAGCATGATGGGAACTGTGCTGGGCTTGAGAGCAGAGCCTGGGCTCGAGTCCTGGATCCTGGGGTCCTCCCAAGTCTTGTTTCAACTTGAAAGGTATGGGTGACAAATTGCAGGATTCTGGGGCACCCTCCCCTGCAGCCATGGACAGCACTGCACTCAAATGTCCCCAGGGGCGCTGCTCTCTGGTGGCTCGGGGCCTCCCACTTTCCTGCTGGGGCCTGGGGCCCTTCTCGAAGGCACAGGGCTCTGGCGGGAGCGCGCCGGACCGGACCGCCAGGCTGGGACCGGGATGCGGGGGCCCGCGCCTGCCAGGCTGAGTCTTGCATCTCTTCTCATCACCCCGGGGACCCACACGCTCCTCCTCTGTAATGTTTCTGCTCTTCACCTGCCATCTTGGTTCTCCCGGCAGTTCTAGAGCCCGCTGCACGTTCCACGTGCTCTCGGAGGCTTCTGGGTTTGGCCGGGAGGATTCCTGCCGTCTCTCGGAAGCCTTTCAGGTGTCTCCTAACTCGCCGTCCCTTCACCCCTCGCCCTGTGGTCCGCCTGCTCGTGCTCTGGGTTTCCCCGAGCCTTGGAGCCCTCGGGGCTTGCCTTTCCCTCTGCCCCGGGCAGTATCTGGGTGTAGGGCCGGCCTCCCTGGGTGCCAGCCCCTACCCTGAGGCTCGGGCAGCCCCCATCCCGGTCTTCCACCCAGCCCCCTCGTTCCTTTGTTCCGTGGCTGGGCTGAGTCAGAGGGTGCGCCCCTTTGCCCACCTGGGGGATGGCTGTGGGCACAAGTTCTCCCACCTTGGCGTCCCCTGGCCTAGCCACCGTGGCAGGCTGAGCCACCCCTCCTGTCTGGGCCGGGCAGAGTGGAGGCCTGCGCTGCTGGGCAGGAAGGTGGGGCTGGCCTGGTAGCAGGGGGCACCAGAAGACAAGTGGGGGCATATGTGGGGGCGCCTCG
The DNA here is from genome assembly GCF_016432865.1 of Antechinus flavipes. NCBI lineage: Eukaryota > Metazoa > Chordata > Mammalia > Dasyuromorphia > Dasyuridae > Antechinus > Antechinus flavipes. The sequence goes on from NC_067399.1 coordinate 2,058,144, forward strand.
CCTCATGGCCAAGACCCAGTGGTGAGTTGGTTCTGCCAGGCCAGGCTCTGGGCCAGTCACAGGACTCTGACCAAGAAGGGCTCTCCTCAGGCGGTGAGGTGATGGCAGCCCCATGGGAGAGACCTCCCACCATAGCCCAGGCAGGGACAAGCCAGACAAAGAGAAGAGACAAGTCTCATGCACTAGTATCTCTTAACCACTCCTCCCCAATCCTGTTCTGGCTCCCCAGCCCAGCCCAAAGGAGCTGGATGAGGGTTCCCCTCCGGCCACCATGGGTTGGCTTTGGGGGGCTGCGCCCCCTCCTCCAGGACACCCCCTCACCTTTCCACGTGGTCCACGTTTCCAGCCACGCCAAGGCCTCCTAGGGTGTAGATCTTGCCGTCGTACACCAGGCTGTTGTGCCGGCATCGGGGGACCGTCATCCTCGAGACCAGGTTCCAGTTGTCAAGCAGGGACATGTAACACCAGACATCAGCCAGAGTCACCCCTGACTCCATCCCACCTAGAGCCGGCAGCCGGGGTCAGAAGGAGACTCGTGGTGAGCGTGGGGGCAAGGAGCCCCACCAACCCCTGGAGCAGGAGTGGGCATCCTGACCCCAGGAAGCTGCTGACCCTGGGGGGTCCCTCCCCACAATGGGGGAGGGGGGCTCAGACTGGGAGCCGCCATCCTCTGGTCCCTAAGGACGGGGGCTCACCAGAGAGGTAGACGTTGTCCCCCGCGCTGACAACACTGAAGAACTCCCGGTCGTAGAAGGGGAGGGCTGCCAAGGGGTACCACTTGTTGTTCTGTGGGTTCCAGCAGGTGACAGCAGCCAGTGAGCGCTGGCTCATCCCCACCATCTGTCGGCCCCCGACCAGGACGATGACCTCGGCCACCCCTGTGGGGACACATCCCAGCAAGCCCATAAGGACCCTCCCTGAGCTCCAGGGCGACACTCCCCCCAACCCCCTCATCAGAGTGCATGTGTGAGAGAGACAGAGAGAGACAGAAAGACCAAGAGGAAAGCAGGGAGAGACATGGGGGGGCGAGGGGGCAAGAGAAAGAGAAAGGGCATGGCCACCGTGGGGGGCTTGACCAGCTGAGCCGGGGCGTGGCCAGCCCGGAGGGTCGGAGCTCTGCTGGCAGAGCGTGAAGGAGCCAATCTGGGCCCTACCTGCCGAGAGCCTTGGCCGGGTGCGGGGGGTCTGCATCTCCTGGCGGGCGTGGGGCAGCATGTGGTAGCGCTTGGCCTCGTTGACCAGGTCCCTGCAGGCCTCGGACGACTTGATCAGCTCCTCGTTGTCCACCACGTTGAGCAGGTAGCTGGGGTGGATGAAGGGCAGGCGCACCACGGCCAGCAGCTCGGCGGCGTGCTAGGAAGAGAGGCGGCAGGCTCGTCCCGGGAAGGCAAAGGGGGGCCCCGACTCTGAGAGGAGAACCCGGGCCCTGCATGTTTCTGGCTCAGCTCCCCACCTGGGCTGCGCTAAGCAGCTCTTTCAGATCTGAAGAAAGGGAGGGGTTTCCTCCCACCGCCCATCTAAAAGCAGCCCCTGGGTTTCCTGGGTCCCCGGTCCCCAGTGACGTGCCGCTCTCCCCTCAGCTCTCCCCTCTGCCGCCGATGCCTTTCTACAGGATGGGTTCCAATTTTTGCTTTCTGCGGCCACACAGTGTCAGGAGTGGGGTCTCTGCCAACCACCCCAAGGGTTGATGCCCCTGGAGAGCCAGGGGATTAACCTTAGCCCAGTGTTCCTGTGGAACAGTCCTCGTTCCTTTGTCTGAATTCTATGTGATGTAGGGGGCCATGTGCCGCCTTGATGTTGGGGTAGGTACCCTAGCTGGAGTGACGAACCAAGGGCCCTGGGAGCAGAGCTCCGCCTGTGTCTTCCCTCCCAGAGTCCTCTGGCCAATTTCTGGACAATGAACACTCGCTCATCCAGCCAAGTGCCTCCTGGCCATCAGGACATGGTCATTGTGCTTGGTGAAGAGAAACAAATGAAGTAACCCCTGTCCTCAAAGGGTTTTCATTATGGGGAGCTGGAGGGGGGACTGCCCCTGAGCCCAGCCCTGATGAACCAGTGCAGTCTCCCCACCGTGAGGTATAAGGCTGGGCTGGGGAGCCAGAACACAGTTGGGGAGGTGTGGTTAAGCGATACTAGTCCATGAGAGACTTGTCTCTTCTCTTTGTCTGACTTGTCCCTGCCTGGTGAGAGCACCAGTGAGAGAAGGGAAATGGTGCTGTAAGGGGAGAGCCCTTAAGCCCCTCACTTGAGGCAGACAAGTGGTCAATGCAGAGAAATGGCCTTTGATTCCCTGCCTTGGGGTTTGTTCTTTCATTTTAGATGACTGAAGGTGACTGTGACCCATGAGTTCTGAGGGACCCAGGTCTGACCATGTCATCGTCTACTCGATAAACTCCCCTGATTCCTCCAGAAGCAAATATAAGATGCTGTTTGTCATCCAAATGCCTTTCTTGTCCTCTCATGCCTCACTCCCGCTTCCTTATCCAGTGACCTCCTGGCTGTCCTATAAACAAGAGCCTCCACCTCCTGACTCCACGCCTTGGCACCAGGCTGTCTCCTGTGCCTGGAGGACCCTTCCTCCTCAAATAACCAAGAGCTTCTGGACTCCTCCCTCTGCTTTAGTCTTGGCTTGAGCTTTTTCAAGGGAAATGATTTACCACCCGTGTGGTAGCTGACCTTGACCTCTTTTTGTCCTCATTGAAAGTGTTTAACAACATGGCTGGAAACAGCATGATAAAAGCACAGTAGCAAATACACAGCCCTGCTGCACGGCGATCGGGAAAGTGCTGGAGCATCCTCCATCATCCAGAACTTGTGCGAGCGTGCTGTTGTGAGACTGGCGTACGATGCCGAGGAACTTCTCTGGGCAGCCAAATTTCACCCAGGTCGTCCCTCTTCTGGATAGTATCCAAGGTCTTGGTCAGACTGATGAATGCAGTGCTGGGACCTGATTCCAAAAATGCTCCTGGCAACTCTCCCGGAATCGTTGGCGAACAAACACAACATCGACCATTTCTCGCCCTTTCTGAAGCCCTACTGGCCGTCAGGTAGATGGCCATCTTCTAAGTGAAGGGTTGGCCCAATAAGGAGATCTGTGGCAAGAATCTTGCCAGCGATAACTAAGACAGAGACCTGCCCTCCCCATCACTGTCACAGGACAATCTATTTCCTTGACCTTAACAGAGATGGTCAATGGAGGCATCCTCGAACTCCTGGGGAATTGAATGACCCCTTCTTGTCATCTAACCCAGAAGATTTGTGTCAACTTTTTAATGAGCGGTGTACCCCTTGCCTTGCAGATCTCAGCACCAGGCACTTGGCTGCATGAAAGGAACCTGATGGACATCCAAAACTTCTTCAGTTGGACGTTTAAGTAAGGAGAGATCGACTTCAACCTGAGGTAAACAGTGTCTTCAGCATTGACTGATGACGGGTTATTGAGAACACTATGGACATGTTCAGTCCATTTCTCCAGGATCACGCCCTTATCACTGATTAGCGTGGCTCTGTCATCGCTGGATAGTTGAGTTTTCTCCAGAGGTCTCTGGCCCATAAATCGCCTTCAGAACATCATAAAAGTGCTTTGGATTATTACTAGCAGCATGAAACTGAATTTCATCCGTCTGCCTGATGAAATCAAAAATCCTGCATCTCTCTAAACTTTGCTCGCACTTTGCTTTTTTAAAATCATGTTTTATCTTTACAATTACATGGAGACAATTTTTAACATTCATTTGAAAAACTGAGTTTCATATTTTCTCACTCTTCTCTCCCTAAAAGAGCAAGCAATCTGATATAGGTTCCGCATTGCACTTTACTTTGGACAGAGTTAAATGCTGCCTTCTTCGAGGTGGAGGAATTATCTTGCTGGTCCACCTGTGCAGTTCTCGTTTTTCATCGAGCAGCTTCTGGATTTTCCCATCGTTTTTGTCAAATCAGTCTTGATGTCTGTGAGTGTCCTGGCCCAGACGAGCAAATGCCACCCGCCAGGTCTCTGAAAGCCACCCCTCCTTCTCAGCTCCACCATTGCCAGCTACGTGTCGGCCCCAGTCAGCAATTAAGTGGTCAGTGAGAGAAATGAGGTTCCAACAAAAGAGAGCCCCGCATTCCCTCAAGAAGTGCAGGTCACCAGGCTCAGGCAAACCTCATTCTTGGTCATCCTGGTGGATGTGGCCGAAGGGAGTGACAAGATGGTGGAGAGAAGGGACTGAGGGCAAATGTGGTCTTGACTTTGTAGTGTCTTCTCCAAATCTCCGTTTGGTCTTGGAGGCTCTGATGGGGCACCTGTGGCAACTTGATGGTGCGCTGATACCCAATCCTCAGCCGGTGGACCTGGCACTTAGTCTCCCACTGGCACCATCCTCTGCTGATGGACCTGGCGCTCAATCTCCCACTGGCAGTCCTGGTGCTGTCAGTCCTCTGCTGGTGGACCTGGCGCTCAGTCCTCTGCTGATAGACCTGGTGCTCAGTCTCCCACTGGCAGTCCTGGTGCTGTCAGTCCTCTGCTGGTGGACCTGGCGCTCAGTCCTCTGCTGGTGGACCTGGCGCTCAGTCCTCTGCTGGTGGACCTGGCGCTCAGTCCTCCGCTGGTGGACCTGGCACTCAGTCTCCCACTGGCGGTCCTGGTGCTGTCAGTCCTCTGCTGGTGGACCTGGCCCTCAGTCCTCCGCTGGTGGACCTGGCCCTCAGTCCTCCGCTGGTGGACCTGGCCCTCAGTCTCCCACTGGCGGTCCTGGTGCTGTCAGTCCCCTAGCTGGTGGACCTGGCGCTCAGTGGGTCCTCAGCTGGTGGTCCTGGTGCTTTCATTTTCTCGCACCCTCCCCTCCAGGTTGCTAGCCTGCACCCGGCCTTGCTCCTGCCTCCCTCTGCCCGCCCCAGCTCACCTGGGCTCTGGATGCCGGGTCTTTCTTGATCCACTTCATCACGGTCTCGTAGACCAGCTCTTCCGCTTTGGTGTTGAGGCTGTCGTTGGACACGTAGGCGATGAAGTCGTCCTTGGAGATGTTCAGAATCTCCTCCTGGGCCGCCACCTCGGGGAAGATCTGCAGCGCGAAAGCCTTCGCCATGTGGTACAGCTCGCCACACTGCATGGCCTCCGCCATGGCCAGCACTCCCAGGCAGTTCCCGGGGGTCAGCTGCTTCTCTGGGGGTGGAGCGGGACCCGGTCACTCCACTGACTTGGGAGCCCTCCCACCCCCCACTCCCGCCGCAGACTGGCCAGAGACCTCCCCAGGCTCGGGAACCACCCTCAAGGTGAAGGGCTCTGGACAGCTGGGGGGTCTCCAAGCCCCTCCCTCCCTGTGCTTCTCAACCCTGCTGGTCCTGGTGGAGTTAGGAGGGAGGTTCATCTGGTTTGGGGCCAAGGGTTGAAGACTCTGCCTATGGCTAGTTTAGGGGTCAGGAAGGGTCAAGCTATGGCTAGGTTGGGTCAGTGTGGCAGGAGGGATTGGGGATAGTTGGTGGTTAGGCTAGGGGTGGAGAGGTCAGTTCAGTTCAACAACTCAAAAAACATTAAGCACCTACTGTGCGCTAGACACTGTGGTCAGTTTGTGACCGAGTTGGGGATCATAGGGGTCAGCCTGTGATTGAGTTAGGGGTGAGAGGAGTCTATGGCTGGGTTAGGCATCGTAGGGGTCAGCCTGTGGCTGGGTCGGGAGTGAGAGGGGTCAGCCTGTGGATGGTTAGCGAAAGGATCTGGTCCCTGGGACATAGCCCCTCCCCCCTTCCACGATCCCCGCCCTGGGGCGTCCACACCCAGTCGGGCCTTTTTCCTGCGCTAAGCCCCGCCTCCCGCTGCCGAGCTCACCCAGGAAGGACACGCAGACTTTGCAGAACGTGTGGAACTGGAACTTGCTGGCGGCCTCCAGCAGCGTCTTGGCGTTGGCGGCGTCGATGGTCAGCGAGCCGGTGTAGACGAACTCGAGCAGCAGCTCCAGCACGTCGGCGCGCAGGTCGGGCAGGCTGAGCTCCAGCTTGTCTCGGCCGTCGCGCTCGCGGGGAGACCTAGGCACAGCAGACCAGAGCCTCCTCAGCGCCCCGGCGCGGCCCGGCCCCCCGCTCCCCGGCGGGGCCGCGCCCGGCCAGCCTCAGTCACGTGCTTCTCTTGGGGGGGACAGAAAGCATGGCACACCTGCCCCCAGGGCCCCGCTCCGCATCTGCAAGAGAAGGTGACCCGCGGGGAGCCCGAGGGGCCCCCAAAGCCCTCGGGGAGTAGTCTGCTTTTCATGCAAAAAAGGGTGCGAACCAAAAAGGATGAGTCACACGGATGGAGATGAGGGGCGGCTCCCCAGGGAAACAATACCCTTTGGGTCCCTGGGGCGGGGCCGGGGCCCCAAAACATATTGTTCCCTGGAGGGCCCGGCAAAGGAAGCCCTTCATGGTATTGCTGGGAAACGGAAGACAAGACGAGATAGACGGACAGAATGATTAGAGCCAGGAGGGGCAGGGGGAGCGACCCTCTCCCTCCGCCACAGGCAGCCAGCAGCCATCCATCCCGCGGGGCCTCGTCTGGGGGCTGGGGCAGCGTCGGGGCCTGTGGGGGGCGCTCGTGCTGGTGAACCTGGGGGGGATGCCGGGAGAGGGGGCGGGGAGGGCTGCCAGGGGACGAGGGACAGACAGCGGGACAGAGGGCGCCTAGCGGGCACCGGCAGCGACCCTAGAGAGGACCTAAAGACAGAAACAGAGAAAGAAGCCCAGCCCCGACCCAACCGGGAAGCCGGTGACGAGCAGGAGGAGGAAGCAAAGAGGGGGGGTTAGGAGACGGAGCATGAAAACCCGGCCCCACCCCCGCAGGAACCCCCGGGGCTGGCCGTGGAGAGGCCCCCAGTCCCAGCAGAGGTTGTGCCCGCTGCCCGGTCCGGCCCTGTCTGCGGGCCAGCGGTGCCCCCGCTCCCTGGGTGGGTCGGCCAGGGAACACCCTTGCGGGCCCTTCGCTCCCCGGACAGTTCTCGTGTGCCACGAGTGGAGGTGAGGGAGGCCCGAGCCGCCCCCAGCCCTGCCACACTGCTGCAGAGCCACTGTTAGAGGAGCTCCTCAGAGCTTAGAGGTCATGGTTTGGATCCTTGTGGGGGCAAAAAGCAGTGAGGGGAGACCGGCCGGGCCAGGAACTGTCTCCAGGCCCCCGGCTTTCTTTGCCTCTGACATAGCTGCTGCTGCCTGAGGAAGAAGGGTCTCTAGGCATGGGGGTAATGGGGAATCTCCCCTTCCCGGCTCCTGTTTTCCTTCCAGCCCTCTCCACAACCGTCCCAGGGCTGCCCTGACATCCTCCCCGACCGTGGGCACTAGTCACCCTGAGTACAGCGTTTCCCCCCACCACTGGGGACCAAATAGTTACAGTCCTCAATGGAGCAGATCTAGAATCGAGCAACTTGCCACCTTGTGAAATGACTTAGCCTGTTTATGTCCCAATGTTGTTCCCCACTCTCTCTGTCACTTTAATTTCTGCTCAGAGGCTCTAGGAGATCCAAAGTAAAAGAAGGGAGGAAAGTGCCCGATTGCCCTCAATGAATCTAACCCACTGACCTCGGAGGGTCCCAGGACCCCAAATCTAGAGCTGGTCAGCGCCCAAGAGGGGACAGAGGCCCAAGGAGGTGTGCTGAGTGTCCGGGGTGTTTGAGCCTTGGATCCTGTTCTCACGCTGCTTCCCTTCCTGGCTGAGGGGAGGCACCCCATCAAAGGAGAGTAGGTGACTCCATTTTCAAAAACAGGGGGAAATTAAAGGGAGATCGCCTCAACTTCTTGAAAAAAGTCTAGGCTGGTTGGTGAAGCTTTGGAAAAGGAAGCAGAGAGCTGAGCTCTGCTCCCGTGGCCTGGAGTCCCGGGCACCCATCCTTGCTGGTGGCCTTAGCCAAGTCCCATCAATGTTGCCCCCATGTCCTCTTTTGTAAAATGGAGACATCGGCACGAACTTCCCAGGGTGCACTTTGCAGACTTGAGCGCGCTGCATAAATGACGCCAGTAACAATAACTGGGATTGAGCTGTTGGTTATTATGGGCCAATCCTGCCACGGTCACATCCCCCTGAGCTTAGCAGCGTTTCTTCCAGGTTTCTCTGTCACTGTTCCTCTAGAGACAAGGACGCAGAATTCCTGGGCCCGGGTCCGACGGGCTCCCCTCGTGATTGCCTTGTGAGCGCAGCGGAGAGATGTCAGCTGACGTGGCACCCAGAGCCACCCGGAGTCAGGACTGGCTTACAGACCCGGGGCATGATGCCCGTGGGATGGCCATCTCTAGGAGAGGGCCGTAGGGTTCATCAGATGATCCCAGTGCTGGGCCAGGCTGTCCAAAGCCATATCCATGACTGGTGTGGGGACAGTCTTGGGCTCTGTCCTGGTCAGCCCGTGCCCATCTGGAGCATTCCATGATAGGGAATAAGGCAGAGAGCATCTGGGAGGAGAAATCTGGATGGATGGCATGTGGACGCGGGGGCCTGACCCCACGATAGCTGGACCCCACGGCTGACTCCAGGAAGAGCAGGTCAGCGGACAGCCTGAGCCTGAGCAGAAACATGACCCTTGGGGTTCTGCCCCATAAAGACAGGATGCTCAGCTTCCTGAAGGCCTGCAGCCCGCCTCTGCTGTGCCCCCGAGGCCGGTAGCTTTCCAAGCGTACGGGAGGCTGGAGTTGGCTCAGAGTTCTTGGAAGATCCTCTGGCTTCACCATTCCGTGCTCTTGTGACTGCTTTCAGAAACCACCAAGTTAGGAAAAGTTTCAATGACTTTTTTTCCTTCAGGAAAAGATTTAATTCATTTTTGGCTCTTTAGGGGTCGTGTTTGGTTAAGTGAGGTATCTGGAGTTTGGCAAAAACATAATTTCTTTGTGAAATTTTGGACTTGAGCAGTCAGCTCTTGAAACGGCCGCGGCACTCCACGTGCGCTGACCCATGAACACATACCTTCGATACGAAGGCGCCCGATGGTCCCGGTAAAGCAGCTGAGCGAGCGGCATTTTTCACTCTAACCGGGGTCCTCTGGACCAGGGGACCCCACCCGGGACCCGGAGCCCCTGGTTGGGAGAGTCGCCAAGCAGAGTGGCTCATCCCTCCGGCACAGAAGACCCTTTGGCTTTTCCATCCCCCAGCTCTCCGGATGTCCCAGACCACCACACTTTTGGCAGTGGCCAGAGCCGAGAGGAGGCATCCTGGAACCACACGGCTCAGCCTTCGGGACAGTCAGCCCAGGGAGACCTTTCCTCTTGATGGGCCTAGAACTCTGTTCATCCTCACATCGGAGAGGTTGGAGCCATGCTTTATCCTGGGGCACTGGGGTCTTCCCACCTATTACTGACCTCTCTGGTCAGCCTTGGGGCAGGGCTGCCTCTACTTGGTCAAGCCTCCTGAGGTCAGACCTTGCATCCTTTCTCTTGCCAACCCTTGGGGCCTGGGGCCCCGGGAGCCTCTGGAACCTTTTCCAATTCTTCCAGCAGAAAACTAACCAGCCGGCTCCTCACCTCAGCCCTGGCTGGTCTGGCAGGAATGGGACGGGGAGACCTCCCTGAACCCTGACAGCAGCTTGGTGCCTCTTGTGGATGGGACCTCCAGGAAGTGCAGAAGACCTCCCAGCCTCCCCTGGGGCCACTCCAAACTGCCGATTCCACGTTCCTTCCGGCTCTCAGGAGCATTCAGTAATTCTGGCGTGGCCCCCTGAGACGAGAGCATCAGTGCAACCTCCAACGTGAGCTGTCTTCCAGGCGGGGCCAAAGGTCCCCCCCAAGCCAGTGCTGGGCCAGCTCGCCCGGCACCGGGAGAGGGCCTCCTGCTCGTGGATGCATGGACAGAGAGGGCAACATTCCCAGCAAGTGGCGTGACCCGGGGCCACGTGGAGGCACCTGTCTTGTGGGAAGGTTTTGTCTCCAGAGTGGGACTGGGTCCAGAGCTCTGTCCTGGGAGCTGTCTGCCCATTTGGTACCTTGTTCTGGCAGGAACCGGGCGAGCTCCATGTCCTAGCTCCTGGGATGGGATGAGCTCCAAGTTCTAGCCCCAAGGAGGGGGGACTGAGGGTCACATTCTAGCTCCAGGATTGGACTGAACTCTATGTTCTAGCTCCAGGGATGGGCTGAGCTCCAAGTTCTAGCCCCAAGGACGGAGCTGAGGTTCCCATTCTAGTTCCAGAGATTGGGCTGAGCTCCATGTTCCAACTCCAGGGATTGGGCTGAGCTCCACATTCTACTTCCAAGGACTGGGTTGAAGTTCACGTTCTAGATCCAGGGATTAGGCTGAATTCCACATTCTAGTTCCAAGGATGGGGGCCAAATTCCGCATTCTATCTCTAGGGATGGAAGAATTCCAAGTTCTAGCCCCAAGGAGTGGGGCTGAGGGTCACAGTCTAGCTCTTAAGTATTGGGCTGAACTCCACATTCTAGCTCCAGGGATGGGATAAGCTCTATGTTCTAGCTCCAGGGATGGGATGAGCTCTATGTTCTAGCTCCAGGGATGGGATGAGCTCCAAGTTCTAGCCCCAAGGATAGGGCTGAGGTTCACATTCTAGCTCCAAGGATAGGGCTGAGCTCCATGTTCCAGCTCCAGGGACTGGGCTGAGCTCCACATTCTACTTCCAAGGATTGGGCTGAAGTTCACGTTCTAGATCCAGGGATTAGGCTGAATTCCACGTTCTAGTTCCAGGGGTTGGGCTAATTTCCATATTCTAGCTCCAGGAATTGGGCTGAACTCCATAGTCTAGCTCCAGGGATTGGGACTGAGCTCCATGTTCTAGCTCCAGGGATTGGGCTGAATTCCATGATCTACTTCCAAGTATGTGGCTGAGTTCTGTGTTCCAGCTCCAGGAATCGAGCTGAGCTCCATGTTCTAACTCTAAGGAAGGGGCTGAGGTCCAAGTTCTAGATCCAGGGATTAGGCTGAATTCTACATTCTAGTTCCAGGGATTGGGGCTGAGCTCCATGTTCCAGCTCTAGGGGTTGGGCTGAATTCCATGATCTAGTTCCAAGCATGGAGCCGAGTTCCATGTTCTAACTCCAGGGATTGGGTTGTATTCCACATTCTAGCTCTAGGGTTGGGGCTGAGTGCCAGGTTTTAGCTCCAAGGATGGGGTGAGCTCTACATCTAGCTCCCAGGAACCTTTGGTTCTGGCCCAGCCCCCTTGGGCTCTTCCGAGCTCACACGCTCGCTCCCTGCCCCACTCCAGGCAGCTCCTTATGGCTGAAGTGTTCTCCTCTGGCCCAGGCCTGCTCCAAGTCTCTAGGAAACCTTCCTGACCTTTCCAGCCCAGACTGTGCTGGGCTCCTCTGGGAGCAGCAATACCAGCAGCTGCCCACTCACCCCCAAGACCACTTGGCCAGACCAACAGATGTCCTCTGGCTCCCTTGGACCTTCAGGGAAGCGGGGGGTCCGTGGCCAGGCACATAGAGATGATGAGGTGGAGGCCCTAACTATTCTGGGAGTCATCCTGGGAGACTCAGCAAGAAAGGAGGCTGGAAGGGATGACCCACGTCCTCCAGAGTTGATTCAGCTGCTCTCCTCCAAAGAAAGCCTCAAACCAAGCACCACGCTTGGGGTTATGCCTCTTTTTTCAGAGGCTCCTATCAGGAGTCTGTCAGGCTGGAAGGGGCTCTATGGCTCACTGGGCGGTCTCTGTTGTCCCCAGAAGGGCCTGAAGGCCCGAAGGGCAGGGTTGCTATGTCCTCCAAGGCAGCCCCACTCGCCCCTCTGGCCTGTTCTCCTGAAAGAGACTTCGCCAGCTTCCTTGATTCTACTCTCTCCCCAAACACATCCCATTGGATCACTGCTTGGCCCTTAGGTGGACAGTGGCTTCCTGCAAACCCTCATCCCACTTCTCTCTCCTTGCTCTGGGAGGGTCTTGCTGGAGGCCCAGGGGCTGGTGAGAGATTCCCTAGTCTGTGGAAACTCAGTCTTAGTGAGAGAGAGAGAGAGAGAGAAAGAGGCAGGGAAGGAAGAGAGGAAGGAGGAAAGAGAAAGAGAAGGGAAGAGAGGGGAGAGAGGGGAAAGAGGGGAGAGAGGGGGAAGAGAGAGAGAGAGAGACAGACAGAGATACAGAGAGATAAAGAGAGAGGGAGAGGAAAGCAGAGACATTGAGAGGAAAGAAGCTGAGGGGGGGAGGAAGTCCGGGGAAATGAAGAGAAACAGGAGAGGAGGGCACTTCTGACTGGAGGGCCTGGTGACCCCTCCCCTCCAGAGCCAAAGTGGTGACCATGTTGCTCAGCCCCTCTTCTGTGGTGTCATCCCCATCTCTTTCCTCTCACCTCTCATTTCCAGGCCTTTGCCCAGTGTTGTTGACTCAGTCTCCACAATGGCTCAAATCCAACATCTCTCTGCTCCTAGAGCCACCGTCTCCATCAGCCCAGAACCCTCAGCTGGGTCAGCCACCTTCAAAGCACCTGCCCTGAGCCGCAGCCTGGCTCTTCCCAAGACCTAGGTCTGACCAAGTCACTCTGGCCTCAGTAGGGCCTCTGGGATCAAATAGAGGCTGCTTTTTTTGGCTCTTAGAGCCCTGCACGGACTGGGTGTAGCTGGACTTTCAGACACTTAGCATAGGCACAGTACATAGTAAATAGTTGAGAGACTTCATTCTCTTCTGCCTTCCTTTTCTCCTTTTTCCCTCCCTCCCTCCCTCCCTCCCCTCCTTCCTTCCTTCCTTCTTCCTTCCTTCCTTCCTTCCTCCCTCCCTCCCTCCCCTCCTTCCCTCTCTTTCTCCCTCCCTTATTTCTCTTTCTTCCTTCCTCCCTCCCTTCCTTATTTCTCTTTCTTCCTCCCTCCCTCCCTTCCTTATTTCTCTTCCTTCCTTCCCTCCCCTTCCCCTTCTTCCTTCCCCTCTTCCCCTCCTTCCTTCCTTCCCCTCCTTCCTTCCTTCCTTCCTTCCTTCCTTCTTCCCCTCCTTCCTTCCTTTCTTCCTTCCTCCTTCCCTCCCTCCATCCCTCCCTCCCTTATTTCCCTTTCTTCCTTCCTTCCTTATTTCTCTTTCTTCCTTCCTTCCTTATTCTCTTTCTTCCTTCCTTCCTTATTTCTCTTTCTTCCTTCCTTCCTTATTTCTCTTCTTCCTTCCTTCCTTATTTCTCTTCCTTCCTTCCTTCCTTATTTCTCTTCCTCCTTCCTTCCTTATTTCTCTACTTTTCCTTCCTTCCTTATTTCTCTTTCTTCCTTCCTTCCTTCCTATTTCTCTTTCCCCTTCCTTCCTTCCTTTCCTCTTCCTCCTTCCTTCCTTATTTCTCTTTCTTCCTCCTTCCTCCCTCCTCTTTCCCCTTCTTCCTTCCCCTCCTTCCCCCCCTTCCTTCCTTCCTTCTTTCCCCTTCCTTCCTTCCTTCCTTCTTCCCCTCCTTCCTTCCTCCCCACCTTCCTTCCTTCCTTCCTCCCCACCTTCCTTCCTTCCTCCCTCCTTCCCCCTTCCTTCCCCCTTCCTTCCTTCCTTCTTTCCCCTCCTTCCTTCCTTCCTTCCTTCCCCTCCTTCCTTCCTTCCCCACCTTCCTTCCTTCCTTCCTTCCCCACCTTCTTCCTTCCTCCCCTCCTTCCCCCCCTCTTCCTTCCCTCCCCACCTTCCTTCCTTCCTTCCCTCCCCACCTTCCTTCCTTCCTTCCCTCCCCACCTTCCTTCCTTCCTTCCCTCCCCACCTTCCTTCCTTCCTTCCCTCCCCACCTTCCTTCCTTCCTTCCCTCCCCACCTTCCTTCCTTCCTTCCCTCCCCACCTTCCTTCCTTCCTTCCCTCCCCACCTTCCTTCCTTCCTTCCCTCCCCACCTTCCTTCCTTCCTTCCCTCCCCACCTTCCTTCCTTCCTTCCCTCCCCACCTTCCTTCCTTCCTTCCCTCCCCACCTTCCTTCCTTCCTTCCCTCCCCACCTTCCTTCCTTCCTTCCCTCCCCACCTTCCTTCCTTCCTTCCTCCCCACCTTCCTTCCTTCCTTCCCTCCCCACCTTCCTTCCTTCCTTCCCTCCCCACCTTCCTTCCTTCCTTCCCTCCCCACCTTCCTTCCTTCCTTCCCTCCCCACCTTCCTTCCTTCCTTCCTTCCCTCCCCCCTTCCTTCCTTCCTTCCCTCCCCACCTTCCTTCCTTCCTTCCCTCCCCACCTTCCTTCCTTCCTTCCCTCCCCACCTTCCTTCCTTCCTCCCTCCCCACCTTCCTTCCTTCCTTCCCTCCCCACCTTCTTCCTTCCTTCCCTCCCCACCTTCCTTCCTTCCTTCCCTCCCCACCTTCCTTCCTTCCTTCCCTCCCCACCTTCCTTCCTTCCTTCCCTCCCCACCTTCCTTCCTTCCTTCCCTCCCCACCTTCCTTCCTTCCTTCCCTCCCCACCTTCCTTCCTTCCTTCCCTCCCCACCTTCCTTCCTTCCTTCCCTCCCCACCTTCCTTCCTTCCTTCCCTCCCCACCTTCCTTCCTTCCTTCCCCCCCACCTTCCTTCCTTCCTTCCCTCACCTCCCCTCCTTCCTTCCCTCACCTCCCCTCCTTCCTTCCTTCCCCACCCCTCCTTCCTTCCTTCCCCACCTTCTTCCTTCCTTACCTTCCCTCCTTCCTTCCTTACCTTCCTTCCTTCCCCTCCTTCCTTCCTTCCTTCCTTCCCCACCTTCCTTCCTTCCCCACCTTCCTTCCTTCCTTCCCCTCCTTCCTTCCTTCCTTCCCCTCCTTTCTTCCTTCCTTCCTTCCTTCCTTCCTTCCCCTCCTTTCTTCCTTCCTTCCTTCCCCTCCTTTCTTCCTTCCTTCCTTCCCCTCCTTTCTTCCTTCCTTCCTTCCCCTCCTTTCTTCCTTCCTTCCTTCCCCTCCTTTCTTCCTTCCTTCCTTCCCCTCCTTCCTTCCTTCCTTCCCCTCCTTCCTTCCCCTCCTTCCTTCCTTCCCCTCCTTTCTTCCTTCCTCCCCTCCTTTCTTCCTTCCTTCCTTCCTTCCTTCCTTCCTTCCTTCCTTCCCCTCCTTTCTTCCTTCCTTCCTTCCCCTCCTTTCTTCCTTCCTTCCCCTCCTTTCTTCCTTCCTTCCTTCCCCTCCTTTCTTCCTTCCTTCCTTCCCCTCCTTTCTTCCTTCCTTCCTTCCCCTCCTTTCTTCCTTCCTTCCTTCCCCTCCTTTCTTCCTTCCTTCCTTCCTCCTTCTTCCTTCCTTCTTCCCCTCCTTTCTTCCTTCCTTCCTTCCCCTCCTTTCTTCCTTCCTTCCTTCCTCCTTTCTTCCTTCCTTCCTTCCCCTCCTTCTTCCTTCCTTCCTTCCCCTCCTTTCTTCCTTCCTTCCTTCCCCTCCTTTCTTCCTTCCTTCCTTCCCCTCCTTTCTTCCTTCCTTCCTTCCCCTCCTTTCTTCCTTCTTCCTTCCCCTCCTTTCTTCCTTCCTTCCTTCCCCTCCTTCCCCTCCTTCCTTCCCCTCCTTCCTTCCCCTCCTTCCCCTCCTTCCTTCCTTCTTCATCCCCCCCTTCCCCACTTCCTCCCTCTCTCCGTTCCTAATTAGGCAGGGACTTTAGGAAGAACTCAGTTCTTTCCTTCCCCACCCTCCACTCATCTTTGTACATGAATGCATCCCCAGGAGGACAAGGACTGCTCACTGCTGCCTGTGTTCCCTGGGACCAAGCATAACCTTGCACATAGTAGGAGCTGAATAAATGCTGGTTGATGAAAGGGAGGCAGGGGGGAGGAGAAGGCCCAGCTCCCGAGTTCTCCCCAGCCCTCCTTGGGGTTGGACCCGCTCTGAAAGGTGGATAATGCCAGGGTGGGATGACATCAGAGGAGTCACACAGATCCAGGTAGAGCTTTAGGTTCGGGACACAACCGTGTGGAAAGGAGACACCGGCCCAAGGGCCGCCCTGAAACAAAAGGCAGTCACGGGGGTGTTAGCTGGTGGCTGGCAGCGTGTTCTGGGCCCGGCATCTGCTGGGAGGGTGCTGCAAGGCAAGCGTCCGGTGGCATTAATGTGCTGATGGGGGACGGGGGACGGGCACCTGCCACTCTGACTCACCGGGTGGGTCCCGGGCTGGGGCTGCCCACGGTTCTCTGCCAGGACACGAAGGACGGGAATCGAGAAGTCAGTGGGACGGAGACAAATTGCTTGCATGCATGCAATAGGGTCAGTCTGCCCGCACTCTCAGAGGGAGAGCAGGGGCGGCCGCTACTCCAGGAGCAGTCCAGGGGCGGGAGGGGCTGGGTGCCGGTCCTCCCAGACAGAGGCGCCCGCAGCCCACGGTGCTCTACGAGCGGCGCCCCGAGGGCCGGTGGGAAGTGGGATGTGATGGGGCGCCTGCTATTGTGGGTCTGGCCCCCGCAGCCTTGGGCCGCCTTTGCAGCGAGCTTCCCTTGGGCCGCCTCTGCGGGCGCTTCCCTTGGGCTGAGTTTGGCTCTCTGAGTCCCTTTAGGGGTGGCGGAGATGAGGGGAAGGGGCGGACTGGAGGCGGGGCGGGGCCCCCGTGACGGAGGCGGACAGCCTGGCTGCTGGCTCTGGGAGAGGAGAGTCACTCTTCGGGACCTGCAAGAGAGGGGGGAGAGAAGCCACACAATGCGTCCTACAGAGGAGGAGACCAGATCGCGGCTGGAGGGGAGCAAACCTTTTGATCAGGTCCTTGAGATACAAGCTGCAGGAAGCTACCACATTTTGGTGGACTTCAAACACTTTGCCGTCAACAATAATTTTCAGGTCTGTGAACTCTTTCGTTTTCCGCTGCTGGTTCAACTCCTTCAACATTTCTGCAGAACAGAGAAGACAGACAGGCCAGATCCCATTAAGGCGAGGGGCCGGCGGCTTCGGGGGGCTCGGCTTCCGATTTGGGGGGCCGAGAAGGCGAGAAATCGGAAGTACCGGACACTGTCTTGGCAAGACTGACTCAACACTGACGGTCAAAAGGAGTCACAGACAAGAGGTGTCAGACAGGCAGCGGCGGGAGGAGCTGGGGGTGAGAGAGCCCCCAGGACCAGCACTTTTAAAAGCAAGCAGCAAACCACTCGGACCGGAAAAGTTAAAACATAAACGAGGTTTCCCCACGGATTAGTCAGAAACACAGAGGGCTCGTTCTCGGGAGCCCGCGGCTGCCCCCGCCCAAGGGACAGCGTTTCTCCCACCAGATGGCATGATTACGATGGGTGAGGATGCGATGGGCGCAGGGGATGGCACAGAGCCAGCGCGGCTCATGGGCGAGCGTGGCAGGGGCATCTGGCGGCAGCTGGGGGGGCTGAGCCCGCCAGAGCCGCCGCCACTGGCGCCCCTCCTGCATCTCCTCCCGTGTCGCAAGGGGGTCTAGGTGTGGACGAGGACCCCTTCTGCTTTTTTAGCTCGGAGGTATTCTTGCTCCTGCAGCTCCAGTGAGCCCCGAGAGCTGCAGCAGAGGAGCAGGAATGGGGGAGCAGAAGAGGAGAGGGCCGGGGCAGCACTACCTACCCTCGCCTGGCACCCACTGCCCAGAAAAGCATATGTTGCCTGTGGTCTCCGGCCCCAGGTGCCCCCCCGGGAGGCTACGGCACCCTCTTGGAGACTCCCCCAACAAGTGGGGGAGGCCCTGCCTGGGAGGAGGGCAGGAAGGAGGCCGGGCTGCCGCAGCGGGGGCTCAGCCAGGAGTACCTAAATCACCTCAGCTGAAGCAGACGGGCAGACCCCCAATGTGGAGGGACCCAGGGCCACAACCTTGCTCTCTCTCGCCTCCCCCTCCCGCCACCGAGTCCTATCGGTGCTCCCGGAATCGGCTCCATCTTCCTAGTGCGGCCCTCCCGGCCTCTCACCTGGACCACCTCCCACTGGTCTCTTTGGGCTTTCTGCTCTGTATTTATTCCTCCTTTGTACCCTGCCAAGATGAGCTCCCTGAACCGCAAGGTTCCCTTCCTCATTCCCTCAAAGCCTCCCCTTGGGGGGGAGTGACTTGGTCCTTCAGCTAGTGAGTGTCTGGGCTGAATCTGAATTCAGCTGCTCCTGCCTCTGGGGCTCTGGCAGCCAGTGCAGCACCCGGCTTCTCCAGAAGGTCCTTATTGCTTGGGGGTGAGAAACCACTCCTCCGCCAGTCCAGGGGGAGTGTTGGGCCCCCTCCAGGGCTTTCATCCGAGAGTCTGTTCTCCCAGGTGGGCTCCGGACGTGTCTGCCTTTCCCACCCCAACTCCTCTATATCGCCAAACCTAAGCCATGCTCCATGGCCCTGACCCACTTCCACCTGCTCCGGAAAGCCCACCTCGCCGCCTCCAGTCCCGACTGCCACTTGGGCCCTCTCCTAGGACCTGTCCCGCTTCACCTGGCACCACAATGACCCGGCCCCGTGGGAGCTTCTTCTTCTGCATCCAGGCCCTCACACAGCTCCCAGGCCACCGAGCCCGGTTTGCAGGCTCAGGGACAACCAATTATTTACTTAAGGTCACACAGGGAGCAAGCCTCGGAGGAGGGGTCTGGACCCCAGCCCCGAGCTCCAAAGCCAGGCTTCTTTGTGGCTGCATCAAGACAGCCCTAACAATCCGTCCTGTTCTCAGGCTCTCAGCTGTCAGCCACTGGGAAACGGTCACTGCGACCAAGGACACAAAACAGGTCTGGGTCTGCGGCTGCACCTTCGCTCGTGGCAGAAGAGAGGGCGAGGGGGCTCCCACGACTTACCTGGCAGTCTTTAACAGTGAGAGCTCTGACTCTCTGTGGGGCTGAACCACTGTCAGAGTGCCATCCTCACTAAAAAATGGGACCGGAGCTGCACCAGCTCAAACGAGCGCACCTGGCCGGCTTGCCAAGGAGCGGTCGGGATGGTTCTGCCTGGGGTCAAAGGCGATAAAGTCCACAAGAGCCACGAAACTACCACGACCCCTCCAGACTCTGAGAAAGCAGGTGACGTGCCCAGAGTGTATCAACGTCCTGGCCAGACCACTCAGAAATGTCCAGGAAAGGGGAGGCTCTAGAAATGGTCCTATTCCAACAGTGAGACTGACAACACACAGGGAAGGGCCGACTGGTCACTCATTTACTTCTGTGTGCAGCACGGCCGTCAAGAGTCAGCAGTGTGTCAGAAAGATGGGCAAGCATAAAAGCATAAAGACGAGAAGATTCTGTGACAAATCACAAACAGTCCCAACTTGACCAATTCGCACAGACTTTTATTGTCTTAAAAAAGAAAAACAAGAAAATGGATAAAGGAAAAGACATTGACTCCGACTGTCTCCATTTCCTAGCAAAGTTTACCCGATGTAAAGTATTTGTGACTATGAGGAGGCTACGGAAGGAAAAACCTTCGGACTTGTTGCCACGCAGAAAGACGTGGCAGCTGAGAGTGTAAATGACTGTGTGAAGTGCGGGGGAAAGACAGAAAAGCTCTAGTAAAACTTTCAGGAAACAGCAAAGAGTGAACAAAGGGAAAGCAGGCTGCTAGATCTAAGAACCTCATCCGAGAAACCGCTCCAGATGGAGAACCACAAGCGGATGACCCAGGGAATAGACCTGTCTGGGGACTGTCATCCTGAAAGCAGTCGAGCCGCCTTGTTCTGTGCCAGGCCAGAGGGTGTGGAAGAGGAGGAAGAAGGGATACTCCAGCAAGCAAGGACCGAGCACCTCGTGTGCATCTCCTCTCTCCAGCCCTTCATCCCCCCCGCCCGCCAGGCTCTCCCTTCTTGCCTCCTGCTCTCGGAATCCCTAGTCTCACTGACACTTCATCACAGGCACCCCTGTGTGCAGGAGACTTCTCCCGGGCCCACCAACTGCCAGCAACTTCCTGGGGGTTCTCCTTT